>NC_044981.1:26369674-26669674 GCF_008728515.1 Papio anubis
GAGAGAGAGAGAGAGAGAGAGAGAGAGAGAGAGAGAGAGAGAGAGAGAGACTACCGAGAAATGAGATCGAAGAGGCGGGAGGAGGGAAAAAGCTGAGGAGGGAGGAGACGGGACGGGCAAGGAGGGATGGAGAGGAACAGAGAGAGGGAGGGAGGAGAGGAGATGCTAGAGTGAGGGAACGAGGAGGAGACGAGGAGGACTTGTGGGGGGAAAGAGGAGAGAGCAGAGAAAAGGTGAGGAGTAGGAGGAGGGAGAGGAGAGAGGGAGGAGGGGGATGGAGGAGAAGGATGGAGTAGGAGGGAGAGAAGGAGGAATGAGAAGTGAAAGGAGCAGGGGAGAAGGGAAAGCAAATTACTGAAGGGGAAAAACAGTTCTCTGGACAGCAGTTAGCGACAGTTGTAGGGTACTTTACATTTTACAGTGTGTCACAGATACTGGCTCATGTTTCCCTCACAGTAACAGCCCAGTTAAGCAGTAAGCAGTAATTGCTGTCCACGTATTATTTTCAATCTGAAATGTTATTTTTAACAAAACATACTTTATATATGACAAAATAAAGAGAAATATTGGAGCAAGTGTACAGACTAATGAACATTTACTACATTTTAGTTTAGTTTTGAGACAGAGTTTCACTCTTGTTGCCCAGGCTGAAGTGCAATGGCGCTATCTTGGCTCACTGAAACCTCCACCTCCCCAGTTCAAGCGGTTGTCGTGCCTCAGCCTCCTAAGTAGCTGGGATTACAAGCATGCGCCACCAAAGCTGGCTAATTTTTTATATTTTTAGTAAAGACAGGGTTTCACCATGTTGGCCAGGTTGGTCTTGAACTCCTGGCCTCAAATGATCCAGCCACTTCGGTTCCCCAAAGTACTGGAATTATAGGCATGAGCCACCAAGCCCGGCCTTATTTTTTGACACAGGGTCTCAAAAACCAAGCCTCTGTTGCCCAGGCTGGAATGCAGTGACACAATCACAGCTCACTGAAGTTCCAAACTGCAGGGCTCAAGTGATCCTCCCACCTCAGCCTCCATAGTAGCTGGGAGTATAGGCATGAGCCACCATGCTCAGCTAAATTTTTTTTTTTTTTTTTTTTTTTTTTTAATTTTTCGTAGACAGGGTCTTCCCATGCTGATCTTAAACTTCTGGGCTTAAGCGATCCTCCCATCTCAGACTCACAAACTGCCGGGATTACAAGTGTGAGCTACATTTCACAGTCTCTTTAAATGCATTTCTATGTTAATTCTCATGTCTCTGAATAGTGTGTCACCAAAAAGCATGCTGTCTAAGCATGTCAGAGCTCAACCACAGAGGCAAAGGGACAGAGCAGTATGCAAAACTCAACAGAAGTGCATTCTCAAGGAGTTGGCACGCTAATGGTACAGAGAGAAAATAAGTAACAAATATAATGTCAGATGATGACTTAAATGTTATGGAGAAAAATTAAGCATAGGCATGGAAGAAGGATAAAAAGGGGCAGGGGAGAGGGAAGTGGTTAGGGAGGGTTTTAAGCTGCCTCTTCATCTATCAAATGGGAATAATAGCCCCTACCTGCAGGCAACACACCCTCTTTCATCATCCTTGGACTCCTCTCAGGGAGTCAGCCGGGACAGTACCCAGGGTGAGTCATCTTACCTCTCCCCTCCTGCAGGTCTCCAATAGGGAAGGAGGGATGGTTACTGTACATGTTCCCTTCACAATTTCAGATCTTTATAACTGGAAGCCTCATTCTAAATGACTAGAAAGAGATCCTGAGGGTCTTCAAAACCTCATTTAGGGTATTTTCAGACCCATGACCCCAACTAGGCAGGTATCCAATCCCTTTTGAACATTGTTCTCACCTCTCAGCAGGAAAAAAACAAAAACAAAAACAAAAAAACAGAAAAACCAAAGCTCTGTTCTCAAAAAGGCTAGCGAGGAAGTGGATGGAGCCCACAGGGACAAGGCAAGCCACTCTTTTAAAAGACCAAGGAATGAGGCTACACCAGACCTTGGCTGCCTTTGGGACCCTGAGACTGGGACAGGAAGGGCACGACTCAGTCCTTGTACAGTGTTAGGATTAAAAAAATAGAGACCACAGGAAAGAAATCTACCAACTGAAGTTAGCTAAAGGAGAGTAATAAAGGACCCCAGGAGAGACAATCTATCTTCATAGTGAGATTTGAGGGAATGTCTTCCTATCTATGCCAGCACTGACCCCAATTCATTCAAGGGGGGCAGAAGGGGTGGCTGTCTTAATAATCCCATTTCATATCTCAGCGTGCCCCTGATATTAGAAAAAAGTTACAAAAAGTATAACTAGACAGAGCCAACAACTCTCTCCCACACGCTGGTGGAACTTGCCTTCTGGGTGTTCAACAACAGAGATGCAGAGGCTGATACCAAAGAGGACAAGAGGGCCAAGAAGACAGCCAGTATTTTGGCTCTCACCCTCCTGAATCAGTAGGAAACCCAGATGGAACCCACCAAGAAAAGGCCCTGCAACTCCCCTAAAGTCACTGGAAACCCCGACTAGGGAGATCTCGGAGGCTAGGCTCTAAGCAGTGTGCCATATGCAAAGGAAGAGGGTCACTGGAAAGGGGAATGTCTCCAGTGAAATTAGTGGAAGTTGCTAGAGTGGCAAGACCATGCCCTGCCCAGGCAGATGGTGCAAGTAGCCAAGCAAGGCTGCTGAAAGGAGCCAGGAGGCTCCTCACACAGCCCTGCAAGTCTCCCTGGAGGAGCCCCAGCTGACCTTAACAGTAAGAGGGGAGAAAATCTTAGTTGAAACAGGGGCTGTCCACTTAGTCTTGAATACCCAGCAAGGAAGTTTATGCAAAAATAAATGCACTATTATGGGAGTAGAAGGGAAATCACAGAACAAATTCTTCATGGAACCATTAGAATGTGATTTAGATGGGTCAGTGATGTTACATGCTTTCCTGTTTGCCTGAGTGTCCTATTAGGGCAAGACCTGTTGTACAAGCTGAGGGTAACCATATACTTAAAAGGAAAGGAATTGAAAATTGAAATTCTTGAAAATAGGGGCCATCTGTAGGCCCTGGCCTTCCTACCTCCTGAGAAGGGCAGGTCAGTCAGAGGACCTGACTTATCTGAGATGGATCCTCAAGTATGGACAACCCAGGAAGTTGGAAGGGCCAGGACTAGACCCCTGTGATTATCAAGCTGAAACCAGGATGTCCCTACCCGAATGAGAGGCAATACCCCTTGAACCAGGAGGAACTTTAGGAATTAAGCCTGTCATAGACAATTTATTTAAGCAAGGCCTACTCAAGCTTTGTCAATCCCCTTACAATACTCCCCTCCTTCTTGTTAAGAAGCCAAATTGAAAATACTGACTAGTACAAAATCTTAGGGCAATTAATAAGGTCACAGAAGACATATACCCAGTGGTTCCTAAACCTTACACCCTACTATCCATGCTGCCCCTAGTTAGACATGGTACTCAGTCCTATGTCTAAAAGATGCCTTTTTCTGTATCCTGCAGACCAGACTCTCAGCTCCTCTTTGCTTTTGAGTGGCAGGATTCCCAGACAGGCAAAAAACAGCAGCTAAGATGAACTGTAATACAGCCCGAGGGCTCAAGAAGTCACCCACAATATTTGGAGAGGCCTTAGACAGAGTTCTGGAGGACCTGACCTTGGAACAGGGAACCCTCCTCCAGGACGTGGACTACATTCTTATTTCCAGCCCCTCCAGACAAATTTCAGATCAGAATACCATGCTAGTCTTCAACTTCTTAGCAGAAAGGGAAATTATAAGGTCTCCCAGGGAAAAACACAGATTTCTTAGCAGCAGGTTACCTATTTGGGGTCCCTCCTAGAAGGAGAACAACGTTTGTCCCAAGACAGATGGGAGGTAATATGCCAACTATAAGCACCAAGGACCCAGAAGCAACGCTGAAGGTTCCTGGGAATGGCCTGGTTCTGCCACCTCTGCATTCCTGATTTTGGCCTCATTGCCCTCCGCTCGTATAAACAATCAAAAGGAAAGGACATGGGCCCTTTTAAATGGATGGTAGAATGCAACCAAGCAGTCCAAGAGGTTAAGACCCAGCTTATGACGGCCCCAGCATCAGCCCTACCAGCTGTAAGCAAACCCTTCCATCCTTATGTCCATGAGAGGAGAAGGAATATCCCTAGGGGTATTAGGTGCTAGCCCCTCTGCCTCAGGTGGTGATCTACTTTTCTAAGCAATTGGACCTGCTTGCTAAAAGCAAACCATCTTGCCTCTGGTCAGTGGCAGCTACAGCCCTCCTCCTGAAGGAGACAGAGAAGCTAACCTTTGGGCAGCCCTTAACTATCTGGACTCCTCACCATACCCAAACTCTCATTAAAAAAAAAGAAGGGGGAGGCAGAATGGCTATCCCCGGGACAGGACCCTCCAGGTATAAATAATGCTTATTGATAACCCCCCAACATTTTAAAGGTGTGTCATAATTAGAACCCTACCACCCTATTTCCATCTAAGGATGGGCATTTATTCTACAACTGTCTAGAAGTGATGGAAGAAGTATAGTCTAGTAGACCAGCCCATTGAAAATGCAGAAGCCGAATGGTTGACTGAAGAGAGCAACTGTATGCAAAGGGGACAGAGGAGGACAGGTTATGCTATATTCTGTATCACCAAAGTTATAGAGGCCCATGTCCTCCCGACGGGATGCTCTCAAGTTCTCAAAAAGCAGAACTCACTGCACTAACCTGGCTGCTGGAGATGGGGGAAGGAAAAATTATCAGTGTATGCACAAATTCCAAGTATGCCTACTCTATGCTACACACATGGAGCTATTTGGAAGGAAAGGGGCATGTTAACATCTGATAACAAACAGGTCAGAATGGTGCTGTCATTTTTAAAGCTATTGGACTTTAAATAACAGAACCAGCCCGTAGGAGAACAAGCCCAGGTGGTGATTGTTCACTGCAGGTGCCACCAAAAGCGGGAGCACAAATACAATTATTAATGATTATTTTTCATGGCATGTCCTCAAATTTTGACCCCAGGATGCATGGGACCCTGAAAAAGAACTGGAGTCCGTAGGGTTACATGCCTCCCACTTCCATGCCTGGTTACAAGGGCTTACCACTGCAACAGCTGTTCTTTCTCTTTTTCCTTCCTTCCTTCCTTCCTTCCTTCCTTCCTTCCTTCCTTCCTTCTTCATTCTTTCTCTTCCTTTTTCTCTTCTGTCTCTTTTTCTCCTCTCTCTCTTTTTCTTTCATAAAATATAGATGGAGTCTTACTATGTTGCCCAGGCTGGTCTTGAACTGCTGAGCTCAAGTGATCCTCCTGCCTCGGCCTCCCAAAGTGCTGGGGTTACAAGCATGAGCCACCACATCTGATCTGCAATGTCTTTAAAAGGAACTGGAAACCTTTGGTTATGTGGCATAAACCTCTTTATTACTATCTCTCAGTGTTAGAAGGGAGTTTGCATCAATACATCTCATCTAGGGTCCTCAGGGAAAGTATTTAACCTTAGGGTATTCCTTTCCACTGCTTTAAATATCACAGGATCCAGGGCTGTGGAGAAAGGAACCTATATGATCCAGACCAACTCCACTTTGGGCCCTTAGCTACCTCTAATCTAATTATTAGTAGAAGTGGTATAGGGCACTCCCTATACCAAAGCATTTTCTGGTGTCTAGGGATAGGTGACCTAGAGAAGTCCATTAAAAACATCTCAATCCATATTCAACAACCACAGAAAGCTAGAGTCAATACTCTGGATGCTCAACAGACAGACTTGAACTCCCTACTTCAATGCTACAAAAACAAATGACTCTAGATGTACTCACAGCAGAGGCAGGGACACATGTACCATGTGAAGAGAGGAATATTGCTTCTATATAAATACCTCTGGCCAAGTTGAAGAAAATTTAGAAATCTGTTATTAAAATATAGCCATACTGGACAAGACAAAGGGAGACCCCTCTTCACCCATCCTAGGCAGGATAGCTAATGATTAATTAGGGTGGCTGGGACCATGACGAAGCTCCATTGTCTCAGTAATTGTCACAGCAGTAACCATTTTAATTTTGGGTCCCTGACTTCTGAACTCTGTCACCAAGTTTGTTGCAAAAAGCCTAAAAGCCGTAAACCTTCTAATGTTGGGCTACTCAGGGGTACAAACAGCTAAGCCTATAGCCAGGAGAGAATCAAACCTATCTGAAAATGACAGGGAAGAGTTTCAGTCCTTTAACAGGATACTTACCTACGCCCAAACTTAGCATAAAGAAGCTACAGAAAATAGACTTTGCCCTTCAGCACCCCTCAAGAATGAGGCATGAACATTTAAAAAGGGAATTTGTTGCACTTGCAATGCCTGCAAGACTTAGCTGGACCCCTATTCTGCTTTTGTTGCCCAATGCAAGGTGTATGTGATATACCTAAATTCCTGTTCAGCTTAACTCTGCTTATTTTTAGGAAACAGGATGTCTGTGATCATGGATTTCTTCTTAGGCAGCTTATTCATCCCCTGAAGAACCCCTAGCTTCATTCTAATCCAATTTCCGTGCTAAATGACATTTGCATGTGCACCATGACGATTGACAATCACCATGACAATGACTGGAAGAGACCAAAAAAGGACAAAAAAGAAGAGGCTCCTTGATTCCAAGAAAATCTTCATCCCTTCCCAAGAAAAAGCAGGAATATTCCTTCCCTTGCTCTTAATGCCCAGCCCCTTTACTAAGTAAGATACCGTGCATCTGTGACTTCCCAGTTCTCAGGGGTTGGAAAGTTATTTGTAAGCTATACTCCCACTTCTCCAACTCCATGGTCATTAGACAAAGCCTGCACTGCTTGACACTTGGTTTTGTGTATTGGTTTCTGGACACCACACAGAAAAGAGCCCCTTTAGGGGTAACTGGGACCCCCAGTAACAGTATAGTAGAAAGGAAGACTAAAGTCTGTCCAGAAACCTGAACAGATTTTTGTCAAAAACCATTGTCCACTCTGCAGGCCCAACAGACTTTGTCCCACACCACTGTATGTTCTTCAAACACATTGGATTCTCCCTAGAAATTATTTATTGCCCCTCAACAGAATTCCTCTTCATCCTGCTTCCATAACCTGTTTTGCCAGGATCCTAGCCCCCATTCTTTCTGTAACCTCAAGATGATATACAAGCTTCTATACTCATTGAGGGGTTGAGTTTTCATTCTGAAGCCTCCTGCATATACACATTAAGTAAATTTGTATGCCTTTTCTGCAACTAATTTGCCTTTTGTGAGTTGCTTTTTCAGTGAAACTTCAGAGGGCCAAAAGAAAAGCCTTGGTCCCCACACTCACAAATAGCAAGTGGCATAACTCCTTCCAACATTACTTTCATAAAGTCAAAATGTTTTTCTTCATGAAGTATTTACTTTATAATATCTGTAGTCTGAGAAATAGTTCACTATTTTCTCTATTATCCTGCACAACACAGCAGTTATGAACAGAAACTTCAGCATGAGACAGATCTGGCTTTAAATATCAGCAATCTGTTCATCTCTAAGTGACTAGGCTGGATATTTAATTTCTCTGAGCCTCATCTGTGGGATAAGTGTAACCCAGGATCCCCAGGTCACTGCAGAAAAAGTACCCATTTGTAACTGTTGCACCCTGAGTTTTTGTTGTTTCAAAAAGTTTCCAGGAACAACCCCAGCCCCTGCAAAACAAAAACCAATTGGGTCCAGAGATGCCTGAGTTGGAGATGAACTTTTTTTTTTTTTTAATTTTCCACATTACCATACTAAAACCAAGACGGAAGCCTAGTCGTCATTTTCTATATATGTGATGTATGAAGAAACATGATCAAGGGCTGCACCTGCCCTGACTTTATCCCACTTTTATATACAATGACTCAGCTGAACAGCACAATAAAGGCCCCACTTTCACCTTTGTTCCAGGAGGCACTGCTTTGGGAACTACTCCAATGTTCTCTTTACTTGTTGCAAGTAATCAAATACATTTGTTAAATCCTCCCTGGTTGGAGTCATTGGACTGACACCTGCCAAGCGATGGAACCTGTCGCTTGGGTAATGTAAGCTCAGCACTAACTGTTTAACAGTGACCTTCTGAGGATTAAATGAGATCATGCATATATAAAACACAAGTATAGTGACTGTAAAAAAGCCAGTACTGAGCAGTTGATAAAAATTAGTTTCATTCTCATCCCCTACACCACTGTCTGTTACCTGCCTTAAATTGCAATGATCTGGCTGTATTAAGGCCCTCATTTGAACAAACCAATTATAAAAATACATTTTTGAGACAACTGGGGAAATTTGTATAAGACTGGGTTTAGATGATTTGAAGAAAATGCAGTATTAATTTTACTAAACATGATAAAAGCACTGTGGTTATGAAAAAAAGTTTACTAGAGATTCATTCTAAAATGCTTATGTGTGAGGCTGGGCAGAATGGCTCACACCTTTCATCTCAATGCTTCTGGAGGCCGAGGCAGAGGCCTCTTGAGGCCAGGAGTTCAAGACAAGCCTGGGCAAGACCCGGTCTCTACAAAATAAAAATAAAAATTAGCCGGGTTGGTGGTGTGCCTGTAGTCCCAACTACTTCGGAGGCCGAGACAGGAAGATTGCTTGAGCCCAAGAGTTTGGGGCTCCAGTAAGCTATGATTGTGCAACTGTACTACAGCCTGGGTGACAGAGCAACATCCTGTCACAAAAACATACAACACACACACACACACACACACACACACAAATGCACAGAAAATACTTAGGGGTGAAAATGTATGGCATGTGGGAAGAAAAGGGAGGTTAAAGAGACAGAACACTTTCCATCTGGCAAAATGTTAAAAGTTGCTGAAATTGTGAATGGGCACACGAGGGCTTCTTTTGTTTTTTGTTTGTTTGTTTGTTTTGCTTATTTATTTTTCTTTTTGTATAAGGGCTTCCTTATACTGTATTCTTTTATTTTTTTAATTTGTTATTTATTTATTTTTTTAATTTGTTATTTATTTATTTATTTATTTATTTTGAGATGGAGTCTCACTTTGTCACCCAGGCTGGAGTGCAGTGGCACAATCTTGGCTCATTACAACCTCTGCCTCTCAGGCTCAAGCAGTTTTCCTGCCTCAGCCTCCCAAGTAACTAAGATTACAGGTGCACGCCACCACGCCAGGCTAATTTTTGTATTTTTAATAGAGACAGGGTATCACCATGTTGGCCGGGCTGGTCTCGAACTCCTGAGCTCAGGTGATCAGCCTACCTCCGCCTCCCAAAGTGTTGGGATTACAGGTGTGAGCCACTGTGCCACTGAGCCTGGCTTTTTTTTTTTTTTTGAGATGGAGTCTGGCTCTGTTGCCCAAGCTGGAGTGTAGTGGCACAATCTCGGCTCACTGCAAACTCCACTTCCCGGTTCAAGCAATTCTCCCTGCCTCAGCCTCTTGAGTAGCTGGGATTACAGGCGCCCAACACCAAGCGCAGCTAATTTTTTTGTATTTCTAGTAGAGACAGGGTTTCACCATGTTGGCCAGGCTGGTCTTGAACTCCTGACCTCAGGTGATCCGCCTGCCTCGGCCTCCCAAAGTGCTGGGATTACAGGCATGAGATACTGCACCTGGTCTGGCTTTTTTTTTTTTTTTTTTTTTTAAGATAGGGTCTAGCTCTGCTGCCCAGGCTGGAGTGTAGTGATGCCATCTGGGCTCACTGCAACCTCTGCCTCCCAAGTAGTGAGATTGCAGGCATGCACCATCACGCCTAGCTAATTTTTGTATTTTTGGTAGAGATGGGGTTTCACCATGTTAGCCAGGCTGGTCTGGAACTCCTGACCTCAGGTGATCCATCCACCTCAGCCTCCCAAAGTGCTAAGATTACAAGCATGAGCCACTGCGCTTGGCCTTATACTATATTCTCTACTTCTGTGTTTCTTGAAAATTTCCAAAATATAAAGTTTGAAAATAGAATTTTAAAATGAAATGAAAACGCTCCTAGTACATTGTTGAACCATAAAAAGACAGGTCACAGGCCGGGCATGGTGGCTCACGCCTGTAATCCCAGCACTTTGGGAGGTCGAGGCGGGCGGATCATGAGGTCAGGAGATCGAGACCACGGTGAACACAGTGAACTCCGTCTCTACCGAAAATACAAAAAATTAGCCGGGCGTGGTGGTGGGCGCCTGTAATCCCAGCTACTCGGGAGGCTGAGGCAGGAGAATACGTGAACTCAGGAGGCGGAGCTTGCAGTGAGCAGAGATCAGGCCACTGCACTCCAGCCTGGTTGACAGAGTGAGACTCGGTCTCAAAAAAAAAAAAAAAAAAATTAAGACAGGTCACAAAGTATTCAGAATTCATTTAGGAATAAAAGTACATCATTCACGAATCCATTCCACAAGTATTTACCAAATGCCTACTATGTGTCAGGCACTGTTCAAAAACAACGGTGTTCAGGCTGGGTGCAGTGGCTCACCTCTGTAATCCTAACACTTTGGGAGGCCCAGGTGGGAGGATCACTTGAGCCCAGGTATTTGAGACCAGCCTGGGCAGCATAGTGGGCCCCTGTCTCTACAGAAAAAAAAGAAAGGAAAAAAAAAAAAAAAAAGACCGGGGTGGTGGCGCATGCCTGTAGTCCCAGCTTACTCAGGAAGCTGAGGCAGGAGGATCGCTTGAGCACAGGAGGTCAAGGCTGCAGTGAGCTGTCATGGAGCCACAACATTGCAGCCTGGGCAACAGAAGAAGACGCTATTTCAAAAAAAAATGTTGGGAGCTGAGGGAGAAAGAGGATTGTTCTGCAAAAATGTCAGTCTCAGCTCCCAGGATGGTAATTTTCAACTAACAGGGAAAGTTAGAGCACTTCTAAAAGCTCATGCATCCATCAAATGTGGAACGTCTTTAAACTCCATTTCTGTTTGTTTCAAAAATAGACTGTACCTGAGGCCAATTTGTGGAATTCGAGAAGTTTGATTTCACGATATCCAGTCTCCTCTTGGTACTCAGTTTCACATACCCAGGACTTGCTGACTTTTTAACACTATCCCTTATCAGATAAACTCTGCAAGGCAAGGCCCTTATCTGTTTCACATTTGCATACTTGAAGTAATGAAGATCATGCCTGAAAGATAAAGTGTAGATGACCAAACCGTTGGTTGCATAAGGAGAGAGAGAAAGAGAGAGAAGGAGAGAGGAAGAAATTATCATTATTGTTTACCTTTTACTTAAAAATTCATTTGCTCTAACTCATTTTACATTGCATCTGAGGTCTTTCATTTCTAATTGTGGAATAAAAGGCTATCTCCCTCATTAAATAGACTTCAGGCAATAGCAAGCAGGTTAGAAATATATTTTCGGGTATAAGGGAGTCTCCTCTATCCTAAACCACGCCCTAGGGTAAATAATGATTTTTAACATTTTCTCTGGGGTGCGGAGAGCAATATCTGTTTCTCTTCATGTCCTTCCCCACCTTCACAGTCAGCAAGATGTTTAAGCTGTTCTGACCCACAAAATGGGGAACCTCAGACCTAGCTGATAGAGTCCTCCCTCTGATCAGTGGCAAGGAGTAGCCATTATCATTTTTTAATGGTAATAATATTTAATTACTTTTTAAACTTATTTTTTAATGGTAATAACCTTTATTTATTTATTCTGAGACGGAGTTTGGTTCTTGTTGCCCAGGCTGCAGTGCAATGGTGTGGTCTCAGCTCACTGAAAACTCTACCTCCTGAGTTCATGTGATTCTCCTGCCTCAGTCTCCTGAGTAGTTGGGGTTACAACAATGAGCCACCATGCCTGGCTAATTTTTGTGTATTTTTAGTAGAGATGGGGTTTCACCATGTTGGCCAGCTGATCTCGAACTACTGGACTCAAGTGATCCACTGTGCTTGGCCTTATAATGTGTTTTAAATGTTCAGAGGAAGGAGAGAATTTTTTTTTTCCTTTGTCTAGAAGAATAAAAGAAGGCTTCACTGACAAGATGACATTTGAAAACAAAAAATTCAGTGAAGTAAAGCACCAAATCATCATCCTGGCAGGAAATAGGGCACAGTCCAGGAAGGCAATTGAAGAGAGTTTAATGGAGGGACTGTATCCCAGACTTTCAGGTACAGACTGAAAAAGTACCCACTTGTAACTTGTGCACTTTCAGTTCTTGCCTTGTTTCAGAAAAGTTCCAGGAAGAAGATCAGTCCTGGCAAAACAAAAATGGGTTGGAACCAGAGATGCCTTAGTTGACGATATGAACTTTGGTGAACACTCATTACCGTACTAAAATCCCCACCCAGGGAAGGGCTTATTCACCATCTTCTGTACATTCAATGTATTTGGTGGCTGCCTCATGTAGCTTCGGGGTCCAAAATCTGAGAGACTGGTGTATCCCAGAGGTAGTTTTCTGTTGCCACACACTCCAGTCAGCAGGAATGGGGGTTGTAACTCCTGTAGAGTAGTTCTACCTTCTCCACAGTTCTGTTTTCTGCAGTTTGACTTGCTCCTGGCCAAACTTGGTCTAAAAATTTTAAATGAAAAACTTCAGAAATAAACAATTCATAAGTTTTAAATTGCAAGTGACTCTGGGTAGGATGATGAAATACCACCCTCTCCAGGATATGAATCATCCCTTTCTCCTGCGTATCCAAGCTGTGTATGCTACCTGCCCATTAGTCATTGACATCATCTGCCCCTGACATACAACCACAGATGTTATCATGGCTCAGTGATCCAGGATCACCCAGGCAGATGATCCTCCTTCTGATGTATCATGAGGTCAACAGTAGCCTAACATTCCGTTACAGTGCCTATTTCGCTCACCTCACTTCATCTCATCACTTAGACATTTTATCACCTCATCGCAAGAAGAAGGGAGAGTACAACACAAGATGATATTTTGAGAGAGAGACCACATGCACATAACTTTTATTACAGTGTATTGTTATAATTGTTCTACTTTAAGCTAGTGTTGTTAATCTTTTACTGTACTTAATTTATAAATTAAACTTTGCCATAGGTATGTCTATGATAAACATAGTATATATAGTGTTTGACACTATCTATAGTTTCAGGCATCCACTGGGGGTCTTGGAATGTGTTGCCCGAGGATAAGTGGGGACTACTCGAATGCCATCAGGCTAGCAGGTTCTAAAGGTTTTAATGGCAGTCCCTGGACCATGGCTTATTTAACTGCTTCCAAGGCCCACTGCTACAAAGGGCCCCATTCAAAGTTGGTGGCTTTGTTGGTCACCCTGACTTAGGGGAGCAAAAGAACACTCAGATGGGGTACATGCTGTCTCCAATGCCCCAGTACCCAAAGAGGCCTACCAGCTGTTGGACCCCCTTTTTATTAGTGGATGCCTCCAAGATTAATTTTTTTTTGCTTGGTTGTATCTAGAATACTTTTTTGGCTTACTGCCAATGTGGCCTTCGCATTTAGCCCACGGACAGTCCATTGTTAGTCTCCATATCCGAAAGCCTTTTTGACTAGCCAAACTGAGCTGTTACATTATGACAGGGTGGTTTGTAGCATTTCTATTTGTAACAATAATTAACACAATAATGTCCTGTTCTTCAGTTAGTATGCAGTACTGTTTTGCTGAATAACCCATTGGGGCTTGGGTGGCTTAGGTGGCAGGCAGGCATGGATATGCCCCACCGTAATGGCTGGAATTCTTAGCTGTGAGCGGGCACACCCCTCAGGCAGTGGTGATGTGCTGGGCCCCAAGCAGCCAAAATGTCAATGACTATAAGACATTCAGCCACAGGAACCAAAGTCACTGGCACCTCAAATGGCCAGAGGCACCCCTCAGCAGATAAGCACCATAGGTCACTGCTTTTGTCCCCAAGCCTCTTAATGTCACCAATTTAATTTTTCCCTTAAGGATACCTGGAAATATTGCCACGTGGGTTCCAATATCTAAGAACCCCAGAAAAATCTGAATTCCTTTTTTCCCCCTTTTTATCTTTTAAAGGAGTATTATTAATTTTAAAAGCAGGGACCATGCTAATCTTCTCTATATCATTCCAATTTCAGTATATGTGCTGCCAAAGCAAGTAGGTCTTTTTTTTTTTTTTAATTTTTAAATTTTAAATTTTATGAGCACATAGTAAGTGGATATATTTAAGGGGTACATGAGACATTTTGGTACAGGCACGTAATCTGTAATAATCACATCATGGAAAATGGGGTATCCATCCTTTCAAGCATTTATCCTTTGTGTTAAAAACAATCCAATTATACTCTTATTTTAAAATGTACAATTAAAATATTATTTTAATCATATTATAGGCTATATATAGTTGTGCTGTCAAACATTAGGTCTTTTTCATTCTTTTGGTTTCTTTTCTTTTTTTTCAGATGGAGTTTTGCTCTTGTTGCCCGAGCTGGAGTGCAATGGCACAGTTTTGGCTCACTGTGACATCCGCCTCCTGGGTTCAAACGATTCTCTTGTATCAGCCTCCCGCGTAGCTGGGACTACAGGCACATGCCACCATGCCCAGCTAATTTTGTATTTTTAGAAGAGACGGAGTTTCATCATGTTGGCCAGGCTGGTCTTCAACTACTGACCTCAGGTGATCCACCCTTCTCAGCCTCTCAGAGTGTTGGGATTACAGGCATGAGCCACCACATCCGGCCCTTTTTCATTAACCATCCAACCCCACGTCCTCTTGCACTTCCTCCCACTCCTACTACCCTTCCAAGCCTCTGGTAACCATTCTTTTATTCTCTATCTCCATGAGTTTGATTGTTTTGATTTTTAGATCCTGCAAATAACTGAGAACATCCAAAGTTTGTCTTTCTGTTCCTGGCTTATTACAAGAACTCCTGTTTTAGCTTGACAGGAATATAGAGTGACTGACTTCCAGTGGGGAGGGAACCAGAGACCTTGGCCCCATTCCCAACTGGGTCATTCAGCCTGAGGCATTTGGATTTGATCGAACCTCTTTGATAGAACCATGGCTTATTGATGAAGTGGAAGGAGTGATACCTGAAGTACCCAGCCCAGGGTGTAGACATCAACCTAGAGGGGTGCAGGAGCTAGACAAACACACCACCCAGGCTGCAGAAGATTTAGCTGGCTATTCTCCGTATTTATTCTTTGGATAATGAGTCTCCGCTCTGTAAATGCCCTTATGAACTGTGTTTGGTTTCCTCTCAGATGCCTCAGGGACCACCAGAGGACCTCTTCCTCTTCCCTCTCAGGGACCTAAGGGGTCATCTGAGTATCCATTTCTTGAGTTCTCTAGCTCTCGAGAATGAACAACCATACAAGTGGCCAACAATCAGAGGGCGGCTTGCCACTGTCCTATTCTATATTTTTTTCTCTCTGCCTCAGTCAGTGCAGCCATTTCACTCATATCCGCAGGGTTGGGGGTGACCTATGTCCTGTTTACAAAAAGAGTCAAACTGTAAAACATTTGAAGAGATTTATTCTCAGCCATCTCAGCCAAATATGAGTGACCAATGGCCCGTGACACAGCCCTCAGGAGATCCTGAAAACATGTGCCCAAGGTGATCAGGGCACAGCCAAGTTTTATACAGTTTAGGGAGGCATGAGACATCAATCAAAT
Organism: Papio anubis; assembly: GCF_008728515.1. Lineage (NCBI taxonomy): Eukaryota > Metazoa > Chordata > Mammalia > Primates > Cercopithecidae > Papio > Papio anubis. The sequence goes on from NC_044981.1 coordinate 26,385,157, forward strand.
ACATGTAAGAAATTCATTGGTTGGGTCTGGAAAGGCAGGACAATTCGAAGCTGAGAAAGGGTGGTGGGGTGAGGGTGTGGCTTCCTGGTTATAGGTAGATTTAAACATTTTGTGATTGGCAACTGGTTGAAACAGTTATTATCAATAGAAAGGAATGTCTGGGTTATGATGATAAGAGGTTGTGGAGAACAAAGCTTTATTATGCAGCTGAAGCCTTCGGGTAGCAGGCTTCAGAGAGACCAGATTGTAAATGTTTCTTATCAGACTTAAGATACGTGTTGATGTTAATGCTGGTCAGTTTTTCCTGAAAGCCAAACTTGCATGGGGTATAATGAGGCATGTCTGACCCTTTTTTCCTGTCATGGCCTAAACCAGATAATCAGGGTGAACTTTGGAATGCCCTGGCCAAGAGGAAAGATCCATTCAGAAGGTTAGAGGCCTTCGAATTTTATTGTTGGCTTATAATCTCACCTCTCATTCTTCCTTTCATAAATCATCCAGCTGCTTGTCCAGCTCCTGCATTCCTCTAGGTTGATGTCTACACCCTGCGCTGGATACTTCGGGGTATCACTCCTTCCACTTCATCAATAAGTCATGGTTCTATCAAAGAGGGCCCTGCTCACTGCAGCAATTTTGTGAACCACATTCACCATGCACTGGTGAATTTTGTGAACCTGCCTGAGCCTGGTGAGACAGAAGACACTAACATGCAACAAGTTACATGAAGCAAATGTATTACTTACAGATAGGAAGCAAGAGACAACAGAAGCCTAGAATCCATTGTGTGCCTGCTCCCCAAGGCTTGTGAAAGCTGCCTTGGGTGGATGGAGCTTCAACTGCACATGCCCTACTGGTGTTGCAGCTGAGGGTCCCCCAAAGCAGCTTACTCCAGGCTCCATACATCAGGGGTCACGGGAATCACCAGGCTAAACCTCATCCTACTTCCAGGGAGAGAGGAACAAAGCTCTAGTTGTCCTAGCAGTTCCTCCTTAACTCAAGACGTTACATTCTTTAGGAGAGCCAGGAGCCAGGCCCAGGCTGTTTCAGGCAGTTCCTCCCTACCTCGGGATATGGGCATTCCCACACACTCTACAGTTGCTCTTCAGACTACAAGCAAGAAATGGAGGAGAACTGGGTCAGTCCCTGGCCACCTGGAGAACAGTCCTGCAGAAAGAAGTCACACCAGTGAAACTGCCTGCCAAGAGGAAACAACTTTATTGACAAGTATGTGAGCAAGAAATCAATTGCTATTAGGTTAAGCCATTGAAACTTACTACTTTTCTTTCTTTTTTTCTCTTTTTTTTTTTTTTTTGAGAAAGGGTATCACTCTGTAGCTCATGTTGAAGTACAGTGGCATGTTAATGGCCCACTGTAGCCTTGACCTTCCAGATCCAAGCAATTTTTGAGTATCTAGAACCACAGGTGCACACCACCATGCCCAGGTAATTTTCAAATTTCTCTAAGGAGACAGGGTCTCCCTATGTGGTCCAGGCTGGTCTCAAACTTTTAGGCTTAGGTGATCCTTCCACTTCTCAACATCCCAAAATGTTGGGATTACAGGCATGAGCCATCTCGCCCAGCCTGAAACTTTTAAATATGTTTGTTACAGAAGCTGACACTACTCTAACAGGATACATACCTTGCATGTTCAATAATGAATATATAGAAATAGCAACAGTTTTCAGGGAAGCATTGTCTTTGAGGACTAAACTCTGATTTTTTTTCTTATCTTGGCCAAATTCCTCCCTAAGGGACCTGGGGAGTCACCCCTACAAACCGTAAAGTTTCATCAGAGGGGTTTTATTTAACCCTATATGACTTGGTTTGCTTTCCAACCTGGCTCTGGCAGTATCTCACGTAATAAATGAGAAAATAAATCAAAATATTTTAGCCCCAAATATATTTCCTTGTCATATCTTGAAATGGCCCTACAAAGTTGTCTCTTGTGGGGAAAAAAAAAATCTACATTTTTTTTTTTTTGAGGCGGAGTTTCGCTGTTGTTGCCTGGGCTGGAGTGCAATGGCATGATCTTGGCTCACTGCAACCTCTGCCTCCCGGGTTCAAGCGATTCTCCTGTCTCAGCCTCCTGAGTATCTGGGATTACAGGCACATGCCACCACAGCTGGCTAATTTTTTTGGTATTTTTAGTAGAGACAGGGTTTCATCATATTGTTCAGGCTGGTCTCGAACTCCTGACCTCAGGTGATCCACCTGCCTCGGCCTCCTAAAGTGATGGGGTTACAGGCGTGAGTCAACGTGCCCAGCCCACTCTTTTCCTTTCTTTTTTTTTTTTTTTTTCTTTCTTTTCTTTTTTTTGTTTTTGAGATAGAGTCTTGCTGTTTTTCCCAGGCTGCATTGAGTAGTGTGATCTCGGCTCACTACAACCTCTGTCTCCGGGATCAAGTGATCCTCCTGCCTCAGCCTCCAGAGTAGCTGGGACTACAGGCATGCATCTCCACACGCAGCTAATTTTTCTATTTTTATTTAGTTATTTATTCTGAGACGGAGTTTGGTTCTTGTTGCCCAGGCTGCAGTGCAATGGTGTGGTCTCAGCTCACTGAAAACTCTACCTCCTGAGTTCATGTGATTCTCCTGCCTCAGTCTCCTGAGTAGTTGGGGTTACAACAATGAGCCACCATGCCTGGCTAATTTTTGTGTATTTTTAGTAGAGATGGGGTTTCACCATGTTGGCCAGGCTGATCTCGAACTACTGGACTCAAGTGATCCACTGTGCTTGGCCTTATAATGTGTTTTAAATGTTCAGAGGAAGGAGAGAATTTTTTTTTTTCCTTTGTCTAGAAGAATAAAAGAAGGCTTCACTGACAAGATGACATTTGAAAACAAAAAATTCAGTGAAGTAAAGCACCAAATCATCGTCCTGGCAGGAAATAGGGCACAGTCCAGGAAGGCAATTGAAGAGAGTTTAATGGAGGGACTGTATCCCAGACTTTCAGGTACAGACTGAAAAAGTACCCACTTGTAACTGGTGCACTTTCAGTTCTTGTCTTGTTTCAGAAAAGTTCCAGGAAGAAGATCAGTCCTGGCAAAACAAAAATGGGTTGGAACCAGAGATGCCTTAGTTGACGATATGAACTTTGGTGAACACTCATTACCGTACTAAAATCCCCACCCAGGGAAGGGCTTATTCACCATCTTCTGTACATTCAATGTATTAATATGTAGAAGCATGATGGGTACTATGCCTGTGCTGCCTTTATTCCACCTCTACATACAATGACTTAGCTAAACAGCCTAAGAAAAACCCTGTTTTCACCTTTGCTCTGGAGGCACTGCTTTGGAGAATTATCCCTTGGGTTCGACTTGTTCCAAGTAATAAAATCCTCTTGTTAAAACCTCCTTGGTTGTGTCCTTGGACTGTCACTTGCCAACCATCTACCCCTTAAGTAGGTAACAAGATCGTTTGCAAAGACTAGGGAAAGGCTTTTGTCACCAACAGCAGGTGGTGATGTACCCTGAGGCCACAGCCATGGGTCTGAAGAAGCAAGGAAAAAGCATTTTCAAAGTGCGTAAGACTTGTAGCCACAATAGAGGGTCCTGACAGGAGCTGTGGCTTCTACCGTAGGAAGGTGGCCACTGTCATCTGCTGCCTGTAGGGAGGGAGATGGGGGGATAGATATCCTGAAGTCTCTGCCTTTCTAACCTTTGGAGGATCCCCACCAGAAGCAAAGGCTGCTGACACAGTTCTCAGAAGTTAGCCCCTGGGGCTCAGAGCAGGCTGGAAAAGAACAGAGAATGGAAGCTGGGAGGAAGAGGAAAGTACAGCTAAAGAATAACCAGCCCAGGTATCCCCCTGCAAGGATTTGCACTCTATAGGGAGAGCTAGATGTTAATAAATAACTACCTTTATGGGTAAATTGGAGTAAGAGTTATTAGAGTAATAGATAATGTTTACTGAGCATCATGCACCAGACACTGCATGAAAGGCTTCACATGTATACCATTGCTCCATCTTTGCAACCTTCCTATGAAGCTGTCATTACAATTAAGCCCATTTTATAGAGGAGGCTTACAGGGGATAAATAATATGCCCAAGATGACCCAGCCAGAGAGGCTGGCTGAGCTAAATGTGAATCCAGACGGTGTAAGCCTGGAGCTCACACTCAACCAAAATGCCATGCTTTTTGGTCAAGAGCACAGTTACTGCCTGCATCTGGATCTGTTGGATTTAAATGCTGCCACAGCAGGAGACAGGTTCAGATTTTGAAGAGAAGCTTGCAGAGCATTTATCCCTCCAAAGTTTACTAAGGCTATTAATAGTTGATGACTTACTTGATCTCTATCTTTTCTGGGTCCCAACTGCTCTGGAGCTTCATTTCAGTAGCTTTGCCCATTCCACCTGCCCTCCATTAATGTTCTCTTAATAGGAAAATTACATATTTCTCTGACTTCATCTGTACCTGAACTTGCTCCCTAGCAACTGCCACCTGACCCTATGCCCCCACCACCTGATCTTTTTGCAAATCCCTGTAGGACCAAAGAATTAAAAAGTGTCTAGCAGATGCAATTTGCATTGTGCTTTTTGTGGTGGGTTGTCCTATTTTTTTATTTTTTTGAGGCAAAGTCTTGCTCTGTCGCCCAGGTTAGAGTGTTGTGGTCCAACCTCGGTTCACTGCAACCTCTGCTTTCTAAGCTCAAGCAGTTCTCTTGCCTCAGCCTCTAGGGTAGGTGGGATTACAGGCGTGTGCCACCACATCTGACTAATTTTTGTATTTTTAGTAGAGATGGGGTTTTGCCACGTTGGTCAGGCTGGTCTCAAACTCCTGACCTCAAGTGATCTGTCTGCCCCGGCCTCCCAAAGTGCTAAGATTGCAGGTGTGAGCCGCTGTGCCTGGACTGCAGGGGGGTTGTTTTAATACAAAATTGCTTTTCTTCAGCTTGTTCTCCATTTCCAGGGCCCCCATCCACATTATCTGCTCTTTCCCAAGCACACACTTGAAGTATCCCAGCAGGCCTGTTGAGTTCAAAGACCCCATGCAAGGTGTCCTGAGAGCCAGAGTGACAGTACTATGATGAGGCTGACCCTAGACTTGCTTATTTCTCTGAAAGCAACTCTATCTTACATCACAAATACAGGGGAAAGGGGTGCACAGTCCAGAGTTCATCCCTGTTGTAATCTGCTTCAGCAGTAGCTGCTGCTGGTGCTGGGAGTGGGGTGTGGGGTAGGGGTGGTTGTAGTGATGGGCATCTCAACCAGACACAAACCTATGTGGAACCCTCAGGAAGGCTCAGCCAATAGGAATACATGACTCGGCTGCTGAAGACTCTCCTGCTTGTGACTGTATTCCAGTTTGAGATACAGGAACAAGGACAGTCCTAACTAAAGCCCTGGCCCAGCCCAGCAAAGTGATCCAAAGATTGAATCAATAGCGGAAACAAAGATGTGTTTGAGAATGGGCTGTGGCGAGACTGTCAGGTAGATATGCATAAAGAAGATAGAAGAATGGGAACATGAGTTCAGAGGGTACCTTGAGGGCTCTGCCTAACTCTTCTCTTAACCCCTCTACCCATCCTCTGTGTCTAGTTCACAGCAAATAGGTAGGAGTCTCTGCTTGTAAATGGAGCCCAGCTCCACTTGTCTCCTAGAACCAGTATGGAGGGAGGGGCAGGGAAGAATCGTAAAATCAAAATATTAGAAATACCAGGGACTTTAGAGGTGATCTAGCAAAGTCCAGCCAAGCAGTCTAAGATGGAACTGAAGCCCAGCCATTTTAAGGGGCTAGCTCCAGATCACACAGTTTAGTGTCAGGTCTGAAATGAGGCCCTGAGATATCTGCCTGTGACCTGTAGTGTCTCCCTAGGGATTTAGACAATTTTCCTATTCCAATGCAGTAGAAGTCCCCAGAAAAATAATAATTTTAAAATATCTCATATTTTTTAAAGGGGGGAGGCGTTGTGGAATAGAATATGGAGAGACTGAGAAAATTTTCCCAACTCAGAAACATAATATTTTCTTTTTTTTTTTTTTGAGACGGAGTCTCACTCTGTCACCCAGATTGGAGTGCAAGATCGAGTACGATCTTGGCTCACTGCAACCTCCGCTCGGCTGGGTGCAGTGGCTCATGCCTGTAATTCCAGCACTTCAGGAGGCCGAGGCGGGGGTATCACCAGAGGTCAGGAGCTCGAGACCAGCCTGGGCAACATGGTGAAATCCTGTCTCTACAGAAAATACAAAAATCAGCCAAGCGTGGTGGTGGGTGCCTGTTATCCCAGCTACTCAGGAGGCTGAGGCAGGAGAATCACTGGAACTCAGGAGGCGGAGGTTGCAGTGAACCAAGATTGCGCCCATGCACTCCATCCTAGGCGACAGAGATAGACTCCCTCTGAAAGAAAATAATAATAATAATAATAATAATAATAATGTTTTCTTGATGCTATGTTGATATCTCCTTCATTTTAACATATTCAGAGGCTGCTGGCCATAGTCACGTGTGAAACTTGGGAATAAAGTAATAGAACCATGGGAAGCACTTGTATGTCTATTGACTTATGTGCTCACAACTATACAGATAATAATTGGGGGCATATGTAATCCACGTTTCTCAATTGACTGACAGTTGTCAGAGGCCAGTGATCTGCTGTTGCTATTCATCATGCCTTCTAGCCGCCTCCACATTCTAAGGCAACTACAATATGTGAGAAGAAATTGATAGGTCACCAAAGTGTGGTATCATATGTATACATTCTATATTATAGAGCACATATGATTTAACAACAACAAAATAGCTTTCCAGGCCAAATGCAGTCGCTCATACCTGTAATCCCAGCACTTTGGGAAGTCTAGGCAGGAGGATCACTTGAGTCAGGACCTCGAGACCAGCCTGGGCAACATAGTGAGACCCTGTCTCTATTTAGGAAAAAAAAAAAAAGCTTTCTAAACACATCCGAGAACTGTAGAAATCACTGTGGTCTAACCACCTCATTTATAAATGAAACCACTGATGTTCAGAGAGGAAGTGATTTGCCTATGGCTACCCAGGTTTTGTCCTGGGATGACGATTTAATCCTTAAAATAATAATCTGCTTATGAGTTTTCTGATTTTAAAAGTAATTTCTTTTTATTCCGGAAAATGAGAAAAATAAGGAACTTTTTTGGAGGTTCTAGCAAGGGGGTGAGTGCAGCTACTCATATATCCTTGAACAAAGAATGATCCGGCTGAGCGTGGTGGCTCCTGCTTGTAATCCTAGCACTTTGGGAGCCCAAGGTGGGCAGATCACTTGATGTCAGGAGTTGGAGACCAGCCCGGCCAATGTGATGAAACCTCGTCTCTACTAAAAATACAAAAATTAGCTGGGTGTGGTGGCACATGTCTGTAGTCCCAGCTACTTGGGAGGCTGAGGCAGGAAAATTGCTTGAACCTGGGAAGCGGAGGTTGCAGTGAGCCAAGATTGCACCACTGCACTCCAGCCTGGGTGACAGAGTGAGACTCTATCTCAAAATAATAATTAATTAATTAATTAATTAATTAAATTAAAAACTAAGAATGAGCCTCCTCTATTGGGGAAGGTCATCCTCTTTGAGCACAGTTTCAAGAGAGAGAAACTTCCTAATGCTCAGCAGCAAGTTTTTTCTATTGCTTAGCCCCAGGCCCCCTCACAAGCATGGACGGCTTCCCCAACTTTTTCTTTCTTTCTTTTCTTTCTTTTTTTTTTTTTTTTTTTGAGACAGAGTCTTGCTCTGTTGCCCAGGCTAGAGGGCAGTGGCGCGATCTCAGCTCACTGCAGCCTCCACCTCCCAGGTTCAAGTGATTCTCCTGCCTCAACCTCCTGAGTAGCTGAGATTACAGGCGCACACCACCACACCTGGCTAATTTTTGTATTTTTAGTAGAGATGAGGTTTCACTACATTGATCAGGCTGGTCTCGAACTTCTGACCTTGTGATCCGCCCGCCTCGGCCTCCCAAAGTGCTGGGATTACAGGCATGAGCCACCACACCCAGTCTCTTTCTTCTTTTATTGCAGACCCCTGGGATTCAGTTTACCATGGTCCTTCTCTCAACAGCAGCCACCAGCAAACCACTTAACCCCTTGGGCTCCTTCTTCCCTTCAACCAAGAGCAACTACCATCCTTTTCATTTCTTTTTTCTTTTTTGAGACAAGGTCTTACTCTGTCACCCAGGCTAGAGTGTAGTGGCATGATCTCGGCTCACTGAAATCTCTGCCTACGGGGTTTAAGCAATTATCCCACCTCAGCCTTTGGAGTAGCTGGGACTACAGGCATGTGCCACCACAGCCGGTTAATTTTTGTATTTTTTGTTAGAAATGGGATTTCACCATGTTGGCCAGACTGGCCTCAAAATCTTGACCTCAAGTGATCCGCCTGCCTTGGCCTCTCAAAGTGCTGGGATTACAGAAATGAGCCAACACGCCCAGACAGAAATGTTAAAATTTTTTAAAAATTATTTTAGTGCCAATTTAAATCTAAAAAGCGTAACCTAAGCAGACTCTCTATCATCTGGTTGACATCCTTATAATCAACTATTGTGGAGTGGTTCCAGTTTCCAAGGAAACTACTGTTTATTATCGTATCAGTGACAAATGACTTCCCTAATAACAAATTTTAACTTTTAATGCTGCATTTTTAAACTAGTTCCCATCTCTCTCAGGAGTTAGAAGATATATTTTCAGATGTATTATAAAAATTAGTTTTTGTCTAAATAAGTTTTTTACATAACTCAGCTGAAGAAACCCTGGCCTAAAAGATGAAGTTCAGCTTTCTTGGACTTTTTTTCTTTTCTTTTTTTTTTTTTTTTTGAGATTGGGTCTTGCTTCCTTTTTCGCCCAGGCTGGAGTGCAGTGGTACTATAACAGCTCACTGCAACCTCTGCCTTCCAGGTTCAAGTGATTCTCCTGCCTCAGCCTCCCGAGTAGCTGGAGCTACAGGCACCCGCCACCACACCTGGCTAGTTTTTGTATTTTTAGTAGAGACAGGGTTTCACCATATTGGCCAGGCTGGTCTTGAACCCCCGACCTTGTTATCCACCCACCTCGGCCTCCTGAAGTGCTGGGATTACAAGTGTGAGCCACTGTGTCTGGCTTCCTTGGACTTTTTATCTGCACTGAAGGCACTTAGTGGTCCAGACCACCTACTTCTGCTCTACCTTTGGACATCCTGGCCATGTGCCACCCCTCAGCCTGACCACAACACCTGCAGTGCCCCAAACACACCATGCAGTTTCATGCCTTTACACCCATTTCCTCTCCCTAGTCAACACACCTGGGTGACCCCTATTCTACCCACTCAGACAGGATAGGCTCCATGACCTTTCTGGAACTCTATTTTTCTCATCTAGAAATAGAGTTAATGACATCTACTTCTCTAGCAGATGTTTAGGAATGAGATACGGTGTGGAGAGCACCTGGTGGGAACACAGCGCATATCTGTGATAGTGACTGTTAGCCGTTATCCTCATCACCACATCCTTTCCCTACACCTCAGATAGTGTCATAGTCTACCACCTCAGAGAGAAAATAGAAAAGGGAGGTCCCAAACTTCCTGCTCCATCTCCTACACCTGCCCCTCCTGATCTGTTTCCTCTGATCTCAACAAGCAGGTGTTCTTTCTCCTGTCTCAGGCTAATTCTGCAACCACATTGGGGAGCCCCCCACCCCAGCTTCCCTCGGGCTTCTCTATTTGGCCAATTCATTAATTCATTCATTCGACAAGGATCCATGAACGCTAACTATGTGTCAGTCACTATTCCAGGTGGTGGAGTCATAGAAGTGAACAAAACAGAAAGTTCTCATTCAAAAACAACACAACTTGTGGTAGGAGGCAGACAGGAAACAAAATAAGTAGTAATATATATGATGTGTTGGATGATGATAAGTGCTCAGCAGAGAAATAAACCTGGAATAGCAGAACTAGCATTTCTTTCCAAAGGGGTCTTTTTCTGTTGTTCAGGCTAGAGTGCATTGGAGTGATCATAGCTCACTGCAGCCTAATTTTTTTGAAAGACAGGGATCTTGCTATGCATATTGCCCAGATTCTTGAATTCCTGGCTTCGTGCAATTCTCTTCCCTTGATCTTTCAAGGCCCTGTGATTATATGTGTAAGCCCTCGTGCCCGGTTGGAAGTTACAGTTTAAAATAGGGTGGTTACAAGCAAGGGGAGCGAGGCACAGAATACCTGGGAGAAAAGCATTCCAAGTTGAGAGAACAGCAGTGCCAGAGCACAGAGTCAGAAGCACTGTGGTATATGTGAAGAATAGCAATGAGGCTGGGGTGGCCGGAGCACACAGGGTGACCAGGAGAATAGGAGGTGACAAAGCCAGAGGGGGTTGAGGGCCAGATCACATATGGCCTTGAAAGTCATCATGCTGACCTGGGCTTTACCTCTGAGAGGGGAGTCACTGGAAGGTTAGAGCAGATAAACGACTGGACTTACTTAGGTTTTAAGAAGTTACTTCACATGCTAGACTGATATGGGCTGTGGGTAGGGCTGGTGGATGGAGGCCTGAAGACCCAGCTGGGAGCTAATGATCCAGGGGAAAGATACAGATGACTTGTACCAGGGAGGAGCCATGAAAATGTTATGATGCTGGATTTATTTTCAAGACAGAATAAAAAGACTTTGCTGGTAAATTTACGGGTGGGGTGTGAAAAAGAAGGGCATCAAGGGTGACCACAAGGTTTTGGTCCAAAGAAACTGTACAAATGGAGTTGCCACTTACTGAGATGGGGAAAATGAGGGAGAAGCCGGTTGTGGAGGCCAGGGCAGGAGCCAGCACAGAATCCAAAGGTCACTTTTGGATATGTTCAGGTGGAGGAGCGTACTAGAGATCGCTGCAGAGATGTAGAGTAGGCCGGTCAATAATAAGTGTGCAGTCCAGGCAATGGGTCAGGGCTGGAAACACAAGTTATTCTCTTTATATTCGTGTTTGTTGCCACTGCCTGTTTCACTTACCTAATGCATCAGTGATTTATTGCTGCATAACAAATTACCACAAACTTAGTGGTTTAAAACAGCATACTTCTCCAGCCTGGCCAACATGACAAAACCCCATCTCTACTAAAAACGCAAAAAATAAAAGATAAGAAATTAGCCTAGCATGGTGGCACACACCTATAATCCCATTTACTTGGTAGGCTGAGGCACAAGAATCTCTTGAACCCAGGAAGCAGTGGTTGCAGTGAGCCAAGATTGTGCCACTGCACTCCAGCCTGGGCAATAGAGCAAGACTCTGTCTCAAAAATAAATAAATAATAGTACAGTTTCATCACTTCAGTTTCTGTGGGTCAGAAGTCCAGGCAGAGCTTAGTGGGCTTCTCTAATCAGAACTTCACAAAGCAAAAGTCAAGGTGTTGGCCAGGCGATAGCCTCATCTAGAGTCTTGACTATAGGAAAATCCTTTTTCCAGAAAACACAGGTTGTTGACAGAATTTATTTATTTACAGTTGTGGGACTGAGGGCCCCAACTCCCTGCAGGTTGGGGCTGGAGGCTGCTCTCAGCTCCTACAGGCCTTCTTAGCTCCCTGCTGTGTGCATCTCCCAGGATGACTACTTTCCTATTCAAAGCCAGCCAGGAAGACAGAGCCTCTGGAGTGGGTCAGCTAGCAAGACAGTCTTACACATCATAATGCAATCATGGAAGGGACATCCCATCAGCTTTACCATATTTTATTGGTTAACAGCAAGCCATAAAAATTGTTCCTGCCAGGTAGAATAACTTTCCAGCCATCAAATCCAGTATACACACTGTCCTTTCTCCATCGACCTGAGTAAATCTTCCTGCCTATTTGGCATCTGCTTCATCAGTCCCCAGGGTCCTCTTTTGGTCTTTCCCTACTCACGGATACTCCTCAGAATTCTTGCTCTACTTGCTTCATAACTGCTGATATTCCTTTACGCTTTGGTCCCAGGGTGGGCTACTGTACCTCCAGGTCCAAAGTCTATGTTCTAGGCAAGAGGAAGAAGGAAGTAGGGAGAGTGTACCCTCACACTCCCAGCTATTTTGGCCTCCCTTTGAAGGATTTCTGGGAGAAGTGCAAGCCCACAACTTTCACCTACAAACCATTGGCTCCAACTTAGTCCCTTGGCCTCCCCTATCTACAAGGGGGAAGAGCAGGTTGCAGCACCCAAGAAAATTAGGCCTTATCACTAAGAAGAAGGCAGCATGCACGCTGCAGAAGCAACCAGCCATCTCAAGCAGACACCATACAGCCTAAATTCAAACTGTTGCAATATAATCAAATCCCATCAGCTCCAGTCATAATAGCCCTAGGAGCTTTCTGGCTTGCAACCCAAAAAAGTGTGTTTTGAGGTCCTAAGCCACAGGGAGAACCAGATTGTCCTATAAACTCCTTACAAGATGGTGTAAAGGAAATGAGCCTTACAGAGACCACAGCCTATGGAGTGTTCAGCTTCAGAGAATATGTACTCCACTGGCAGCATGAGAAACAAATACACAAGAAAATACAATATAGCATAAACCAGGAGCTGAGGGTGAATGAAGATGCTCAGAAAGATCTGCATTAAGAATTTCCTGGGAATCGTAAAACAATGTCAAGCAGCACTGCCTCTGGAAACCAGAAAAACTATATTATTTGATAACATATCCTAAGCCTAAATGCCAGAGGTTCTTAAAGAGGTGCAGTTTGTCTCATTTTCTTTCCATTCGTACCTTTATTTGGCTCTGTAAAAAAGATCCTCCTCTTCTACGTACCTATCTACATGCAAGCAAACTGCCACAGAAGCATTTTAATTAGTGTACATCTTCCTCTCTTTGCACATTTAATTTTTTTATTTTCCTACTCCATTCTGCTAATATTTCTATCATGATATAAAAGACACAAGACAGGTGAATATAAAGAAATACTTATATACATCCACACACAAGAACGGTTCAAATAGATAAACACAGAAACACAAACACTAAGGGAGATAGGGCTGGAGTTTTTCTTCAACATGTACAATTCAATGTACTTTCAGTTTTCGTTTCAACCTTCCTTAGTGGCTTCTGCCCAGCAACTGATGAGAAACATCACCTCTGAGCCAATCAAAAAACTATTTGTTCCAAAGAGCCACTCTGTTACTGTTTCTGATGGTTAGAAGACAATATTTGCTTTCTCTTTTTCATTTCTTCCGGATGAAAGGCTAAGCCGTAATAGAAAGAATGGAGAACTATTCATTGACCATCTTTATTCTGTGGGCTCTGATTCTCCCATGGGAACACCAAGCGGTAAGTGCGGGAAATGGTTTAGAGCCTGGGCTACAACGCCTGGGAGGAGTGGGGCTGAATCGCTGAGAGTGGTGAGTGGGCATGCAGGGAGAGTACTCGCCCAGAGAAACGGGTGCGGTGCCTCTGTGTGTGTGTGTGTGTGTGTGTGTGTGTGTGTGTGTACATGCACACACCTGCACATGCACATATGGGCACATGGGAAGACAGGAGAAGTACTGCAAAGAATAAGAAACTGCAGAGGTTGGGATTTAGTGGAAGGAAAGGGAGACAACATGAATGAAGAAATATTCCAACTGCATCTTCTTAACGTACTGTGGTCAGAAAGGGAAAAAAAAAAAAAAAACCCTTAAAATCTGTTCTGGTCAACTCAAGGCATCTATTCTAAGAGATTCTGAAGAAGGAAAAAAAAAAGAGAAGTACCTTATAGATTTACATGTAAATGTGTTTATTACAGAAGTATTTATAATATAGTAAAATCTGAACCAACATTCATATACAACAGGTAGGGAATAGACAATGCATGGTTCAGTCATAAAATATGTTCCATGTAACCATTAGGAATCATAATGTTAATTAAGTGAAATTCTTTATAATTTTAATAACACTGGATCCTTATATTAAACCATTTTTGGTATCTTTTAGGGATAGTACTTGGTTTTCTTTCCATTCATCATTTCCCCAAAACCTAAAGTATGCTTTCCCATACAAGCTACTACATTGTATGAATATATAATAATTGAGAGTCTCTCTGAGCCTACTCTGACTCAGAAAGCTGCTCCTAAAGAAGAAAAAGAACAAACAAACAAAAACCCCAATTGTTTTTTAAACTCTTTCTTTATTTTGGATTTTTGAGTTTCTGCATTTTGTTACTGTAGATTTTACTAGATTGAACAGCCTTAACCTTAAATATTTGCATCAATCTCTAAATTTTTTTCTTCAATGCTAACTTTTATAATTGGAATTTTGAGGGCAAAAGATGCAACATTTTAAAAGCCCTTGCCATGTATATACGGCCAAATGCTTCCAGAAACATTTCCACTTCCATTAGCAAAGTATATGATTATAACTACAGAGTATTTAAGGTTTTATTCCTTTTATATTTTTTTCATTGGCAAAATTGTCTATAGTAGAAAGAATGAATAATAAATAACCTAAAATTAAAAGTTCTCCCTCTGAGGACAGCAGAGAAATTTTTAGCTTAGGGAATAATAATAATAATACCTCCTTTTCTTTAGGAGCATAAAGAGCAGTTTTGAGAAGCAGAAGATGTGGTGAAATATAATGTTTAGTCTGATAGTGAGTGTAAGATCCAGGCAGGGGTGGAGCATGACCAGCTGCACAGACCTCTGTTCCCTTGCTCCCTCTGCATCTGTCCCCACCTGCCTCTGCAGATCTTGTTCTCAGAGGCTATTCCCAGACCCACAGCAGCTGGTATTATGGCTACAGGCCTCATGCTCCTTTGTTTTGGGAGAAACTGTTGAGGAGTTAGTATTTACTGAGCAACTAATATGTTCCAGTCTCTATTATTCCTCATAATAATTATTAATTATTAACTAATACATGAAATTTTTAAATTTAAAGCATTCCAACAATTTTAACAGTAAAGGAAGCAAAAGGCCAAAGTGTCCTTTCACTCACTTAACCTCCAATCTTCAGTTTAGCATTCCTCTTTTTAGGCTTTTTCAGGCATTTACATATATAGTTTTGCAGAAATATATAGCTTTGCTTTTGTTTTTCAATTGAATCATTAGTATAGTTCTACAAGGTACTTTTTGATCACTTAGTATATCTCCATTGTCCAGGCTAGTGACATTAAATCACTCTTTTTAACTGCTGCATTGAATTTCCTCATAGGGATGTATCATATCCCTATGATATGTGGAAGACAGGCAGATGTATCATACATCTGTATCATAGGGATTCCTCTAACCAGTCTCTTGTGGGTGACTGGTTCAGTTGGTAACCACTTTCATACTTTAAAAATAGTGCTGCAGCGTCATTCTCGCAGAGGCTTCTCTCTGCACCCATGCAAGTACTTTGCTGCAGTAGGCATCAGGAAGTGGAATTTTTGGGCCAATTGTGCACATTCTAAGTCTCATACTTGATATTTTTGAGTAACTACAGCTTAAATGGTTTTGTCCCATGACCAAGATCATCAAGCTTGTGACTTCTAGAGCCTTTACCTATTGTCTACCCTCTTTGTGTCCCTAGCTCTACCATAGTGGTCCAGCCCATTGTGGGTGCTCAGTAAATATTTGTTGAATAACTTTATGAAGGGAAGAAAGAAAAGATGAGTAAGGTCTGGTCCTATTCAAAGCTCTCCCAATCAATGTCTTTGTGATTAAATGTGGTGGGTTCAGCCCCTGAATGACTTTAGAGCCTCCACCAGGCAATCTGCCTGGATCCCACCAGGAGCCACCAGGCCATGAGTTGACCATGATAATGGCCAAGAGTTTGACCCTTGAGGAGTCCACAGTGTTGGACACCCATAGAGTTGAACAAGGGTGGAACCAGGGAATCCAGTGAAGAGGGTCCTTCATAAATCAGAGGGGGATGATGGAAGCTTGGACCTAGCAAGGGAAGTGTGGGGAAGTGATAGGATTCCGAATATTTTAATGCAGTAGAGTCAGAGATTTCCTGATCAGATAACAGATATTGCTTTTACAGATGGTTTTCCATACTGGAACTCAAAGGTAAAGACATTCAAGGACAGACATTTTTGGCAGAGGTAAGATCTTCTTCGGTTACCATACTTGAGTTAGCCCTGGGGAAGTGGACGTTTCCACGCAGAATCCTATAGCTTCTTCCAGGCCACAGTGTCTGTCTCACACCTTCTGGTGTCTCTTGATATGCAGCATAGATGAAAATGGCAAGTTCCCTGGCCTTCCTTCTGCTCAACTTTCATGTCTCCCTCTTCTTGGTGCTCACTCCTCTTCAGCTGCTCACTCCTTGCTCAGGTAGGGAACGATTCCATGATTCCACATTTATGTTTATGAAGTAGATGATTGCCTCAGTTATATAATTAAGCAGACAATTACCTAAATGCCCTCTTAGAACCTTTAACTCCTTCCTATACCTGAATCCATCCCAACCTGAAGGATCATGTGTCACTAAGAGACAAATGGTGCTTCTGTTAGGAATGGTTTCCCCTCTAGGTTCTCTGCATCTAGCCTTCCCTGTCTGAGAAGCACCCTTCCTCTCATGACCCCAAATCCAAAACCCTCTGATGGAGCCTCCCCCTTGTGCCGACAGCTCAGTTTTCTGTGCTTGGACCCTCTGGGCCCATCCTGGCCATGGTGGGTGAAGACGCTGATCTGCCCTGTCACCTGTTCCCAACCATGAGTGCAGAGACCATGGAGCTGAGGTGGGTGAGTTCCAGCCTAAGGCAGGTGGTGAATGTGTATGCAGATGGAAAGGAAGTGGAAGACAGGCAGAGTGCACCATATCGAGGGAGAACTTCGATTCTACGGGATGACATCGCTGCAGGGAAGGCTGCTCTCCGAATACACAACGTCACAGCCTCTGACAGTGGAAAGTACTTGTGTTATTTCCAAGATGGTGACTTCTATGAAAAAGCCCTGGTGGAGCTGAAGGTTGCAGGTGAGCCTCCAGGTTTGGTTCTGAGAACATTTCTCCGTAGGATCTAGAGCAGATGCAGAGTTCCAGTTCCTCTTTCAAAAGCACTGCAGACACTCCTGGCTGATCACTAGCGATTGCCTGCACTGCCTTCCAGCTTAGCTTTTCTGCGACCCTTGAGAAAGACACAGGTTTTCCTTTAGGAAGAATTCTTGCTGTACCCTACATGCTCAAGTAAAGAACTCCTTTCCTCTGGCGACCAGAAATATAAGAAAAGTGAAGGACAAGGGATAGGAAACATTAGAAACCATCTCTTCAGTGACTGGTACACCATCATTTTGGTTTAGTTGTGTAACAGACGGCTTCTGTTGTGTCTCCAACCTTAATCAATCTTATGTAGGAAGAAGGAGACCAGGGTGAGACTAAAGCTGTAATTGATGAAGGGCTGCAATCCCTAATTGTTGATGGGGGATGTTTGGTCATTGCTGTGGTTTGCACAGTGTTCATGTTTTTCTCTATGCTCACACACGATGTGGGGTGGTCTTGTTTTTCCCATGATCCATCATAGTCACAAGATGCATTGTCTGTGTTCTGTGAAATTGCTTATGTTCAACAGGATGACACGGAGACCCGGTGTCAGTTTCCCTATGTTGGAACAGCTTTTCTCTTTCTCAGTGCAGTCCCTTGCCCTGTGGCTTCTGGTTGGGTTTGGTTTAAGGGAATCTGCAGCAGACAATCGTAGGAAGAGAAGAGGAAGAAGTCTGGGTGCTTATTCCCTGGCTTCCTTGCTGCAAGGTACCTTCAGGCTGGCTGCATTGCCTTGCTGAAATTGTAATAGCTCCTCTAAAGGAAGTCCTCAATGCATGAATCTCTTCTTTTACGTATTCAAAACAGCTTCCTCTCCTCCTCCCTCTGGTAATTGGTGTGGGTGGGAATAGCCACACATTACTGACCCTGGGATACTGCACTAGCAAATTTAGTTTTCCCCTCATCATGACCACACTTTTGTAAACAGCTCCTGAATGAAATCTCTCTTGAATTATCAAATCTGAGACTGCCATTGATTCCCATTAAGACCCTCTTTAATGCAAGAGCTATCAAGAATCTAGGCCAAATTATCCTTCCACAGCACTGGGTTCTAATCTTCATGTTGAAGTGAAGGGTTATGAGGATGGAGGGATCCATCTGGAGTGCAGGTCCACTGGCTGGTATCCCCAACCCAAAATACAGTGGAGCAATGCCAAGGGACAGAACATCCCAGCTGTGGAAGCACCTCTGGTTGCAGATGGAGTGGGCCTATATGCAGTAGCAGCATCTGTGATCATGAGAGGCGGCTCTGGGGAGAGTGTGTCCTGCATCATCAGAAATTCTGTCCTTGGCCTGGAAAAGACAGCCAGCATTTCTATCGCAGGTCAGTACGTGCTTGGCATCAGGTTTCTGAGCTGAGCTGTGGCAGTTGAATGAAGGGGGATGTGTTAGGACGACCTGGGTCTCTGCACTGAATATAAGGCCCAAAGCACAGATCTGGAGGCGCCGCCTTGTTCCAGGGGAGCTTCTTTCCTCCATAAAGGTGTTCACAACACAAACATTTTCTGAACATTTCCTATCTGCCAGAAAGTATGACAGGCAATGGGAATTGGGGGAAAAACATTCAGATAAGCTCCTTATATAACGTCAAATGACAAAATGGTGTGTGTGTATATATATATATATATATATATATATATATATATACACACACACACACACACACACGCATACATACATATATATATACACACACACACACACACAAACTCTTATCATAGTGAAACAGCTGATCTCCTTGAATAAGAAGGAGATTCTAAAAACCTAGTAAAAAGTTTTGGCCAGGCATGGTGGCTCATGCCTGTAATCCCAGCACTTTGGGAGGCTGAGGCAGGCAGATCATTGAGGCCAGGAGTTTGAGACCTGCCTGGCCGTGGTGAAACTCCATCTCTTCTAAAAATTCAAAAAATTAGCCAGGTGTGGTGGTGTGCACCTCTAATCCCAGCTACTCAGGAGGCTGAGGCATGAGAATCACTTGAACCCAGGAGGCAGATGTTGCAGTGAGCTGAGAGCAGACCACCGCACTCCAGCCTGGATGACAGAGTGAGACCCTGTCTCAAAAAATAAATAAAATAAAATAAAATAAAAATCTAGTAAAAAAATTTTTAACAAAGTTCATGAATTATCAATTCATAGAAAAGGAAATAACCCACAAAAGAGAGCTCATTCTCATTCGTTAGGGAAACATTTGAAATCATTTTTCACTTACGATATTTACAAAAATCAAAACGAAACTGCTTTGGCTTATAATACATGGTTCTCATAGGAATGTAGGAAGGCAGTGACTCTCAGTCATTTTTTCGTGTAACTTGCTGTATTTTTGGTGTGCATTAGGTCAACCTCTATTGAGGGCTCTATAGCAATATCTATCCAAACTACATACTTATCGATCCAAACTTCCACTTCTAGGAATTTATCTGATAGATAAGCTTGCATTTGTATGAGATGATCTATGCAAAAGGTTTCTGTTTTTTGTTGTGTGTGTGTTTTTTTTTTTTTAGACGGAGTCTCACTCTGTTACCCAGGCTGGAGTGCAGTGTTACAATCTCGGCTCACTGCAGATTCCGCCTCCTGGGTTCAAGTGATCCTCCTGCCTCAGCCTACCGAGTAGCTGAGATTACAAGCGTGTGCCACCACATCCAGCCAATTTTTGTATTTTTAGTAGAGATGGGGTTTTACCATGTTGGCCAGGCTGGTCTCGAACTCCTGACCTCAAGCGATCCACCCGCCTCAGCCTCCCAAAGTGCTGGGATTACGGGCATGAGTCACTGCAACCGGCCTGTAAAAGATTTCTTATAGTACTGATTACGATTGCACAAGGTTAGAAACTGTGCAGATGTTCACTGCCAGGGAACTTCCATACAAGGGAATACTGCCCAGTTAGTAAAAGGAAAAAGAAGCAATTCTCTCATAACAATATGGAAAGATCTCCAAGGTACATTTTTCACAGAAAAAGCAAGATGCAGAGGGACGTGTATAGAATGCTATTTTTAGTTTAAACAAGAGGAAAAATAAGAATATACTTTAATTTACTTTTTTTTAGCTCTCGATTGGGTTATTTAGTTTATATTTTTAAACTTCAACAAGCAATTTTGTAACGCTCACTGTACATTAGACACTTTATAAGTATTAATTTAATTATTCTAACCTCAGGAGATAGGTATTATCATTACCCTCATTTTATAGATTAGGCCACTACAAACAGAGAGGTTATGTAGTAGTCCAACATCACACTGCTAGTCACACGGGGGAGCCAGCATTTAAACCCATGCCCTCTGACTCCACAGGTTATGTTCCTAAGCATCATATTAAGTGGATAAGGAGAAGTTAATACATGGAGGGAAGGAGGACTGGGTGGATGAGAGAGTTGCATGCCTTTATGTATATGTAGTTTTGAACCATGTAAATGTGTTACCTATTGAAAAAATATTTAGAAAAAAATGTGTATGACTCTGCTCAAGTTACTTTCCATGCGAGAGGCAGACATCTCAAGATAAGTAATAGTAGAAGCTTGTAGTGAGGATTTACCAAAGTCTTATCTATAGTCCTCTGAGACTTTAGGGAGAGAATCCTTATTTAACCTCATGAGATAGCTTCCCTGCGCCCAACCTGGGCTGAGCAGCTAAAGCTTGGGGCACTGAGGCTGGGGAGGCTGAGTGCACCAGCGCCCATGACCCACAGCTCTCCCCATTCGCAGACCCCTTCTTCAGGAGTGCCCAGCCCTGGATCGCAGCCCTGGCAGGGACCCTGCCTATCTTGCTGCTGCTTCTCGGTGGAGCCAGTTACTTCTTGTGGAGACAACATAAGGAAATAACTGCTTTATCCAGTGAGATAGAAAGTGAGCAAGAGATGAAAGAACGGGGATATGCTGCAACAAAGCAGGAAATAAGCCTAAGAGGTATCCAACAAGAGCAGAGAATCTAAGCCCCAGGCTTGCGTGCCCCAGCCTGAAAACCTCACCTCTTTCCCCCACCCTGGCACCGCATCATGTTTAAGGTTTATTTCCCGAAATACCCACCTCACCCATAACAGTTCATCTTTTTTTTGTTTTGGTTTTGTTTTTTGTTTTTGGTTATTTTCCAGAGAGCCTCCAGGAGGAACTCAGTAAGTTTTCCCATTCCCCCAGAGACCCAGGCATGTCTTCCTATCCCGGCTTTGAGCACCTTGATGACTCTTCCCTGTTCATTCCATTGCAGAGAGGAGAAAAATCCAGTACTTGACTCGTGAGTGGCTCTGACATTTTCTCTGAATTCAAATCTATTACTCTCTCTCTGCTTTGTTATTTTCCAGCCCATAAGTCATATCCCAGGGTTGAAAAGCGATCTTGGATCCCTTTACCCAGAAAAAGAAAACAAGTGTGGCTCTTTGGAGAAACCACCCAGTGGTTTTTCTCTCTAGAAAAAAAAAAAAAAAAAAGAGGTCTTCAATCTCTTTGTACTAGGGACTACAGACCCTTAAGCTCTAAGAAGCACTGAAGAATATCCAGGGTTACACTTCAAAAGGAAGAGGAAAGAGAAGAATGAGGTGCATTTTCTATGGCAGGAAACTTACTTGTTTTCCACAATCCAGAGGCTGTTGAAAGGAAAACAAGAATGAAAGATTTAAGAAATAAGAAAATCAGAAGAGAGAGCGGGAGAAAAGTGTGTCTAATAGAGAGGAGTAGCCACAGTGGCTCAATTGGTACAGATTGATCATAATTGCTTTCAAAAACTAGTCCCTGAAATTGCTCTTTAAATTTCCCAAATTCTTTTTAGAGCAAGGTAAGAAATCATACAGATTGAGAAGGATGGATCTTGTACTCCTAGACATTTGCATATAGACATGGTGACACTTATGCCCAGGTACAGATTCAAAACAGATGAACTGGACCCCATTGGGAAGGAACTCTCACAGTGCCTGCCCTGCCACTAGCATTCAGTCGATGTTCCCAGACTTGATATTAAGAAAAAGAAGTGAAGAAAGAATTGTACCTGCAGATGGAGACCATGCAGAAGGGTGGGATGGTCAAAAAAAAAAAAGACTAGATGGACGCAAAAAGAAGAGGACAGGGCCAACACAGAAAAGACAGAGTTCAGGTGACACCTCTACCTTTCTTTCATTGTAGGTGGAAAGGAGTCTTCGTCTGAAACTGATAAGTCAGCCTGATGCTCTGTAAGTTTGCTGGGTCACGTGCCCTGAATATTTCAACCTTTTCTCTGCTGTGACCCGTGGAAGTTCTCAGCTGGATTAATTAGATCTAATCCAAATACTCAATTTCTGTGTGGTGGGGGTTCACCTCTGCTTTTCTGGAGCCTCTGGGAAACTCCTGATCCAGCACACTCGCTTGCAAAGCCTGGCCATGCATCCTGCACATCCCATGACACAGGGAGCCTAGCCTGACATTTTTGAGAAGGTGCCACCCCGATCCATCAGAGCTGTAGAGGAGGGAAGCTGGACCCTGGAAGATACTCTGAAGAAAAAGAGAGAAAACATGTAGTGAGGAGAGAATGCAGTGGGGAAAAGTACAAGAATACTGACCTTTTTCTTATCTGTATCTCCTTCCTTTCAGAACGGAAAATGGCCTTCTTCAAGCCTGGTGAGTAAATCACTGTATGTTCCCTGCACCAACAACCTGAAGGACTATATTCCTTTTTCCTTTTTTCTTCTCCAACTATTGTGATTTGGGGAAGAAAAGCTCCCTTGACATCCTTTGTGGGTAGGAAGACACATAAAGGGTGGAGCTGAGGGGAAGGAGACACACACTGAGTGATACTGCATGGAGAGTGAGGATGGAAATGCCAAACAGAGGAGGCGATGCCTGCCCAAAGAACTTTGTCCTTCTTAGGCTTCCCATGCCACCTACTGCCTGTGTCTCCTCAAAGGATTTAATGCTTCCAAGCTTTGGCCTCCACATTTTTAGATGATGATTGCAATCTGTGTTTCATGGGGGCTGAGGTGAAGACTGAGGGAATAATGAACTTGCTTGGCAGGAACCTAGCAAGAAATAGATGGCAAGTTCAAACTGGGTGGTTGAACAAGGTTTCCAGAAAGGAGGGTTAAGAGAAAGCAACAAGGAAAAGTGCAGTGCCCCCATGATTCCTAACAGTGGGGAGCTGTCTCCACCCCTAGCCTGCAAGGGCTAGGGAGGGGAGGCAGTTACTGGAACCCAGAGAAAAGTAGCTCAAAGACAGGGTTTCTTGAGAGAGTCGACAGGCCTTGTTAGAGCAGCACCAGCTGCTGCTGGCAGGGAGGAGGCAGGAAATTAAAAGGTGTGTCTTTCCTTTCTTTCTCCTTCCAATCTTCTATCAGGGCTTCCCACTGGCCAAACCCAACAGCAAACCAGAGGACAAGGGAGCCCAGTGGCATTGTTCTTAAAGGACAGATTCCTGGGGCCCAGAAGAAGGTGAAGAAAGCTGAAGGGTAGAGAGTGAACCTGGGGCATATAAGGCCTCACATAGAGCCCAGCACAGAGACGGCCTTGCAGCTATTAGAAGATCAGAAGCTTCCTTCATGCCCTGCTGTAGGCTGAGTACATAACATCATAGCCTTATACAATGCTAGAGATTCATGTTTTAATCTGATTTTTCAGGTGAGGAAATGCTTCAGATGAGGCTCCCCTTTGTTAAACAAATTGGATGTATGGAAAAATAAACTGCAGAAAAGGGGAACTCATTTAGCTCATGAGTGGTCGAGTGAAGGTTGAAAATTAACCTCTGATCATAAAGCATTAGTGGGCAGAGTCAGTGTGGGGAGGAAAACAAGAAAAAGGTAGAAAGAGGATGCTTGCTGCTTCCTGAGGCAGCATCAGGGTGTTGGGTTAGGCAGATGCTGAGGCAACTCTCATTTCACCCTCCTCTTCCCCTCTGGACACAAGATCCCTGGGGCTTTCTCTCCTGGCATCAATGAGAGAGTCACATTTAGGGCAGGCTAGGGACGCCGGGCTCTGGACTCAGGTCTCCTCAGCACAGCCCAGGTCTTGTATGCTGAGGCTCTGAAATCCAGGAAAAATGCTCGACCCCATGGACACTTCCTCAAATTCTCTACAGCGGATGTGATTCTGGATCCCAAAACAGCAAACCCCATCCTCCTTGTTTCTGAGGACCAGAGGAGTGTGCAGCGTGCCAAGGAGCCCCAGGATCTGCCAGACAACCCTGAGAGATTTGATTGGCATTATTGTGTTCTCGGCTGTGAGAGCTTCATGTCAGGGAGACATTACTGGGAGGTGGAGGTAGGGGACAGGAAAGAGTGGCATATAGGGGTGTGTAGTAAGATTGTGCAGAGAAAAGGTTGGGTCAAAATGACACCTGAGAACGGATTCTGGACTATGGGACTGACTGATGGGAATAAGTATCAGATTCTCACTAAGCTCAGAACCAACCTGACACTTCTGAGCCCCTAGGAAATCGGGAATCTTCCTGGTCTATGAGACTGGAGATATATCATTCTGCAATGCTACGGATGGGTCGCATATTCACAATTTCCTGGATATCTCCTTTTCTGGGCCTCTGTATACCATTTTCAGGATTTTGACCTAGGAACCCACTGCCCTAACCTTTGCCCAGCACCAAAAGAAGTAGAGAGTTCCCTTATTCCTGACCTAGTGCCTGATCATTCCCTGGAGACACCAGTGGCCCAAGCTTAGCTAATGAAAGTGGGAAGCCTCAGGCTGAAATAATGTCTCTACTTCTCTCTGCCCAGCCTGAATCTGAGGGTCTCCTTCTCCACAGCAACCAATCACAACCATAAAGCTACAGGCACACACTGAAGAACGCTACTGATATTCATTCTATTTTATTCTGTATACCAAATCTTAGAGTTTCATACCACTTTATTGTCCCCTTTATGCAGATACGGAAACTGGGGTACAGAAAAGTGAATTAACTTTCCAAATTTGGCATGACTAGTAAACAACAGAGCTGGGATCTAAACAGCAATAACTAACATTAATGGAGAATTTAAAATGTTCTGAGTGCTGTGTTACGAGCTTTGGTGGATGTCACTCCTTTAATCCTCACAACACCCTGTCGGGTAGTCTCATTTTGCAAGTATGGAAGCTGAGGCAGGGCAACATTAAGTAGCTTACATAACTCCTACGGTAATTTGTGCTGTTGGGAGATGGTCAGCTTCAGTCTCTGGCCATTTGCCCATTCTTTTCCACCCTGATTCTTCCCCCATGGGAAAAACCCACCTGTAGCCCTGAGGTTCTTTTCCCAGGACGGCTCCAGGGTAAGGATCATTGTAGGTGGTTGTGGAGTTGGCACTCCTTTTGACTCCTTTGCAGCTGATTGTCAGAGCAATAGACCCAGCACTCCTTGGATTAGCTCTGCAGAGTGTCTTGGTTGAGAGAATAACCTCACAGTACCCACATGACGTGTAACTGGGAAAGAGACTAAAGGCCACATGACATGTAACTGGGAAAGAAACTAAAGGCCACACTCAATGTATAATGAAGCCCTGGTAGGTAACAGAGCCTCTGGGAGGTAAACAGTGTGAATTAGGATTTGAGTTGACTTTGAAGGCTAGTCTCCTAAAAACCATCACCTCCTATGGGTGGTAGAGAGTGGTGGTTATGGAAGACCTAAACTAGAAAGAAGGGTCAATATCTTTAGGTCAAAAGGTTTCTTAGGCTTCTGCCCCCCTGGCAGGAGGGACTCCTTCCTGCCTAGGGAATTTTCCAAGGGACAGAGCTGGGGAAAATCCTTATTGATACACACCCATAATTCATTCAACAAATGCTCGAGAATCATATTGTATGTTCAAGACACTGTTCTAGAAACCAAGGGTAAATCATTGAGCAAACTATATTAAGATCTCTTCTCTCAAAAAGTGGTTACATAATTAACCATATATTCTATCAGATGGTGATGAATATCTGTAGGAAACATTAAGCAAGGAAGGAAAAGAGAGGTAGGGGCATGAGACAGATATGTACCCCCAACAAATGTGATAAGTGATCGTGGAGCCAGAGCCAGCCTTCCTATAGTCAAGGTTTCCAGATAGAACAAATACTCTGTGATATAAGAAATTTGGATGAAGGAAGCTGGAAGAATTACAGGGATATTTTTAATCCCTCTATGGATTCAGTCTGCTGGAAAGGGGTCTATCCACCCCTGTTCATTAGTGGATGTTAAACCCATATTCCTTTCAACTGATGCCTGCTTGGGAAAACTACTCCTCATTATCATCACTATTGTTGCTCACCATTGTATCCCCTCTTCTTGGCATGTGCTTGTCAAGTCTTGGTTGTTCAATAAATTTGTTAATAATGCTTACTCTTCAACTTGGCTTTTTCTGGACTCTAATAAGTCTACTCAGCACAGCAGAGTAGTCTACATACCCATTGTACTCACCACAGATTCAGTTTACCTTATTGCAACTTTTGCCCAACACCCTTATTGTATCCATTTTTCTACTGCAGCCATCTGAATTACCACAAATTCATTGACTTAAAGCAAGACAAATTTATCTCACAGTTTTGTAGGTCAGAAGTCCAACAGGAGTTTCACCAGGCTAAAATCACTGCACTCCAGCCTGGACAACAGAGCTAAAACCCTGTCTCTAAAAAAATATATAAATAAAATTAAAAAGAAAAACAAAAGAGCCATTGCCTAACAGATGGAGCCTCTGAGAGGTAAATAGTGTGAATTAGGATTAGAGTTGGCTTTGCAGGCTACCATGTCAAGTCTCCTAAAAACCATCACCTCCTATGGGTGGTAGAGAGCCATGGTTACGTGAAGCCCTAAACTAGACAGAAGGGTCAGTGTCTTTAGGTCAAAAGATTTCTTAGCATTCTGCCTGCCTGGCAGATTTCTGTCCTCCTCATTATCATTCTAGAGTTTCTGGAAGCTGAGGTCTACTAAGAAGTTCCAGAGGCAGAAAGTGAAATCCAAAACCTTCCTGTTTGAAGTTGGAGTTGAAACACCCACCTTGAAGTGAGAAAATAAGTCTGGCAGGATAAATTGAACAAGCATTTATAGCAGACAGATAAATGCTTGGTGCTGGGATGGGGCCTGTAGGTAGACCACAAAGAAAAGGGTGCAGTGGGATCCTTTTCTCTTAGAGAGCTCACAGTTTACGTGGCCCGTTGGTCTCCTGGTGTTCTCTAACATCAAGGTTCTTTCTTCCTTACCCTCATCCTTTTTTTCCTCTTTTCAATCTCTTGCTTCCTACCTCCTTTTTTTCCTTTACTTTCTTTCTTCACAGAAGAGATGCAATAGGCACTGAGACATCACTGCTTTTTAGCTGAGCCCTGATATCTCTCTCCTGGACTGGGCTCTGATCCCCCCGCTGAAATGAGGGGCAATGAGGGTGGGGGCATCTGGCTGGAGTGCATATGTGGAGGGTGGTACCCAAGGCCCCTCACAATGTGGAGGAACCCCTTCCTGCCCAGGGGATTTTCCAAGGGACAGAGCTGGGGAAAATCCTTATTGATACACACTAATAATTCATTCAACAAATGCTCAAGAAGCATATTGTATGTTCAAGACAGTGTTCTAGAAACCCGGGGTAAACCATTGAGCAAAATATATCAAGATCTCTTCCTTCAAAAAGTGATTAAATAATTAACCATATATTCTATCAGACGGTGATGAATATCTATAGGAAACATTAAGCAAGGAGGGAACAAAGAGAGGTCAGGGTATGAGACATTGCAATTATTAACAGAATGGTCAGGGAAGACTTCATTGTAAAGATGGAAATGGAGTCATCCCATCTGATGGCAAGGAACCATCAGATGCTTGAGGATGGAGCAACCCAGCAACAGGCAAAGCATATGCAAAGGACCTAGGGAAGGAACATCTCTGGCAGTTTCCAGGACCCTCAGGAGGTGATGCTGCTGTGGCTGAAATGGAGTGAGTGCAGGAAGTGAGAGGAGATGAATTCACAGAGGCAAAGAAAACACATTCTATATGGCATTGCAAGTCACAAACATCCTGTGGTTTTTACAGCGAGTGACATGGAAAGTATTGGAAGGTTTTGAGCTAAAAATTAACATGATCTCACTTGGGTTGGTCTGCTGAGAATGGACTACTGATGGTAAGGGCAGAACAAGAAGGAGGGCACTGGAGTATTCAAGGTGTGAGTGATGGTGGCTTGAGGCAGGGTGGTGGCTGTGTTGATTCAGCATGGCAGGTTAGCTTTATGCACCCTGGTTCTTCCCACAGTGACTCCAGATGTTTCTGCTTTGCTACCTCTGGGCCTTGGCCCTGGGAGCCACTGAGGTGTCAGCCAGGGCTGAGCCAGCATCACTTTGTCCATCCAAGTTTTCTGAGGGAGAAACTAACAGAGCAGGTGGCTAAGGAGCTCTAGAGATGTGCTGCTAGGGGCGCTCTCACCTGGATGTTCTGTTTCAAAATAAGTGGGTATTTCTGGCTGCCTTTTGAGAATCCGTTATGCCCAGCGGGTCTCCCTGTGTGGTGATCCTGCCTGTTATCGTGGTTATTCTGATGATATCCATTGCTGTATGCATCTATTGGATCAACAAACTGCAAAAGGGAAAAAAGATTCTCTCAGGGCAAAAGGAGTTTGAAGAGGAAAGGAAAGAAACTGCACTAAAGGAACTGGAGAAAGAACGTGTGGAAAAAGAAAGAACTTCAAATACAAGGTAAAGGAGGCCGAGTACAGTGGCTCATGCCTTCAATCCTAGTACTGTGGGAGGCTGAGGCAGGCAGATCGCTTGAGCCCAGGAGGTCGACACCAACCTGGGCAATAAAGTGAGACCCTGTCTGTAATTTAAAAAAAAAAAAAAAAAGTAAGAGTAGGAGGACAGTTCACCATTATAGAAAAGACACAGCTCTCCCAGGTACCAGTGTATGGAAGAGAGAGGAAATACACGGCAGCAGCAGCAAGGACTTGGAACTCTCATGTCTTTGGAAGGAATCTCTCAGAGCTTTTGTTCTTTCATTCTGCCACCATTGCATTCATTCACCTGGCTACATAAAGTACTAAATGGTTGAGCAAAAGCAAGCGTAACAATGTACCGGTACTACCCAGCCACCTGATCACATGTCATTTCTGATTTCTGACAGTGCCCTAGGCATGAGGGAAGGGAGATGTTGCTGTTCATAGAAAGGATGGTTCCTGCATTGTTTACTATAAACCCAACTTCTTTTAGTTCTTCTATTGAAGATATGGTTTTGTTTCTGTTTGTTTTTCAGAGCAACTTCAAGAAGAATTGCGTAAGTTTAGCCTTTCCTGAACTACTCCATATACAATTTGAGTTCTGCTCAGTTAGCAACATCTCATGACATTCACCTCTGTCTGTCCCTTGAGGATGGTGAAGAACATTCTTACATGCTGATGAGTGCTCCTGATGTTCCCTCAGATCTCACCTTTCTCCCCACCAGCTAGCTAACGGGACTCATTAGACAAGATGAGCAAGGGACTCAGGGCGAGGTGGGGACAGCAGGGAACTGGGGTCTGTTCATCAACAGTGTCCCAGCAGTGATGCATCATGGTTCTTCTGTCAGGGAATCCCAGCAGCTCTAAATCAACCCTATGGTTTACATCCCAGGATCCTTTCTCTTTTGGAATAATTTAATGCATGATGACAAGAGGTTTCCCATAGATAGTGGCCTCCCCAAGAGTTATGCTTCACTGGTTTTTGCTCTTTGATTCTGGATCAATTTGAAAGAAGACAATGCTGTCTTAGCAATTTATATACTAGGGATAGTGTAGACTGTGTATAGTTGAAGGCCCATGTGGGGAAGAGGCTATAAAGGTTCCCAATAAGCCTGACAGAATGGTATACAAATAGGTGGCCAGAAATGCCTTTCTGCTTCTAAGAGAGCACTGATACTTTGTGTATAGCCTGCCAGGGGAGGTGTCTGGGTGACTGGGAGAGCACAGAACCCAACTGCCCACTCCCAATGAGCACTTCCCATCGTATGATACAGCCCCTCTGCCCATAAGCACCACAGAATCCAAGTTTTACCAGATACCATGACACATGGACCTTTCCTCTTTAGGTGAATTTCAAAATTGCCACTGTCAACTTGGGAAAAAACAGCAAAATGTCACAACCAGATATTTCACCATGGAGAATAGAGGAAATCATTTTAACATAATGGAAAGGTAGACTGAATGAGAATAAATGCAGATGGGAGAAGCTTGCAGAATGCCCAGAGCCTGGAGCGTTTCTCGCACTGACTGACAGGAAATGGACCAAGGTAGGCACCTACATTTCCTCTATCTACCTATATGTTCTTTCCCCAGTTCCTTTAGCACAGTTTCTTTCCTTTCCTGATCAAACCCCTTTTCCCCGGACAGAATCTTTTTTTCCATTTGGAGTTTGTTGATCCAATAGGTATACAGAAGTCATACCTGCAGACATCAGACCCATGTTGTTGAAGCAAAACTAGATGGAAATAGTTCCTCCCTACTTTTGCCTACAGACCCCTCAGGCAACAGGTTTTTTTGGGGGGGACATTTATTCTCCTTCTTTATCCTTGAAGGGTGCCCTTGTCAGTCGTTTAAATCAGTTGTCATCTGGTAAAAGGAACACATAGGACCAATGAAGAGACCCTTTATCCTCTAGGACAATGTGAAGGGAAAGACTCACCTTAGTTGATCAACTGGGGAGAGAAGGAGCAGGACATAATGCCTCTGTGCTGGTTTGAACCAGATAATTAAAAGGTTCTAACTAAAAAAAGTCCCAGAGATCCTAGGTCTTGAATAGAAAAGGGTATAGATCTTAGAATGCTGAGAGAAAGTGTGAATGATTAATTTGGGCTCGTTTCCTAAACTCTCTGGATTTCAAAGAGCCTCAATTCTTCTCAGCCTGAGGGTACTGCTTCTGTCTCTGGAGAGACAGAAGTGCAGCTTCAGAGGTCGGGGGCCGTGGCCCACGCCTGTAATCCCAGCACTTGGGAGGCCGAGGTGGGCGGATCACCTGAGGTCAGGAGTTCAGGACCAGCCTGACCAACATGGAGAAATCCTATTTCGACTAAAAATGCAAAACTGGTTTCGGCGCATGCCTGTAATTCCAGCGACTGGGGAAGCTGAGGCAGGAGAATTGCTTGAACCCAGGAGGCGGAGGTTGCAGTAGACCAAGATCAACCCATTGTACTCCAGCCTGGGCAATAAGAGTGAAACTACATCTCAAAGAAAACAAAAATAAAAACAAAAATAAAAAACCCTGCAGCTTCAGTAACTCTCAGGGTATGCGCTGCCTGGGATAAGGGGGCCTTCGTGGAAATGGCCCCTTCACGGGGATTCCCCTGTAGTTTTCTGAGACTTCTCTGGGGACCAGGAACCACACAATCCTGAGGGTTCCTGAGACCCAAGGCCTAAACCTGAGAATTCCTCTGCAGCCAGTGTGGTCCTGCACACAGACACTGCTCATCTCGATCTCTTATCAGATGACCAAAGAAGTGTGACATTGGCTCCCTCCAGGGAGAGCATGCTATATAACCAGAGAGATTTCAACAGCCAGCTTTGTGACCTGGGCCGGGATAGCTTCGCCTCAGGGAAACATTACTGGGAGGTGGAGGTGGAAAATGTAATTGAGTGGACTGTGGGGGTCTGTAGAGACAGCGTTGAGAGGAAATAGGATGTCCTGCTACTTCCTCAGAATGGCTTCTGGACCTTGGAGATGCATAAAGGAAAATACTGGGCCCTGACCTCTGCTAAGTGGATTCTCTCTCTGAATGAGCCCCTTTGCCGGTTGGGCGTCTTCCTGGAGTATGAAGCTGGAGACGTCTCCTTCTACAACATGAGGGACAGATCGCACATCTGCACATTTCCCTGTTCAGCCTTTTCCAGGCCCCTGAAGCCATTCTTCAGGTTACAGTCTTGTGACTGCTGCATCTTCATCTGCTCCGCATTCACAGGAGCCAATGCGATCATGATGCCTGAAGAGGCCTGATAGTTCACAGATCGGGGACCCACCATGGCCCACAGAATCAGTTCCCTGGTCTCACAGCCATGGAGACAAGCCCTGGCCATCTCAGCAGCCATTGCATAATGCCCCTGGTAGAAGACATGCCCTCCTCCCTCCTAGTCACACAAGAGAACATCTTCCAGCTGCCTCTTTCACACCCAGTCCAGACCTCAGCCCCTGTTCACTCCTCACTAGGCTGTAGCTTTAGTAATTCCTTTGCTTGTAACTATGGGATGGGATCCAGTGTTAGAAATAAATGCTTGGTGCCCCAAAGAAGAGTCAGCACTCTGGCAAAAAGCTTTCTCAGCTAGGCAATTTACTTCTGCAGAAGGGTGCTGCTCGAAAGTCTGGTCACCACAAGAACACACCAAAAAAGAGGGAAAGAATTTTTATTCCTAATGCTGCTTGTCCCAGCTTCTGTGTTCAGTCACCACTCACCAGAGTTGGACTACACAATCTTAGCTGAACCTGATTAGCTAACTTGAAAGGGGCAGGGATGTGGTTACACTGGTTGGAAGGTCAGTTTCTGTGGGAAGAGCCATTGCAACGGGAGGGGTAATTTACAGAGTGAGTAGCAGATGTGGGCTCTGTAGGTAAGGACCAGTGGAAAAGTTGTTTACTGAAACTAAGACATGGAGACATAAAGGATAAGGAGGTTAGTTTGGCCTTATAAGTAGGGAACAAAGAACAAGGGCACTGAACAAGCCAAACCTTTGAAGAGGAACTTCTTTTATATCTGACATCCAGGCATAGGGAAGTAGGTGTTACACAGCTCCCAGCCAGGAAGAAAGTGTGAGAAGCTGATTGGCAGTGAACCTGCTCTTTAACATCGGGATGATGACATTGAGCCCAATATGCCAGTTGGCACCAGATGCTGTGGATTTGGAATGAGGCCAGCATCACCAGGATGTGAGAGGACAGAAGAATCCACAGGACCACCAGAGGGAAAAGGGAACCAGATATGCAGGTCAGAGATAGAAGAGGTGGAACCAGAGAGCTGGGAGGGAGCAAGGTTGTGACGGTGGTTAAGCCCCACCATAACAACTAAGGGGTCCTGGGATATGATGGCTCATTTCCACCCAACCCCAGGATTTCCAGAGCACACACCCACAGGCCTGGCCCTGGGATGAAGATGAATGAAGAACATGGACTCATGTGGATGTGATTTGGCTCCTGTGTCCCTGCAATAAACAAGGAGTCAGTAGTTAGTCCTTGAGTGTGGTTGAGGTTTGAGGTCCCAGCGGAGCAGAGTAGTACTGGACCTGGTCTGCGTCAGCATTCAGGTTCAATGAGGGCACCAGTGGCTTCAAACTTCCCGGTCTAATTATGTCTTTAGACACTTAATAACTGCTGAGGGCCTTAGGAGCTTTTGTTTATTTGGGTTGGTATTTGTTAATATTTATGGCATTTATGATTGAAACAGAAAATGTTAAAATGTAGCTTACTAATTCATGTTAAAATACCATGAATGCACCAATTACAGGTTAATATAAATAGAAAGATTTGTGAAAAAAATCAACTATTGTGTCTAAACAAAAGAACAAGAAGTGTGACATTGGTTAACTTTTTCCAAATCTAATGTCTGGCTTAATGGAAGACATTTGTATTCTCATATCTGCTTTTGTATTAAATCTATTGGTATATCACAGGTTATATAGGCCCCCAAAAACCTTATTGTACCCTACCGAGAGAATGAAATTTAAAAAAAAATTTATTATTAATATTATAATGAAAATAGTATTAACATTGGGGACTCCTTAACAGTATATCAGAGTTCACCCTAGGAATCCCCAGACAATATTTGGAAACTAGAATAGTGGATCCTGGACATTAATCCATGTGCTGGTTAATTTTAGATGTCAACTTGACTGGATTAAGAATACCTAGACAACTGATACAACATTATTTCTGAGTGTGTCTGTGAATGTGTTTCCAGAAGAGATTGGCATGTAAGTCAGTGGGAAATTCTCCCCTCCTATTGGCTAGAGGCCCAACAGAACAAACGGCAGAGGAAAGACAAATTCTTCTCTCCCCTGAGACATTCTTCTTTTTCTGCCCTTGGACACCAAAACTCCTGCCTTTCCAGCCTTTCAGCTTCGGGAATTGTACCAGGATGCCCTGGGTTCTCAGGTCTTTCGGTTCGGACTGAGATTTACACAATCGGCGTCCCTAGTTCTGAGGCTTTCGGACTTAAACTGAGCCATGCTACCAGCATCCCAAGGTCTCCGGCCTACAGACAAGCTGTCATGGGATTTCTCAGCCTCCATAATCACATGAGAAAATTTCCCTAATAAACGCTCACTCATACATATATATCTATATCTGTATCGTATTGGTTTTGTCTCTCTGGAGAACCCTGACTAATACAATCAGGCATCTAAAATTCTGGCCTGAAAGGTAGCACTTTAGGTTTGAGACAATTCAATAATCCAACAGGACTGAAAAAAAATAGTCCAAAATCATATTACTGCATTTACAAATAGACATATTATTCAATGAATCTGGAGTGATTCTTTCAACCTCTGTGGTTGAGGGCCAGATCATATATGGCCCTGAATGTCATCATGCTGACCTGCAGTTTACCTCTGAAAGGGGAGCCACTGGAAAGTTTGGCAGAAAAAGGACTGGACTTACTTCAGATGCTAGACAGAGATGGGCTGTGTGTAGGGGTGGTAGATGGAAGCCTGAAGACCCAGCTGGGAGCTACTGCAGTGATCCAGAGGGGAGATGCCAGTGACTTGTACCAGGGAGGAGCCATGAAACTATATGATGCTGGATTTATTTTCAAGACAGGGTAAAAAGGCTTAAATGTGGGATGTGAAAAAGGAGGGCATCAAGGGTGACCACAAGGTTATGGTCCTAAGAAGCGGTACAGATGGAGTTGGCACTTAGGGAGATGAGGAAACTGAGGGAGAAGTGCATTTTGAAGGCCAGAGGAGGAGCCAGCATGGAATTCAAGGTCACTTTTAGGCACGTTCAGGTTGAGGAACTTACTAGAGATCCCCGTGGAGATGCAGAGTAGGCAGGTCAATAATAAATGTGTAGGCCAGGCATGGTGACTCATGCCTGTAATCCCAGAACTTTGGGAAGCCAAGGCAGGTGGATCACCTGAAGTCAGGAGTTCAAGGCCAGACTGGCCAATATAGCGAAACTCAATGTCTACAAAAAATACAAAAATTAGCTGGGTGTGGTGGCATGCTCCTGTAATCCTAGTTACTCAGGAGACTGAGGTAGGAGAATCACTTGAACCTGGGAGGTGGAGTTTGCAATGAGCCGAGATCAGGCCACTCCAGCTTGAGAGACAGAGCAAGACTCCATCTCAATACATACATACATACATACAAACATTCATACATAAAACTATAGTAATAATAACAAATGTGCAGTCCAGGCAACAGGTCAGGAATGAAACACAAGTTATTCTCTTTGTCTTCTGTATCTTCATGTTTGCTGCCACTGCCTGTTTCACTTTAATGCATTAGTGATCTATTGCTGCATAACAAATTACCACAAACTTAGTGGTTTAAAACAGCACATACTTATCATTTTAGTTTCTGTGGGTCAGAAGTCCAGGCAGAGCTTAGTGGGCTTCTCTGCTCTGAACGTCAGAAAGCAAAAGTCAAGGTATTGGTCAGGCTGTAGCCTCATCTGGAGTCTCAACTGAGGGAGAGTCCTCTTTTCAGATCACTCAGGTCATTAGCAGAATTCATTTCTTTACAGTTGTAGGACTGAGAGCCCCAGCTCCCTGCAGGCTGAAGCTGGAGTCTGCTCCTAAAGGGCTCCTCAGCTCCCTGCTGTGTGGGTTTCCCACAATGACTACTTTCCTCTTCATAGCCAGCCAGGAAGACAGAGCCTCTAGAGTGGGTCAGCTAGCAAGACAAAGTGTTACTCTACATAATGTAGTCATGGAAGGGACATGCCATCAGCTTTACCATACTTTATTGGTTAGCAGCAAGCCACAGGTTCAGCTCACCCTCAGGGAAAGTATGGGCTACAAACTGCAGGAGGAGTAATCATAAGGGGTCCACTCCAGAGTCTGTAGGATACAACATATAAGAAACTCAAGGTTCTCCCATTGTAACTGGCCTGCTTCCCCTTTCCCTGGGCAACACACTGCACCTGCCTCTCTCTAGGAGTCTATTTCCATACAAGCAAAGTCTCAGAAAGAGAACACATGCATGGCCATCAGGCACTGTCTGCCATGATGATGGCCACTGCTGTACCACACCATAAACATTGTTCTATCAGTTACTACTGGATTCCCAACCATTAAAACCATTATACATTTCTATTTTTCCCTCCCAGCCCCATGCTTTTTTAAAGAGAGAGACAGGATCTTGCTCTGTCACCCAGGTTCGAGTTCTTGGTGTGATCATAGCTGAGTGCGGCCTTGAACTCCTGGACTCAAGTGATCCTCCTGCCTTAGTGTTCTATAGTGCTAGGATTATAGCTGTGAGACACTGGGCCTTGCTTGTCTTTATACACTTCTGTCTTTTCTTTACAGACAACCCTGAGTTCTTCATAGACCTGCCTGAGTAGGTGATCCCTCCTGTGTGGCATCTGCCTCATTAATCCCCCAGGCCCTCTTTGTGGTCTTTCCCTACTCCTAGGGAGATCCTTCTCAGAATTCTTGCTCCACTTGCTCCAGAACTGCTGAAATTCCTTAGGCTTTGATCCTGGGCTCTCTTTTCACACCACATATACTCTTGTAGGGTCCAGTCCATTTTCAGAGCTCTATCCCATGAGCAGATGCCACCGGCACCTGCATTTCTGTCTCCAGCCCCACACATTCCCTGACGTCAGTGCCCACTAGCATCTCACAATGAGTGTGTCCAAAACTAAACTCCCATCAGCCCTGCCTACCCATCATTATCTGAGTGAGCGACACCACCTAACAGTCATTTTAGCCTTCTCTTGTTGTCTCTTAACCCACCATATCTGACTGATAGCCAAGTCCTGCTATTTGTACTTCCTTTCAATAGTCCAGCTTAGTGGTTTGAGCACAGACTCTTTTGCCAGACAGCCTGGGCTCAAGGCCTAGCTTGGAAAGAAACTACTCATGTGACCTTGGTGAGTCGTTTTACCTCTCTGGACCTCAGCTTTGACATATAAAATGTGGGAAATAAGATACCTTTTAGTGTTGTTGTGAATCTTATTAATACATATAAATCTCAAAGCACAGTACCAACATGATAGTAGGTTCTACGTAAGTATTTGTTAGTACTAATATTAATAGTTGATCCAGACTCCTCTCCCCATCTCCAAGCCATCATCATTTCTTGCCTAGAGTGTCACAGTAGCTTCCTTCCAGGTCTCCCTATCTATTAACATCTGGCCCACTGAGGAGGACAGATACATTATTCAACCCCAGCAGGCATCATCCCATAGAATACAATGTAAATGGCACCCCCTACCTCCCATCTTCCCTTGCACCTGCCCCACTGCTATTTTCAATGTACACATTTTTTCACGTCAAACTTTTCAGAGATTTTCCCTTCACCTTCAAAGTGAGACTCCAACTCCACAGCAGGCAACTGTTGATGTTGTCTCCAGGGGAGGTGGGTTCAGGAGTCATCAATGCAGGGATCAGAATTGAAACTTACAGAATGGAAGACAATGAAATGCATTGAGGGTTAATACATGAAGGTGCTGTGCTAACTCTTCCTTAAATAACTTATGGAATAGGTCTTATTTCCACCCTACAGACAAAGAAACAGACATGATTAGTTAGTAAACTGGCTTTGGGTTCCAGGGCTAATGAGTTGTGGATGAAAAGAGATGAAGATAGAAAAAAAAAAAAGCCTAGAGACAGCAGATAGTAAGCCAGTGTGCGTGTGACGTGCTGACAGATATCTAGATATAACAGAAAGAAAATTCATGTTCATGGGAGTTCCTAATGGCAACAAGAGGTGAGATAATCATGAGAAATGGATATTTCTTGAGACTAACTCAGTAAAGGAGACAGATTTCTGGGCATTTTGCCACACCATTGCATGCAGAACACTGGAATTGGTCTCGTAGAAGACAAAGAGAAGATAGGATCAAGTGCCCAGGTCTTGAAGGAGGGCTAAGTGCACTTTTCACTTAGCGTACATTCTTGTGACTTATTTATTTATTTAGTTTTTGATACACTGTTGTAAGCAAACTGTATGCATTATCTTATTCCATCCTCACAACAGCAACCCTAAAAGTCAAGTACTATTACCATCCTTATTTTAGAGATAGGGAAACTGGGACACAGAGATGTTAGGTAACTAGCCCAAGGTCACACAGGCCACCTGGCTTGAGAATTAGTGCTCTTATCCACTCCATTATACAACCCCTCCTCACTAATTTTAAACTTCAGTGGCTGAGACCTACTAGATGATAGATTCTCAATAAAAATTTGTTGAATCACTGAATTCATTTCTGCCCCATTTCACATCCATTTCTTTCCCAAGACTTCTTTCCCAGAGTTCTATATAAAGGACTGCATGAGAAATGGACCCAGGGGCCTCATACTTCGGAAACTTCAAAGTTCAATGATACGGAGTATTGGGCCCAGAGACTCCTAATCTGAAGCTTAGCATCTCAGCTGCTTCTCTGTGTCAAAGCGACTTGAATCCTCCAGGCTAGGGTGGGTTGATCGTTCTTACTGATATAATTTCAAGCAACACAGCTTCTGATAGACTGTGAATTTAAAAATAAGCAAATGAATAATTAAATAAATAAGGATGATAGATGGATAGGGAATGATCAGTGGTATGGATTATAATAAAGTAAGAAAGTTTAGTAAAATATTAACTATATCACTACAATCTACATGGTAGGTATATTGGTATTTACTGAAAATTCTTTCACCTTTGCTTTATGTTTTACAAGTTTTATGATAAACTGTTGGGAAGGAAAAAGGGGAGGGAAAAATTTTGATATTCTGCCGATAACAGAGACCAGAAATACCATTGGCTTAAACAAAACAAGGGTTTTCTTGTTGTTTTGTTGGTTTGTTTGTTTGTTTGTTTTCATGTAAAATGAATTTAGATGGTGGCAGTCCAGGGCTGATCTGGCCGCTCAGAGATGTCATTCATGACCCAGCCTTCTTCTGATTTCATTCTCTGCTGTCTCTGCATGTGGCTTCCAACCTCAAGGTTGCCTCATGGTCCCAAGAGGGCTGCTGCATCTCCAGTTCAAAAGTCTACATCCTAGGCAAGAGGAAGAAGGAAGTACGGAGAGTGTACCTCACACTTCCCGCTATTTTGGCCTCGCTTTTAAAGGATCTCTGGGAGAAACAAGCCCACAACTTTCACCTACAAACTATTGGTTTCAACTTAGTCCCTTGGTCTCCAATAACTATGAGATGGAAGAGCATATTGCAGTACCCAAGAAAATTAGGCCTTATCACCAAGAGAAAAGAGGGAACGTATGATTCAGAAGCAACCAGCCATCTCAGCCAGATACTGCACAGCCTAAATTCAATCATTTACAATATAATCAAATTCCATCAGCCCCAGTCACATCTTAGCTTTAGGAGCTTTGATCACTGACTTGCAAATCCAAAAAGTGTGCTTTGAGGTCCTAGGCCACAGGAAGTACCAGTTTGTCCCACAGACCTCTTACAGAGATGGCATTCACAGTCTATCTAGTGTCCAGCTTCAGAGAGTATGTACTCCACTGGCAGCACAATAAACAAATACACAGGGAAATACTATATAGCACAAACCAGGAGCTAAGGGCGAATGAAGATGCTCAGAAACACCTGCACTAAAAATTTCCTGAAAAAGGTAAAACATGTCAAGCAACACTGCCTCTGGAAACCAGAAAAATTATATTATTTGATAACAGATCCTAAGCCTGGATGTTGGAGGTGCTTGAAAATGTGCACTGTGTCTGGCTTTCTTTCCATTTATATGTTATTTGACTCTGCAGTAAAATCTCCTCCTCCTCCATGTACCCATATTCATGCTAGCAAATGTTAGCAAACTGCCACAATAGCATTTTAATTAGTGCACATCTGTCTCTCTTCTTTTAATTAGTGCACATCTGTCTCTCTTCACCACATTATAATCTTTTCCCATTTTGTTCTGCTTATATTTCTATTATGATAAAAGACTTAAGACAAGTAAATACATAGAAATACTTATATACATGTACGTGCAAGAATGATTCAGATAGATAAACACAGAAACACAAACAGTAAGGGAGGTAGGGCTGGAATTTTACTTCAACGTGTACAATTCAATGTACTTTCAGTTTTCATTTCAACCTTCCTCAGTGGTTTTTTTCCTAGCAGCTGATGAGAAACATCACCTCTGAGCCAATCAAGAAACTAATTCTTCCAAAGAGAGATTATTCCAATTCCTCACGGTGACCTGACAGCCTCTGCTTTCTTTTTCCTTTCTTCGGAATGAGAGACTCAACCATAGTAGAAAGAATGGAGGACTATATTAACGACCCTTCTTCAGTGGGCTGTGATTTTCAAAGGCGAATACTAAGTTGTAAGTAGGGGATATTGATTACAGCCTGGGTTACAATGCCTGGGAGGACAGTGGCTGAATCACTGAGAGTGGTGAGTGGGCATGCAGGGAAAGTACTCACCCAGAGAAAGGGTGAGGTGCCTGTGTTTGTGTGTGTATGTGCGTGTGTGTCTGCATGGGCACCCACACACATGTGTGGGTATGCGGGGAGAGACAAGTAGTTCAAAGAATAAAGACCTGCTGATGTTGGGATTTGGTGGAAGGAAAGGGAGACAACATAAATGAAGAAATATTCCAACTGCATGTTCTTAAGAACGTATTGTGGTCAGAAAAGGGCAAAAAAGTCTCTAAAATCTGTTCTGGCCAACTCAAGCCATCTATTCTAAGAGATTCTAGAAAGAGATGTGCCTTATAGATTCATATGTAAATTTGTTCATTATGGAAATATTTATAATATAGAAAAATCTGAACCAGCATACACATACAACAGGCGGGGGATAGACAAAAAATGCATGGTTCAATCACAAAAGAGATTTCCATGCAGTCTTTAGGAATTGTGTTTTTAATGAAGGGCAATTATTTCTAATTTTAACAATGTTGGATCCATACATTAAACCTTGTTTTGTTTCTTTTAGGAACAGTATATCTTTTTCCTTCCATTCATCATTTCCCCAAAACCTAACATATGTGTTCCAATGGATACAATCTATTTCACTGTATGAATATACAATTATTTTTTAACACTTTCCTACTTTGGCTTTTCAATTATCTATATTTGGCTTCTGTAGATTTTATTATACTTAACAGCCTCAGGCATAAATTTTTGTCTTAATTTCTGATTGTTTTTTTCCTTCAATAATAATTCCAATAAGTGGAACTTTTGGGTAAAACATACAACTTCTTTTATTTAAATAGCAGTTCCTTGGTACAGCATGTAACTTTTTAAGGATGCTTGCTGTATATATGACCAAAATGCTTTGAGAAATATTTATATTTCTACTACCAAAGTATATGATTACTACTACAGAGTTTTTTACTGATTTATTGATTTGTAGAAATGGGGGTCTCATTATGTTGCCCAGGCTGGTCTTAAACTCCTGGGCTCAAGGGATGCTCCCACCTCAACCTCCCAAATTGCTATGATTACAGGCATTAGCCACTACTTAAACTTTTATTCCTTTATGCTTTCCTTCATTTGCAATATTGACTATAATCAGGAGGGAAAAAAATAAATATCCTTTTAAAAAATGAAAACTTGGGAGGCCAAGACGGGCGGATCATGAGGTCAGGAGATTGAGACCATCCTGGCTGACATGGTGAAACCCCGTCTCTACTAAAAAATACGAAAACTTAGCCGGGCGAGGTGGCGGGCGCCTGTAGTCCCAGCTACTCGGGAGGCTGAGGCAGGAGAATGGCGTAAACCCGGGAGGTGGAGCTTGCAGTGAGCTGAGATCCGGCCACAGCACCCCACCCGGGGGGAAAAAACGAGAAACCCCCCCCAAAAAAAAAAAAAAAAAAAAAAAAAAATGAAAACATATGTCTCCCTTTAAGCAGAGCAGAGAAATTGTTAACTCAGAAACCAATGATAATAAAAATGATACCCCTTCTGTAGCAACATAAAGAGCAGTTTTGGGGAGCAGAAGATGTGGTGAAATGCAATGTTTAGTGCGGGTGGGTGCAAGATCCAGGCAGGGGTGGAGGATGGCCGGCTGCACAGACCTCTGTTCCGGTGCTTCCTCTTCATTCCTCCCCACCTCCCTCTGCAGACCTTGTTCTCAGAGGCCATTCCCAGACCCAGGTAGCCACAGCAGCAGGTGTTATGGCTGCAGGCCTCATGCTCCTTTGATTTAGAAGAAACTGTTGAGGAGTTAGTTTTTACTGAGTAGCTAATATGTTCCAAGCAGTATTCTCACTCATAATAATTACTGTTAAGTAATACATGAAAAATTTTAAATTTAAAGCATTTCGATATTTTAATAGTAAAGGGAGCAAAAGGCCAAAATGTCCTTTCACTCACTTAACCTCCAATCTTCAGTTTAGCATGCACCTTTTTATACACTTTTTCAGGTGTTTACATCTATATGTGGAAATGTATAGTTTTGCTTTTGTTTTTCAATTGAATCATTAGTATAGTTCTGCAACATACTTTTTGATCACTTAGTGTGTCTCCATTATCTAGGTTATGACAATAAGTCAACTCTTTTTACCTGCTTCATTGAATTCCCTCCGAGGGATGAGCCATCATTCCTCTAAGCAGTCTCCTGTTGGGTGGCTGGTTCAGTTGGTTACCACTTTTATGCTTTAAAAATAGTGCTGCAGTGTCATTCTCACAGAGGCTTCTCTCTGCACCTATGCAAGTACTTTGCTGGACTAGACATCAGGAAGTGGAATTGCTGGGCCGATTGTGCACATTCTAATTTCACACTTAATGATATTGAATGAGTAAATAAAGTTCCAATGGTTTTGTCCCATAACCGAGATCACACAGCTTGTGAATCTTAGAGCCTTTATCTATTGCTTACCTTTTTTGTGTCCATAACACTAACATAGTAGGCCTGGCCCATTGTGGGTGCTCAGTAAATATTTGTTGAATGACTTTATGAAGGAAGAA
Source organism: Papio anubis (assembly GCF_008728515.1). NCBI lineage: Eukaryota > Metazoa > Chordata > Mammalia > Primates > Cercopithecidae > Papio > Papio anubis. The sequence continues at coordinate 26,427,943 of NC_044981.1, forward strand.
AGAAAAGATGAGTAAAACTTGGTCTTATTTGCAGCTCTCTGATCTCTAGCCTTGAATTAAATGTGATGGGTTCAGCCCCTGACTGACTCCAGAGCCCCCACCAGGCAGTCTGCCTGAATCCCACCAGGAGTCCACTGGGCCATGACTTGACCATGATGATGGTCAAAAGTTGAGGCTTTGAGGAGTCCAAGGTATTGGACACCATCTGTGGTGGACCCCAGTGGATCCAAGGAGCCCAGTGAAGAGGGTCCTGCATGAATCAGAGGGGGATAGTGGAGGGTTGGACATGGCAGGGGAAGTTTGGGGAAGTGATAGGATTCTGAATATTTTCAAGCAGTAGAGTCAAGGATTTCTTGATTGGATAACATGTTCATTATACATAGACATGTTTACAGGTAATTTTCCATGTTGGAACTCAAAAGTAAAGACCCTGAAGGACAGACTTTTTTGGCACCGGTAAGATCTTCTTCTGTCACTGTAATTGAGTTAGCCCTGGGGAAGTGGACCTGTGGAATCCTATAGCTTCCTTTGGGCCATAGTGTCTGCTCCACACCTTCTGGTGTCTCCTGATATGCAGCACGGATGAAAATGGCAAGTTCCCTGGCCTTTCTTCTGCTCAACTTTCAAGTCTGCCTCCTCTTGGTCCAGCTGCTCACTCCTTGCTCAGGTAGGGATTGATTCCATGATTGTTTCTGAAGCAGACAATTACGTATTAATGTCCTCATAGAACTTTTGACTCCTTCCCAAACCTGGAAGTCCATCCCAACTGGAAGGATCACATGTCACTAAGAGACAAAGAGTGTTTCTGTTAGCATTGGGTCCCCCTCTAGGTTCTCTGTATCTCGCCTTCCCTGTCTGAGAAGCACCCTTCCTCTCATGACCCCAACTCTAACACCCTCTGGTGGAGCCTACTCCTTGTGATGACAGCTCAGTTTGCTGTGCTTGGACCCCTTGGGCCCATCCTGGCCATGGTAGGTGAAGACTCTGATCTGCCCTGTCACCTGTTCCTGACAGTGAGTGCAGAGACCATGGAGCTGAGGTGGATAAGTTCCAGCCTAAGGAGGGTGGTGAATGTGTATGCAGATTGCAAGGAAATGGAAGACAGTCAGAGTGCAGAGTATTGAGGTAGAACTTCGATTCTTCAGGATGGCATCACTGCAGGGAATACTGCTCTCCGAATATACAATGTTACAGCCTCTGATAATGGAAAGTACTTGTGTTATTTCCAAGATGGTGACTTCTATGAAAAAGCCCTGGTGGAGCTGAAGGTTGCAGGTGAGCCTCCAGGTTTGGTTCTGAGAACATTTCTCTGTAGGATCTAGAGCAGATGCAGAGTTCCTCTTCCAAAAGCACTGCAGACACTCCTGCCTGCTCACTAGCAATTGTCTGCACTGCCTTCCAACTTAGCTTCTCTGAGGCCCTTAAGAAAGACACAGGGTTTCCTTTAGGAAGAATCCCTGCTATACCCTACATGCTCAAGTAAACAACTCCCTCCCACTGGCGACCAGAGATATAAGGGAAGTGAAGGGTGAGGGATAGGAAGCATAAGAAACCATCTCTTCAGTGACTGGTACACAGTCATTTTGGTTTAGTTGCGTAACAGATGGCTTCTGTTGTGTCTCCAAGTGCACACTACCATGGGCCCTGGGAGGTGGAATAGTGATTGTATCTGCTGCCAATGTTTTCCAATCAGTGACTCCCAGAGAGATTTTTGTAGTAGAATGAGGCATGTTTCTTACTTGTTGCAGTGAGGAAGAACACACATCATGGGGAGCTGTGGCAGTATCTCAGTAAGAAGGTGTTAGAGCAGATTTATTATACAATTTGGGTTTGTGTTAGGGGATTTCAGGAAGGGTTTATAGACTTAGCCCTCTGCTCTGGATGAGATACTGTCAGGAAGGTGTGGGGAGATGAATTCTGTGAGTGGAACCTTAATCAAGCTTATCTAGGAGGAAGGAGACTAGGATGAGACTAAAGCTATAATTGATGAAGAGGCAGCAATTCCTCATTGCCGATGGGGGATGTTTGGTCATTGTTGTGGTTTGGACAATGTTCATGTTTTTCTCTGCACTCACACATGATGTGGGGTGTTCTTGTTTTTCCCATGATCTGTCGTAGTGACAAAGTACTATTTTCTGTGTTTTGTGAAATTGTTCATGTTCAGCAGGAGGATACCAAGACCTGGTGTCAGGTTCCAGATGTCTGGGATGGCTTTTTTCTTTCTCAGTGCAATCCCTTGCCTCAGGGCTTCTGGTTGGGTTTGGTTTAAGGAGAGCTATAGAAGACAATGGTAGAAGGAAGAGAGAAGGGAGAGGTCTGGGCACTTATTCCCTGGCTTTCTTCCTGCAAGTTACCCTCAGGCTGGCTGCATTGCCTTGCAGAAGGTCATAGCTCAACTCAGGAATGTCCTCAATCCATAAATCTCTTCTTTTATGTCTCCAGAACAGCTCCCTCTCCTCCTCCCTCTGGTAATTGGAGTGGGTGGAAATAGCCCCACTGTTACTGACTCTGGGATACTGCACTAGCCCATTTAGTTTTCTCCATCATGACCACACTTGTGTAAATAGCTCCTGAATGAAATCTTCCTTGAATTATCAAATGTGAGTCTGCCATTGATTCCCATTAAGACCCTCCCTGATACAGGAGCTCTCAAGAATTTAGGCCAATTTATCCTTCCACAGCACTGGGTTCTGATCTTCACGTTGAAGTGAAGGGTTATGAGGATGGAGGAATCCATCTGGAGTGCAGGTCCACTGGCTGCTATCCCCAACCCAAAATACAGTGGAGCAACATCAAGGGAGAGGACATCCCAGCTGTGGAAGCACCTGTGGTTGCAGATGGAGTGGGCCTGTAGCATTAGCAGCATCCGTGATCATGAGAGGCAGCTCTGGGGAGGGTGTATCCTGCATCATCAGAAATTCCCTCCTCGGCCTGGAAAAGACAGCCAGCATTTCCATCAAAGGTCAGTACCTGCTTGGCCTCAGCTTTACTGAGTTGAGCTGTGACAGGTGATGAAGGGTTATGTGTGAGTTTCTACTGCGTGAGTCTCTGCGGTCAACATGGGTGTCTTCACCACACGTAAGGTTCAAAGCAGGGACCTGGAGGCTCCTCCCTGCTGCAGGGGAGCTTCCCCACTCCACAAAGCTGTTCATGCCACAAACATTTACTGAACATTTCCTGCCTGACAGAAAGTGTGACAGGTAATGTGAATTGGGTAAAAACATTAAGAGAAGTTCCTTATGTAAAGTCAAATGACAAAATGGGAAAACATATATATATTTACAAACTCATAGAGAAAGCTAATCTCCTTGAAACAGAAGATTTTGAAAACTGAGTAAAAAATTTTAACAAAGGTCATGAATTGTTAATTCACAGGAAAGGAAATAATCCACAAAAGGGTGCTCATTCTCACTCATTAGGGAAACATATATAGGAAATCATTTTTCACTTATGATATTGGCAAAAATCAAAACCACACTGCCTTGCTTGATAGCACATGGCTATGGCAGGAATGTAGGAAGGCAGTGACTCTCAGTCATTTGCTCATGTCACTTGTATTTTTGGTATGCATTAGCACAACCTCTATTGGGGGATCTATCCAAACTACGTATTTATTTATCAAAAATTCCAGTTCTGGGAGTTTATCTGATAGATTAGCTTGCATTTGTATGAGATGATCCATATAAAATGTTTCTAGGGTGTTTGTTTATTTGTTTGTTTTTGAGAGGGAGTCTCATTCTGTTGCCCAGGCTGGAGTACCATGGTGCAGTTTCAGCTTACTGCAACCTCCTTCTCCTGGGTTCAAGAGATCCTTCTGCCTCAGCCTCCCCATTAACTGGGATTACAAGCATGCACCACCAGACCTGGCTGATTTTATATTTTTACTAGAGATGTGGTTTCACCATGTTGGCCAGACTAGTTTCAAACTCCAGACCCCAATTCATCTGCCTGCCTCAGCCTCCCAAAGTGCTGGGATTACAAGTGTGATTCACCATGCCCAGCCTGTAAAAAGTTTCTTACAGCATTCATTGTGATTGTACAAGGTTAGAAGCTATGCAGAAGCTTACTGATGATCAACTTCCATAAAGGAAATACTGCCCAGTTGTGAAAGAAAAAAGAGATAATTCTTTCTATATTAATATGGAAAGATCTCCAAAACACAATTTATCCAGAAAGAGCAAGATGCAGAGTGATGTGTATAGAATGTCATTTTTGGTTTAAATAAGAGGAAAAATAAGAATATATTTTAAATAACTTTTTTTAGTTCTTGACTGTGTTATTAATTTACAGTTTTAAAATTTAACAAGCAATCTTGTAACACTCACTGTACATCAGGCACTTTATTTATTTATTTAGTGACAGAGTCTCACTGTCAACCAGGCTGGAATGCAGTGGCACAATCTTGGCTCACTGTAAGCTCCGCTTCCCAGGTTGAAACAATTCTCCAGCCTCAGCCTTCCAAGTAGTTGGGATTACAGGGACATGCCACTACACTCAGCTAATTTTTGTAATTTTAGTAAACATGGGTTTTCACCATGTTGGCCAGGCTGGTCTCGAACTCCTGACCTCAAGTGATCTACCCACCTTGGCCTCCCAAAGTGCTAGGATTACAGGCATGAGCCACTGCACCCAGCCCATCAGGCCCTTTATAAGTACTAATTTAATTTTTCTAACTTCAGGAAATAGGTATTACCATTACCCTCATTTTGTAGATTAGACCACTACAAACAGAGGTTATGTAAGTAGTCCAACATCACACTGCTGGTCACAAGCGGGAGCCAGCATTTAAACCCATGCCCTCTGACTCCACAGTTTATATCCCTAAGCATCATATTAAGTGGACTAAGGAGAAGTTAATAGAGGGAGGGAGGGAGAACTGGGTGGTTGGGAGAGTTGCATGACTTCATGTATTTATAGTTTTTGAACCATGTAAATGTGTTACTGGTTGAAAAAATATTTAGAAAAAAATGAGTATGACTCTGCTCAAGTTAATTTCCATATGAGAGGCAGACATCTCAAGATAAGTGATAGTAGTAGCTTGTAGTGAGGGTTTACCAAAGTCTTCTCTATAGTCCTCTGAGACTTTAGGAAGAGAACGCTTATTTAACCTCATGAGACAGATTCACTGCCCCTGACCTGGGCTAAAGAGCTAGAACTTGGGGTGCTGAGGCTGGGGAGGCTGAGTGCACCAGCGCCCATGACCCACAGCTCTCCCTTTCGTAGATCCCTTCTTCAGGAGCACCCAGTCCTGGATCGCAGCCCTGGAAGGGACCCTGCCTATCTCGCTGCTGCTTCTTGCAGGAGCCAGTTACTTCTTGAGGCAACAGCAGAAGGAAAAAATTGCTCTGTCCAGGGAGACAGAAAGAGAGTGAAAGATGAGAGAAATGGGATATGCTGCCACAAAGCAGGAAATAAGCCTAAGAGGTATCCAAAGTGAACAGAGAATCTAAGCCCCAGGCTTGCATGCCCAGCCTGAAGATCTCACCCCCATCCCCACTCTGGCACTGCATCATGTTTAAGGTTTGTTTTCCGAAACTCCCCTCAACTATAACTGTTCTTTTTTTTTTTTCTTTTTTTTGTTTATTTTCCAGAGAAGCTCCAGGAAGAACTCAGTAATTTCCCATTCCCCAGGAGATCCAGGCATGTCTTCCTATCCCCTCCTTGAGGGCCTTGATAACTCTTCCTTCCCTGTTCATTCCATTGCAGAGAGGAGTAAAATCTAGCACATGGCTCGTGAGTGGCTCTGACATTTTCTCTGAATTTGAATCTATGACTGTCTCTCCTCGGATATTTTCCAGCCTACAAATCTTTGTCCAGGTTTGAAAAGTGGTCCTGGATCTCTTTACTCAGGAAAAGAAAATAACTGTGGCACTTTGGAGAAACTCCCCGGAAGGAGTCTCTCTCTCTCTTCTTCTATCTTTCTCATTCTTGGAAAAAGAAAGTCTTCAATCTCTTTGTACTAGGGGCCACAGACTTTTATGCCTTAAAAAACCCTGAGGAAATCCAGGGGTGCACTTCAAAAGGAAGAGGGAAGAGAAGGATGAGGTGCATTTTCTATGGCAGGAAACTTACTTGTTGTTTTCCATAATCTAGAGGATGTTGAAAGGAAAACAAGAATGGAAGATTTAAGAGACAAGAAAATTAGAAAAGAGAGAGGGAGAAAAGTGTGTCTAATAAAGTGGAGTAACTACAGTGGCTCAGTTGGTACAGATTTATTATAACTGCATCAAAAACTAGTCCCTGAAGTTGTTCATTAAATTTTCCAAATTCTTTTTAGAGCAAGGTAGGAAATGATACAGATTGAGAAGGATGGATCTTGTACTCCTAGACATTCGCATATAGACATGGTGACACCTATGCCCAGGTACAGGAGTATAGACAGATTCAAAATAGATTGGCAGGACACCATTGGGAAGGAACTCTCACAGTGACTGCCTTGCCACTAGCATCCAGCCAATGTTCCCAGACTGGATATTAAGAAGAAGAGGTGAAGAGAGAATTGAGCATGCAGAGTGAGACTGGAGGGAAGGGTGAAATGGTCAAAAAGAAATATTAGATGGATGCAAAAAGAAGCAGAAAGGGCCAACACAGAAAAGACAGAGTTCAGGTGACATCTCTACCTTTCTGTTATTGTAGGAGGAGAGACGTCTCCTCCTACATGGTGAGTGAGCCTGATGCTCTCTGAGTTTGCTGGATTATGGGCCATGAATATTTTAACCTTTATTCTGCTGTGACCCATTAATGTTCTCAGTTGGATTAATCAGATCTAACCCGAAGACTCTATTTTGCATGTTGAGGGGGTGACTTCTGCTTTTCTGGAGCCTCTGAGAGACTGCTGACCCTGCACATGCGCAGGCAAAGCCTGGCCATGCAGCCTGCACCCCTCATGACACAGGGAGCCAAGTCTGACATTGTTTAGAAGGTGCCACCTCTTATCCATCAGAGCTGTAGAGGAGGGAAGCTGAACCCTGGAAGAGACTCTGAAGAAAAGCAGAGAAAACGTGTAGTGAAAGGAGAATGGAGTGTGGAAAAGAACAAAAATACTGATCTTTTTCTTATCTGTGTCTCCTTCCTTTCAGAATGGAAAATGGCCCTTTTCAAGCCTGGTGAGTAAATCACTGTATGTTCCCTGGACCAACAACCTGAGGGACCATATGCCTTTTTCCTCCTCCAACTCTTGTGATTTGGGGGAGAAAATTTGCTTTGACTTCCTTCGTGGATAGGAAGACACATGAAGGGTGGAGCTGAGGAGAAGGAGACACACACTGAGTGATACTGCAGGAAGAGTGAGGATGGAAATGCCAAGGAGAGGAGGCAATGCCTGCCCAAAGAACTTTGTCCTTCCCAGGCTTCCCATGTCTCCTACTGACTGTGTCTCCTCAAAGGTTTTAATGCTTCTGAGTTTTGGACTCCACATTTTTAAATGATGTTTGCAAACTGTGTTTTGTGGAGGTTGATGTGAAGACTGAAGCAATAATAAATATGCATTGGTCAAAAACCTAGTAAGAAAGAGATGATGAGTTCAAACTGCGTGGTTGAAGAGGGTGTGTGGAAAGGAGGGTTAAGGGAAAGCAACAAGGAAAAGTGCAGTACCCCCATGGTTCCCAACAGTGGGGAGCTGTCTCCACCCCTAGCCTGCGAGGGCTAGGAAAAGGAGGCAGTTACTGGAACCCAGAGAAAGAGATAGCTCAAAGATAGGGCTTCCTGAGAAGAATCGAATCGTCAGGCCTTGTTAGAACAGCACTAGCTGCTGCTGGCAGGGAGGAAGCAGGAAATTAAACGATGTGTCTCTCCTTTCTTTCTCCTTCCAATCTCCTATCAGGGCCTCCCGTTGGCCAAACCCAATGGCAAACCAAAGGACAGGGGAGCCCAGTGGCACTGTTCTTAAAGGACAGATTCCTGGGGCCCAGAAGAGGGTGGAGAAAGCTGAAAGGTGGAGAGTGAATCTGGGGCATCTAAGGCCCCACATATAGCCTAGCACAGAGATGGCCTTGCAGCTATTAGAACATCAGGAGCTTCCTTCATGCCCTGCTGTGGGCTGAGTAAATAACATGATTGCCTTAAACAGCGCTAGAGATTTGTATGTTTATCCCCATTTTTCAGGTGAGGAAATTCTTCAGATGAAGCTCCACCTTGTTAAATAAATTGGATATATGGAAAAATAGAACTGCAGAAAAGGGGAACACATTTAGCTCACGAGTGGTCGAGTGAAGATTGAAAATTAACCTCTGAGGGCCGGGCGTGGTAGCTCATGCCTATAATTCCAGCACTTTGTGAAGCTAAGCCGGGCAGATCACAAGGTCAGGAGATTGAGACCATCCTGGCTAACACGGTGAAACCCCTTCTGTACTAAAAATACAAAAAAAAAAAAAAAAAAAATAGCTGGGCATGGTGGTGGGCACCTGTAGTACCAGCTACTTGGGAGGCTGAGACAGGAGAATGGTGTGAATCTGGGAGGTGGAGCTTGCAGTGAGCCGAGATTGCACCACTGCACTCCAACTTGGGCAGCAGAGCAAGACTCTGTTTCCAAAAAAAAAAAAAAGAAAGAAAGAAAATTAACCTCTGAGTATAAAGCATCAGTGGGCAGAACAGTGTGGGGAGGGAAACAACAAAAATGTAGAAGGAGGATCCTTGTTGCTTCTTGAGGCCGCATCAGGGTATTAGGTTAGCCAGATACTGACCTTATTTTCATTTCGCCTCTGGTCACAAGACCCCTGGGGCTTTCACCAATGACACGGATGAGAGAATCGCATTCAGGGCAGACTAGGGACCTCAGGTTCTGGAAGGACCTCCTCAGCATGGCCCAGGCCTTGCATGCTCAGGTTCTGAAATCCAGGAAAAATGACTGACCCCATGGACACCTCCTCAAACTCTCTGCAGCATATGTGATTCTGGATCCAGACATGGCAAACGCCATCCTTCTTGTTTCTGAGGACCAGAGGAGTGTGCAGCCTGCTGACGAGCCCCATGACCTACCAGACGACCCTGAGAGATTTGAATGGCGTTACTGTGTGCTTGGTGTGAAAACCTCACATCAGGGAGACATTACTGGGAGGTGGAAGTGGGGGACAGAAAAGAGTGGCATATTGGGGTGTGTAGTAAGAACATGGAGAGGAAAAAAGGATGGGTCAAAATGACACCAGAGAATGGATACTGGACCATGGGGCTGACTGATGGGAATAAGTATCAGGCTCTCACTGAGCCCAGAACAAACCTGAAACTTCCTGAGCCCCTAAGAAAGTGGGGATCTTCCTGGACTATGAGACTGGAGAGATCTCATTCTACAATGCCACGGATGGATCTCATATCTACACCTTTCTGCACACCACTTTCTCTGAGCCTCTGTATCCTGTATTCAGAATTTTGATCTTGGAGCCCACTGCCCTGACCATTTGCCCAACACCAAAAGAAGTAGAGAGTTCCCCGGATCCTGACCTAATGCCTGATCATTCCCTGGAAACACCAGTGACTCCGGGCTTAGCTAATGAAAGTGGGGAGCGTCAGGCTGAAGTAACATCTCTGCTTCTCCCTGCCCAGCCTGGAGCTGAGGGTCTCCCCCTCCACAACAACCAATCAGAACCATAAAGCTACAGGCACATACTGAAGCACTTTACTGATATTCATTCGATTATTCCATAGGACAGTTGCTTGAGTTTGGTGCCACCTTATTGTCCCCTTTATGCAAATAAGGAGACTGGGGTGTAGAAAAGTGTATTGACTTTACAAAGTAGACATGACTAGTGAACGACAGAGCTGGAATCTGAACAACAATAACTAACATTAATGGAGAACTTAAAATGTTCTGAGTGCTGTGTTAAGGGCTTCGGTGAGTGTCAGTCCTTTAATCCTCACAACACCCCATTGGGTAGTCTCATTTTGCAAGTATGAAAGCTGAGGCAGGGCAACATTAAGTAACTTACATAACTCATACGGTAATTTGTGCAGTTGGGAGATGGTCAGCCTCAGTCCCTGGCTAATTGCCCATTCTTTTCTAGCCTGATTTTTCCCCCTTGGGAAGAACCTCCATGTAGCCCTGAGGTTCCCTTCCCAGGGCAGCTCCAGGATAGAGATCACTGTGGGTGGTTGTGGAGTTGACACCTCTATTGACTCCTTCCCAGCTGACTGTCAGAGCCTTAGACCCAGCAGTCCTTGGAGTGGCTCTGCAGAGTGTCTTTGTTGAGAGAATAACGTTATAGTTCCCACATGGCCTGTGACTTGGAAAGAGACTAGAGGCCACACTCAATGGGGCACAGATGTGTGCCCACCCAACAAATGTGATAAGTGATCGTGCAGCCAGAGCAAGGCTTCCTACAGTCAAGATTTCTAGGCAGAACAAATACCCTAAATATCCTCTGTGATATAAGTAATTTGGATGAAGGAAGCTAGAAGAATTACAGGGATGATTTTAATCCCGCTATGGACTCAGTCTCCTGGAAAAGGATCTGTTCACTCCTGATCATTGGTGGATGTTAAACCCATATTTCTTTCAACTGATGCCTGCTAGGGAAAACTGCTCCTCATTATTATCACTATCATTGCTCACCACTCTATCCCCTCTACTTGGCAAGTGCTTGTTAAGCTCTAGTTGTTCAATAAATGTGTTAATAATGCTGACTCCTCAACTTGGCTTTTTCTAGACTATGGTGTCTACTCAGTACAGTAGAGTATTCTGCTCACCCACTGTACTCACCACAGTCTCAGTTTACCTCACTGCAGCATTTTCACAAAATCCTTATTGGATGCATCTTCTATTGCTGCCATCTGAATTACTAGAAATTCATAGACTTAAAGCAACACAAATGTATTATCTCACTGTTCTGTAGGTGAGAAGTCCCACAGGGATCTCAACAGGCTAGAATCAAGGTGTCTGCAGGGTGGATTCCTTTCTGCAGTCTCTAAGGAAGAAACTGTTTCCTTGCTTATTCAGATTGTTGGCAGAATCAGTTCCTTTCATTTATAGGACTGAGGTCCCAGTTGTTTCCTGGTTTATAGCTAAGGGCTGTACCCACTTCTAGAGGCTGCCACACTCTGCCTCCTAGCTCCCTTCCTGCATCTTCAAAGTAGCAACACTACATTGAGGCTCCTCTCCTGGTTCTTTTTCTCCATTATATTGCTCTGATTCTTTTAACTTCTCCTTTTTTCCCTTCATTTTATTTATTTATTTATTTTTGATAGGGATTTGCTCTGTCACTCAGGATGAAGTGCAGTAGCGTGATCTCGGCTCACTGCAAACTGTCCCCTGGGCTCAAGCAATCCACCTACCTCAGCTTCCCGAGTAACTGGGACCACAGCTCACATCACCATGCCTGGGTATTTTTTTTGTAGAGACAGGGTCTTGCCATGTTGCCCAGGCTAGTCTCAAACTCCTGAGCTCAAGCAGTCTGTCCACCTTGGTCTCCCAAAGTGCTGGGATTATAGGCGTGAGCCACCGCGCTCAGTACACCTTTTACTTTTAAAGACTCCTGTGATTTGACTGAGTCCACCCACATAGTTTAGAATAATCTCTCTATTTTAAGGTCCATAATTTGAATTCTGTGTAAGATCCATTTTGCCATGTTATACATTCTATTCATAAGTTTCTTAGTGGATATAGCTCAAAGGGGTGCTGAGGGAGCACTATTCAGCTCGCCACACTGATTTGGGAAGTGATCCCAGGAAACACAAGTGCAGAAATAAATTGAGAAATGAGAGAAAGCCAATTACATGAGAAATGGGATAAAGGGTTTACTCATGAGTCAGTTACCATGTGGATAACTTGGCTCAATCCCTTTTAGGACTCTCTAAGAAACCACATGAAATGTGTGATACAGCTTAGAATCTTCCTAAGGACTATGGGACCTGGGACTTTATCTCCACTTCCCATCCTCCTTTGCTTGAATTGGTTGAAGGTTGGCCTGGGAGTGTTAATTCTAATGCACTTTAAGATTGGGCTATGTAACTGCAGAAAAGCAACTATCACGGGTGTGATAAAGCTCACAGGCAAAGGAGAAGGGAGATACTCACTGGAGGTGGGAAGTTTGTCATCCTTCCAGGAAACTGTGCCTCAGCTATTGGCAAACTGTGATAGGCCAGGAGAATATGGGACAGGGCATCAACAGTGCCTGTTTTAAGGGCTCTGCCTCTGAGAATATAGTGAATGCCTTTCAAGGTCTCTCTGCCCTCCCTGCACCACATTTATTTAGCATTAGTGACCTCTTGTCTTCCAAAACATATCCATATTACACGGCCCTGCAGCCTCACCACATGGACTGGGTCTGGGATGGACATCTGACCCAGGCTAGACCAGAGGACCAAGTGACATGTGGCCAGTTACTCCTGTAGCAGATGTGCATGGGAGCTGTGGGAAGAAATGTTCCATTCATGGTGTGGACTAAAGGATGGTGGATTGCAGAGAAGACAAAAGTAGATGAGTAGAGAGAAGGCTCCAAATGGAGAGTTTAGACAATTTTATCATGTTTGTTTCTTTTAGAAGCCCAATATCATTTCTTCTCTTTGAAAAAATTTGTTCTGTTGAGACAAGGTAAATGTACTAGTTAATATTGCGACAGTTGTAAAATTTGGAAGCTTCATAAGCATTATAATATGCTCATTGATTCTGTGAGTCAGGAAACTAGAATTTGAACAGGACAGTGTAGAAATGGATTTTCTCCATGCCAAGATGCCTGCAGATCCCCTTGGAGTACTCCATAGCTGGAGATGACACACCCATATTACTTTCAAAGATTTGAGTTTATTGCAAACCAACAGTGAATCAGTGCTCACTCTGGGTCCTGGTTCTTCCAGGATTGGCTGGTACACCATGTCCATAAAGAATCTTTCTGAAGTGACCCTTTCTGTCTCTTTTTCCCTCCCAGGACAGAGCATGATTGGGTTAGGTCATTACTATCTAACCTGGCACACCCCAGTAGAACCTGCTTTCCTCCTAAGCTACCCCATGGCTAACTGATCCTCTTCCTTCTCAGAACACACATGTTTCCCTCCTTCTCAGATCAACTTTGGCAGAGGTTGAGGCCTGGCTTAGCTGGCACAAGCTACTTCAAAGCCCTGGGCCTTATTTCTTCAGATAAAAATGTGAAGCCAGGTCTCATCCTGGCTGGCCATGCTCTTAGACCCTTGCATCCTTCTCTTCTGTCCTTTCCCAACAGCTGCCCAGTCCCGGTTGGAATGTTCTAATACTGATGTATTTACCCTCGTGAGTCACTCAACCCAGAATCCAATTTTAATTATAATCCAGAAACATCAGGTAATGAGTGAGGCTGCATGAGAATGAGACAGTTCAAGTGTCAGTTCAATAGAAAAAACAGTTCTTAGGGCTTTCTTTATCTTAGTCTCATCAAAGAGCTTTCTCTGCAGAAGGGACCTACTGGTTCCTCCTTCCTGGTCCTTGAACTTCTGACCTAGAGTGGCTTAATCATGCTGCCATCTCTCTCTCGCACTCTGGTGCCAAATGATTCCAGGAACTGGGCCATGCTGTGGTGGAAATGACCTTACCCTGAGCATGTCACTCATGCATTGAACAACAGCTGAGAGCAGAGCTTAGAGCTGGGCCCTGTAAGGAGAGAGGAATCACATCCTGCAGAAGTCTGTCCTGAGGAGCAGGTACTCCAGTCACAGCAAAACACAGTTGATACCTGTATAACAATAATACAAAACAGGACATGGGAACAGCAAAAGATTTGGGTGTCAGAAGAGGCTGAGAACCCTTCAGGCAGGAACATCCAGAGTTGTTTTTGGAGGAAGTAGGCACGAAGGCTGGGCAGGATTTCAAGGCGTAGAGATGAAGCAAACAATTCAAGTGAAAGGCATGGCATGGGAAAGGGAGCGCTGGCCACAGAGAGTACAACATTGGGATGCAAGGCCACTGTGGAACCATTGCTGGTGTGTTAGCTGCACAGTTTTGAATTGAATCAGAAGGAAATTGGAGGCCTCCAGACTACGCATTTATTTATGTATATTTTATTATTTATTTATTTAGAGGCAGAGTCTCACTTCGTCACCCAGGTTGGAGTGCAGTGCATGATCTCGGTTCATCCTAACCTCTGCCTCCCAGGTTCAAGCCATTCTCCTGCCTCAGCCTCCTGAGTAGTTGGGATTACAGGCATGTCCCACCACACCCAGCTAATTTTTTTTTTTGGTAGACACGGGGTTTCGTCATGTTGGCTATGCTGGTCTTGAACTCCTGACTTCAAGTGATCTGCCTGCCTCCCTCTCCCAAAGTGCTGGGATTATAGGTGTGAGCCACCACACCAGTTCCAGACTCGGTATTTAGACATTTGAGGGGTTATTGACAAATGGGCCTCGGGAAGATATCTATACAATGACAAGATTGGATTCTGTGGGGGAGGGATTATGTTCGTGGGGAGGAGGGTATGTGTGCTGGTGTGTGTGTGTGGTCCCTGGACCTAACCCCACCACCTACTGGCAGAAGGTCAAGACCAACTAGAAAGTCTTTGCCCACTTCCATCTTCTGCCCTCACCAGAATGCCACCTCCCCTTGGGAAAGGGTTTTTAATCCTCACTCAGTATTCTCAGCACCTCTTATCCAATATCTTTGGAATGAACAACCAGACCTTCATAACAGCCACTGCAACTGCTGTCTCCTTTCCTTTGCTACCCCTCCCACTCCAGTCATGCCTGCTTCCCCTCCAGCGTGCCAGACCCAACCTCCAAAGCCAGCGACTTGAACAAGAGTCCTCTGGCTTTGGAAAGGGGGCAGCTTATGTTTTCCTCCTCATGTTTCCTCCCCAGCAAAATCACCCTCTACATAGAGAGCCCTCTCCTTGTGGATACCAGCAAAGCCACCGACCCCTTGGGGAATCTGGCCTTGTAAAAAGAACGAAGGAAGGAATGAAGGAAGGAAGGAAGGAAGGAAGGAAGGAAGGAAGGAATACGAAAGAAAGAAAGAAAGAAAGAAAGAAAGAAAGAAAGAAAGAAAGAAAGAAAGAAAGAAAGAAAGATAGAAAGAAAGAAAGAAAGAAAGAAAGAAAGAAAGAAAGAAAGAAAGAAAGAAAGAGAGAGAAGGAAGGAAAGAAAGAAGGAAGGAAGGAAGGAAAGAAAGAAGGAAGGAAGGAAAAGGAAGAAAGGAAGAGAAGAGAGAGAAAGGAAGAGAGAGGAAAGAAGGGAGGAAGGAAGAAAAAAAGAAAGAGAAAGAAAGAAGAAAGCGAGAGAAAGAGAAAGAATAAAGCGCGAGGGAGACATGAAAGAAAGAGAAAGAAGGAAGGAGAGAGAGAGAAAAATAAAGAAAGAAAGAAAGAAAGAAAGAAAGAAAGAAAGAAAGAAAGAAAAAAGTCTTGCTTCCAAACAAAGAAAAAGGAAATAGAAATACCTAATAACCCTAAAAGGTTATTTGCTGCTTGAGATTTGGGGGGGGGGGGGGGTTTGTGTGTATTCTACCTAGTAACTGCTGAGAAATAAGGCTCGAGACACCATTGGCTAGTTCTGCTGCACTCGGCCAATCCTGGGCTCTAAACTGTTCAGTGGCAATCTTGGGACTTTAGGACACCCGGGCAACAGGTCCCAGATCCTGGGTCCCGCAACTCCAAACATCGCAATTAATGGGAGGTGAACAAAACTTTTCTCTTCTCTTTGGGATGCTTTGTTGTCTGGTGGTGACTGTGCCCATGGGTGAGTTGTATCGGAAAATCGTCATGTGAGGATCACAGGGGAAAAGAAAAACAGAGGTTAATTCTAGAAGGTAGGAAAGGGAGGGGAAGCGCTACAGCTCCGGGGTGGGGACTGTAGGTGCGGGGAGCGGGATCTGCTCTGGACAAGAGAGGGGGTCCTGGGAGAGAGGAAGGCCACACTGGTGGGGAGGCGCGGCCTCTCCTGGCTTTACCTCGAGTGTCCCGACCTGGGTCTCGGGGACAGGGAAGTGGAGGGAGGAGGGTGTGAAAGAATCTAGGGACAACTAAAGAAACCGGACTCTGGCCAGAGAAGTGAGCTGAGGAAGGTGGAAAACGGCCCCCTTGATCTTTGCATTGATGGCTTACTTCATGGAATGTTTAAGGAATCCCTCTCTCGGGAGATACCTGAGCCTTGAGATATGCAAGCGACTCCCAGAAGCTGGGGCACCGATGAGACTTACTTGAGTGACAAGAGAGGCTGAACTCGACCAGCACCGAGGTACCAAGACTCCTAGGCTGATTTTCCTCTTCTGTAACCCTAGGCCTCTGGTCCCTGCCTGCCCTGGGTGCTCATGGAACCAGCTGCTGCCCTGCACTTCTCCCTGCCAGCCTCCCTCCTCCTCCTCCTTCTCAGCCTGTGTGCACTGGTCTCAGGTAGGGATGTGTGCCACTTGCTGCTGTCACCTCTCAGAAAGGAACATCAACCCTGTAGTCTGCAAAGGGAAAGAAGGAAGGACTGTGGGGTTGTTGACTTATGCTTCATTCTGAACATGTTCACTGAATTTATACCAGCACAGTCCAAAAGAAACACAGCGAGGCATAAAGGTCAAGTGCATATACAAGTGCAAATTTTCAAAATTTTTTTTAACTTTTTATTTATTTGTTTATTTATTTAAGAGACAGTGTATTGCTCTGTCACCAGGCTAGAATGAAGCAGATGGCGAATGAGATCATAACTCACCGTAACCTGGAACTCGTGGGCTCAAGGGATCCTCCCAATCTCAGCCTCCCAAGTAGCGGAGAGTACAAGCAAGGGCCACCACACTCAACTTCAAGTTTTATTTTTTGTAAAGACAGGGTCTCACTATTTGCCCAGGCAGGTCTCAAACTCCTAGCTGTTAAGGATCCTACCACTTTGGCCTCCCAAATATCTGCAGTAACAGGCACAAGACCCTGTGCCTAGTCTACTTTTTATTTTAAAAGGTAAAAACATACTTGAAATAAATTTTAATAATATATTTTGTTTCATATAATCAAATATCAATATTTAAATGCTTAGTTAATAGAAACTATTACCAATGAGATATTTGACATTTTGAAATTTTAAATCTTTATAATCTGTATGTGTTTTACACTTAGAGTTCATTTCAATTGGAACTGTTAAATGTCTAGTGGATAGTTAACACTAATTGTTAACACTAAGTGTTCACTATTAACACTGCCCTAATGGACAGTTCAAGTTTACACTACACTCAGGCACAGTGCTAGATTGCAGAATGGAGGAAAATCTCAGTGGCACAGGGTGCCCAGGGCGGGCTCCCCAGTGTTTCCTTCATGAAGCAGGAGCAGCCTCAATAGTTACTGCTTCCAGGGGTGGGTGCTGCCGACCAGCCACAGCTACTGGTCCCCAGAAGGGTTCTCAGCCCAAGAACTCCTGTGGCCTTGAAATATCTGCTTCCTTTTGTCCCTGGAATTTTTTTCTTTTTTTTTGCCTTAAAGATGTGATAACTGGTGTCCTTGTCTGATTCTGCCCCTTTGTTGAACAGCCCAGTTTACTGTCGTGGGGCCAGCTAGTCCCATCCTGGCCATGGTGGGAGAAAACACTACGTTACGCTGCCATCTGTCACCCGAGAAAAATGCTGAGGACATGGAGGTGCGGTGGTTCCGGTCTCAGTTCTCCCCCGCAGTGTTTGTGTATAAGGGTGGGAGAGAGAGAACAGAGGAGCAAATGGAGGAGTACCGAGGAAGAATCACGTTTGTGAGCAAAGGCATCAGCAGGGGCAGTGTGGCCCTGGTCATACACAACGTCACAACCCAGGAGAACGGCACCTACCGCTGTTACTTCCAAGAAGGCAGGTCCTACGATGAGGCCATCCTGCACCTCGTGGTGGCAGGTGCATCACTTCATTTGGCTTTATTACTTTTGCACAGTGTCACTTTTGGGGAAAATTTCTCCCTTAACCTCAGGCCCATTGCAGACCAACGGATATCTATCTGGAGTCCCCTTTCCACAGATAGAGTGGCTTCCTCCTGCACAAAGGCCACATGAGTGGGTTTGCTCTGCTAAGCTATGGGTTTCATTTCTTTTTTTTTTTTCTTTTTTTTTTTTTTTTGAGACGGAGTC
This sequence comes from Papio anubis, assembly GCF_008728515.1. Taxonomy (NCBI): domain Eukaryota; kingdom Metazoa; phylum Chordata; class Mammalia; order Primates; family Cercopithecidae; genus Papio; species Papio anubis. The sequence goes on from NC_044981.1 coordinate 26,445,910, forward strand.
TGGCTCTGTCGCCCAGGCTGGAGTGCAGTGGCCAGATCTCGGCTCACTGCAAGCTCCGCCTCCCGGGTTTACGCCATTCTCCTGCCTCGGCCTCCCAAAGTGCTGGGATTACAGGCTTGAGCCACCGCGCCCGGCCCATTTCTTTTTTTTTTTTTTTCCAAAACAGAGTCTTGCTATGTTGCCCAGGCTGGAGTACAGTGGTGCGATCTTGGGTCACTGCAACCTCCACCTCCTGGGTTCAAGCAATTCTCCTGCTTCAGCCTCCTGAGTAGCTGAGATTACAGGCATGCGCTACCATGCCTGGCTAATTTTTGCATTTTTTTAGTAGAGACGGGGTTTCACCATGTTGGCCAGGCTGGTCTCAAACTCCTGACCTTGTGATCCACCTGCCTCAGTCTCCCAAAGTGCTAGGATTACTGGTGTGCGCCACCACGCCCAGCCTGGGCTTCACTTCTTCAGAAGCACACTCATTCCTCAGCTGAGGCCATGAGCGGGGGAAAATAATTAATCTCGGAAAAGAAAGTCTTATGCCTGCCTTGGCATTGAACTGTGCACTTCTGAGAGTGAAAGGAGACACTGTCAAAAATTGTCCTGGGGCAATCAGAATCAATAAGAACTGCCCAGAGAACTACGACATATGAAATCTTATTTTTCGATAAATATTAATCTTGACATTTTCCTCTTTCCTGAAATACTGATTGCAGAGAGAGTGACTTACATGTAAATAGGTGATTTTATTAAAGCACAACTAAATACAGAAGCAAAATTATATGTAATTCCTGCTAACTCCACAGAGAAAGACTAAGAATTTAGCTGGGAAAAAATTGGCAAGGCTTCAGCATAGAAATGCACTTAAACTGGGATTTCTAGGAGTTTGTTAAAGTGACACTAAGTGATTACCTCAGTCTTAGGGTTAGTGTATTTTGCTTTAAAAGGTATATTTCAGGACTGAAAAAGCCTTTAAGGTGCAGAATAATTCATGGTGGCATTTCAGTCCATCAGACCTGTGGAGGCAAGGACTAGGAAATTGGGTTCTTCCCAGGAGGCCCCAAATCATAACAGGTAGGAGACCCCATCTTTGCTACTCACATCTGATTAAGGCAACCTTACATCTGATTAAAACAGAACATCATGGAAGGAGGGCTTCTTGACCCATTGTCATGACTGTGTTCACAGCAGCACTGCAGTGTTGCCCAGTAATGAATGGTTTCTATGTGGCAGGGACCCACTACTCTTTCTCTGTAAAACCAACCCTGTCCTGACCTTCCCCAGACTGAATTGGGTTGCTGTAGGACTTTTTGTTTGCTTGCTTATTGTATTCTGCTTGTTGGATTGGTTGGTGGCTGATCTTTCCCTTAAATCTATTGTGTCATGTTACCCGTATTGAACCCATGGAATGTTTTGTAGGAGTTTGTTTTCCAATTTGCTGAGGTATTTTAATTTCTTTTCTAATTCAACATTTCTGTGTGAGCCTTCAAATGCACAACTAGTTTTTTTCTCCTGACAAAAATTAAACAGAGCAGAAAGCACTAGGCTTAAGTGATTGCTTTAATTTTCTTTCTTTAATATAATTTGTTGGGAGACTTTACAAAGGAATTATTCAGGAGAAGTTTGGATGGTCAAACACGGCTGAAGGGTCTCCCAGGACCATGCTTTTGCAGCTCTCTCACTCCAGGTATTCTCTTTCATTGAAGATTCTAGTAAAGATAGAATATATTTAGGATGAGCCTGAATTATTAGGATTTTTGGTGATGATCTCTGACATTAAGGAGGCGATATGGTTATCTTAAGATCCCAGGGGCATCCAGATATTTCTAATACATTGATGTTCTCAAAGAACTATAAGAAAATTCTCTATTGGGTGGAACCTCTGGGAAGTAAACAACTGTGAATTAGAATAAGAGTTGGCTTTGCCAGCTAGCTCGGTCCATTCTCCTAAAAACCATCACCTCCTATGGAGGTAGATAGCCATGATGATGTGAGGCCCTGAACTAGACAGAAGTGTCAGTGACTTTGGTTCAAAAAGTTTCTTAAGATTTAGCCAAGGCTGAGCATGATGACTCGTACCTGTAATCCCAGCACTTTGAGAGGTCAAGTCAGGTGAATTGCCTTAGCTCAGGAGTTTGAGAGCAGCCTGGGCAACATGGCAAAACTGCATCTCTACATTAAAAAAAAAAAAAAAAAAAAAAAGGAAAAAAAGGGATTCTGCCAACCTGGTAGGTTTCTGTCATCAGTGTATTATTTTAGAGCTTCAGGAAATTGAGGTCTGCAGAGAAGTCATCCCAGGACAGAAAGTGAAATTCTCAACGTGCCTGTTGAGAATTTGGACACACCCTCCTGGGAGTGAGAAAATTAGTCTTTGCCAGAATAAATCGCACAGCAAGCATTTATAGCAGACAGATAGATGCTTGGTGCTGTGATGGGGCCTTCAGGTGGAGCATAAAGAAAAGTGTGCAATGTGATCTTTTCTCTTAGAGATCTCACAATTTATTTTGCGTATTGCTTTCCTGATGTTCTCCAAAACCAGGGGTCTTTCTAGCATCCTTCCTTCAAGGTGCAGTAGGGGCTAAGACACCACTGCCTTTTGACTGAGCCCTTCTCCCTCTCCAGGCCTTGGCTCTAAGCCCCTCATTGAAATCAAGGTCCAAGAGGATGGGAGCATTTGGCTGGAGTGCATATCTAGAGGGTGGTACCCAGAGCCCCTCACAGTGTGGAGGGACCCCTACAGTGAGATCGTGCCCGCCCTGAAGGAGGTTTCCATCACTGATGCAGACGGCCTCTTCATGGTCACCACAGCTGTGATCATCAGAGACAAGCCTGTGAGGAATGTATCCTGCTCTGTCAACAACACCCTGCTCGGCCAGGAGAAGGAAACTGTCATTTTTATTCCAGGTTAGTTCTCTGCCCTCTGAGACCTATCAAGTGTATGCAGGATCCTCAGCACACAGAAGAAGCCCAGAGTGGGGATGTGGGCAGTAGTGTGGGTGGAATGGTCCTGGGCTCTGAGGAGCTGGAGGCTGCAGCTGAGTTGAGGCCTCTCCCCTCCTCACAAAGGGAGATTCAAAGAGTCCCAAAACACAAGAGTAGGAGCCTCTTCTCTGAGGGTAAACCTGGTCTTTTTTTCTTGATTAGGTCTTTATGCTGCAACAATTGTAAAATGTTAAGGACAACCATCAAACACGGAGAGTAGTGTGGATGAGTAACTGTCTATACTTGGCATGCCTGTATGCTGCCATCCCTTCCTGTCTATGGGACTTCCCAAAGGACAGAGCTAGGGAAATTCCCTCAACAGACATTCATAAATGTATTCAACAAATGTTCAACAAGCATTTCTTATGTTTAAGACTCTACTGGAAACCAAGGGTCAATAATTGAACAAAATATATCAAAATTTCTATCCTCAAGGAGGTCATATTCTAGAGAGAGACAGCGGCCAGGCACGATGGCTCATGTCTGCAATCCCAGCACTTTGGGAGGCCAAGGTGGTGGATCACAAGTTCAGGAGTTCAAGACCAGCCTGGCCAAGATGATGAAACACCATCTCTACCAAAACTACAAAAATTAGCCGAGTGCAGTAGCAGGCGCCTGTAATCCCCGCTGCTTGGGAGGCTGAGCAGGAGAATCGCTTGAACCTGGGTGGCAGAGCTTGAGCCGAGATCGCGCCACTGCACTCCAGCCTGGGTGACAGAGTGAGACTCTCTCTTAAAAAAGAAAAAGCAAAAAAGGGAGACAGAGAGAGAGCAAGATATGAAATAATTGAAACAAATGATTAAATAAATAATTATCTATATATTCTATCACATAGTGATGATCATGTAGGAAAAATTAAGCAAAGAGAAAATAGAGAGTTCCAGGAGTGTGAGGCATCATAATTATTAACAAGGTGGTCAGGGAAGACTTCACTGTAAAGATGGAAATTGAGCAATCAAGGCAAGGAACCATCAGATGCTTAAGGACTGAGCAACCAAGGTACAGGAAGAGCATATGCAAAGGGCATGAAGAAAGAGCATGTCTGGCAGTTTCCAGGACTCCCAGGAGGTGATGCTGGTGTGGCTGAAATGGAGTGAGTTCAGGAAGTTGGGGGAGATGAATTCACAGAGGTGATGCAACTACGTTATATATGGCAGCACAGGCCACAAACAGGCCTTGGCTTTTAGAGTGAGTGACACAGGAAGCATTGGAAGGTTTTGAGCAAATAATTAACATGATCTCACTTGGGCTGCTCTGCTGAGAACAGATTACAGAATAGGGCAGAACAAGAAGGAGGACACTCTAGTATTTCAGGCATGAGTGATGGTGGCTTGAGGCAGGGTGGTGGCTGTGCTGACTCAGCATGGCTGGTTAGCTTTATGCACCCTGGTCCTTTCCATGGTGACTCCAGATGTTTCTGCTTTGCCCCCTTCTCGGCCCGGCTCTGGCAGTCACTGAGGCGTTAGCCAGTGTTAAGCCAGCATCGCTTTCTCCATCTGAGGTTTCTGAGGGAGAAGCCAACAGAGCAGGTGGCTGAGGAGCTCATCAGATGTGCTCTTAGGGGCACTCTCATCCGGATGTTCTATTTCAAACTAAGTGGACTTTTCTGGCTGCCTTTTCAGAATCCTTTATGCCCAGCACATCTCCGTGGATGGTGGCCCTGGCTGTCATCCTGACCACATCTCCCTGGATGGTGTCCATGGCTGTCATCCTGGCTGTTTTCATCATCTTCATGGCTGTGAGCATCTGTTGCATCAAGAAACTTCAAAGGGAAAAAAAGATTCTGTCAGGGGAAAAGGAAGTTGAACAAGAGGAAAAAGAAATTGCACGTAAGGAATTTGGAAAGAAAGTATGGAAAAATAGAAAGAAATTTTAAAAAGTTAAATAAGTAGGAGGACAATTGACTGTCATAGAAAGGCCACAGCTCTCACAGGTACCGGCTTGGGGAAGAGAGAGGAAATGCACAGCAGCAGCAATAAGGGCTTGGGACTCTCATGTCATAAGAAGTAATCATTCAGAGCTTTCTTTCTTCCATGCTTCACACATTGCATTCATTCACCTGGCTATATGCAGCACTACATGGCTGAACAAAAGTTCAGACAAAAATCTAACAATGCACTGATACTCCCCAGCCATCTGATCATACGTCATTGCTGGTTTCTGACTGTTCCCTAGGCATAAGGGAAGGGTGATGTTAGTGTTCATAGAAAGAACGGTTCCTACATTGTTTAATACAAGCTCAATTTCTCTTAGTTCTTCTGTTGAAGACATGATTTTGTTTCTGTATTTTGTTTTCAGAGCAACTTCAAGAAGAATTGCGTAAGTTTAGCCTTTCCTGAACTACTCTGTGTACAATTTGTGTTCTGCTTACTTGGTAGCATCTCATGACATTCGCCTCTGTCTGTCCCTTGCAGGATGGAGAAGAACAGTCTTACACGCTGGTGAGTGCCTCTGTCATTCTCTCAGATCTCAGCTTTCTCCTCACTAGCCAGCTAACAGGACTTCTTAGAGGAGATGAGCAAGGGGCCCAGGGCTAGGTGGGGACAATAGGGAACTGGGGTCAGTTCATCAACAGTGTCCCAGCAATGATGCATCATGGCTTTTCTGTCAGGGAATCCCAGCAGCTCTTAATGAACCCTGCAGTTTACGTCCCAGGACCCTTTCTCTTTTGGAATAACTTAATGCGTGGTTACCAAAGGTTTCCCATGCGTGGTAGCCTCCCCAAGAGTTACATTTCAGAAGTTATTGCTCTTTGATTCTGGATCAATTTGAAAGAAGATAATGCTGTCTTAGCAATTTATATCCTGGGGATGGTACAGATTGTGCACAGTTGAAGACCCATGTGAGGAAGAGGCCATAAGGCTCCCCAATAAGCCTGATGCAATGGTGTGCAAATAGGCAGCAAGAAATACCTTTCTGCTTCTAAGAGAGCACTGATATTCTGCATGTAGTCTGCCAGGGGAGGGGATTTAGGTGAGTGGGAGGGTGAGTGGGAGAGCACAGAGAAACCAATCGCCCACTTTCAGTGAGTTCGCATCTCGTGATTCGGCACCTCTGTCTGTCAGCACCAAAGAATCCAAGCTTTACCAGATACCAGGGCCCATGGACCTTTCCTCTTTGGTGAGTTTCAAAATTGCCACTGTCACTTTGGGACACAATCACAACTTGTCACAATCAGACATATCAACTTGCGGAAAGGAGAAAATCATTGTAACGCAGTAGAAAGGTAGATTGAATTAGTAAGAATACATGCAGATGGTAGAGGTTTGCAGAATGCTCAGCTCCTGCATTTCCTGTATGGGAGAAATCATCCTGGTAGACGTCAGACCCATGTTGTTAAAGCAAAACTGGATTGAAGTATTTCTTCCCTAACTTTGCCCACACGCCCCTCAGGCACCAGGTTTTCTTTTGTACACATTTATTCTCCTTCTTTATCCTTTGAAGGGTGTCCTTGTCAGTCATGTAAATCAGTTGTCACCTATTAAAACAACCTATAGGACCAATGAAGAGGTCCTTCACCACCTAGGACAGTGTGTAATGAGAGACTCACTTAATTGATCATTGAGAGGAGTGTGGTGGAACAACAGGAGATAAAGCTTCTGTGATGGTTTAAGCAAAGTTGGAAAGTTTCTAACTAAAGTCCCAGAGATCACATGTCTTGAATAGAAAAGGAATCAGAGCTTAGAATGCTGAGAAAAACTGGGAACCACTAATTTTGGCTCATTTCCTAAACTCTCTGGACTTCATAGAGCCACAATTCTTCTCAACCTGGGGGTGCTGCTTCTGTCTCTGGAGAGATAGAAGTACAGCTTCAGTAATTCTCAGGGTATGAGCTGCCTGGGATCAGGGGACCTTTATGGAAACAGCCACTACATGGGGAACCCCCTGCAGCTTTCTGAGACCTCTCTGGGGACCAGGAACCACACAATCCCCAGGGTTCCTGAGACCCCAGGCCTAAACCTGAGACTTCCTCTGCAGCTGATGTGGTCCTGGATCCAGACACCGCTCATCCCGAGCTCTTCCTGTCAGAGGACCGGAGAAGTGTGAGACGGGGCCCCTACAGGCAGAGAGTGCCTGACAACCCAGAGAGATTCGACAGTCAGCCTTGTGTCCTGGGATGGGAGAGCTTCGCCTCAGGGAAACATTACTGGGAGGTGGAGGTGGAAAACGTGATGGTGTGGACTGTGGGGGTCTGTAGAGACAGTGTTCAGAGGAAAGGGGAGGTCCTGCTGATTCCTCAGAATGGCTTCTGGACCCTGGAGATGTTTGGAAACCAATACCGGGCCCTGTCCTCCCCTGATAGGATTCTCCCTTTGAAGGAGTCCCTTTGCCGGGTGGGCGTCTTCCTGCACTATGAAGCTGGAGATGTCTCCTTCTACAACATGAGGGACAGATCGCACATCTACACATGTCCCCGTTCAGCATTTTCCGTGCCTGTGAGGCCCTTCTTCAGGATAGGGTCTGATGACAGCCCCATCTTCATCTGCCCTGCACTCACAGGAGCGAATGGGGTCACGGTGCCTGAAGAGGGCCTGACACTTCACAGAGTGGGGACCCAGGAGAGCCTATAGAATCAATTCCCTAGTCTCACAGCCATGCAGATAAGCCCTGGTCATCTCAGCAGCCACTGCACAACACTCCTAATGGAAGACACGCCCTCCTCCCCTCTGGTCACATAAGAAAACATCTTCCAGCTGCCTTTTTCACACCCACTCCAACCCTCAGCCCCAATTTTCTCCTCCTCACTAGGCTGTGGCTTTAGCAGTTCCTTTGCTTGTAATTATGGGATGGGATCCAGGCATAGGGAACTAGTTGTTTCATAGCTCCCAGCCAAGAAAAAAGTGAGAGAAGCTGTTGGGCAGCAAACCTGCTGCTGAACATCAGGACAACCATATTGAGCCCAATATGCCAGTTGGCACCAGATGCTGTGGACTTGGAATGAGGCCAACAGGATTCGCCAGGATGAGAGAGGAGAGAGGAATCCACAGGACCACCAGAGGGTAGAGGGAACCAGATATGCAGGTCAGAGATAGAGGAAGTGGAACCAGAGAGCTGGAAGGCACCAAGGTTGTAAGGATGGCTAAGTCCCACCATAACAGCTAAAGGGTCCTGGGAGATGATGGCTCATTTCCACCCAACCCCAGGATTTCCACAACACACACCCACAGGCCTGGACCTGGGACAAAGATGAATGAAGAACATGGACTCATGTGGATGTGGTTTGGCTCACGTGTGCCTGCAATAAACAAGGAGTAAGTACTTAGTCCCTGAGTGTGGTTGAGGTTTGAGGCCCTGGTCGAGCAGGGAAGTACTGGACCTGGTCTAGGTCAGCATTCAGATTCAGTGGGGACACCAGTGGCTTCAAACTTCCTGATCTAATTATGTCTTTAGACACTTAGAAATTATTGAGGACCTTAGAGAGCTTTTGTTTATTTGGGTTAATATTTGTTAATATTTATGGCATTTGACATTGAAACAAAAATTTAAAATGTTATCTTTTAATTCATATTAAAATAGCATGAATAAATCAATTATAGGTTAATATAAACAGGATGTTTTGTGAAAAAGCAATCTATTGTGTCCAAATAAAAGAACAAGAAGTGTGACACTGGTTCACTTTTTCCAAATCTAATGTCTGGCTTAATAGAAGATGTTTGTATTCTCATATCTGTCTTTGTATTAAACCTATTGGTATATCATGGGTCATATTGGCTCAAAAAAACTTTACTGCACCCTACTGAAATAACGAGATGAAAAACGATCAATGTTTCATTATTATTATTGTGAAAATAGTACTAACACTGGGGACTCCTTAAGAGTACGTCAGAGTTCTCCCTAGGAATCCCAAGACCACATTTGGAAACTAGAATAGTGGATCCTGGAAGTTAATCCATGTGCTGGTTAATTTTAGATGTCACCTTGACTGGATTAAGGAATACCTAGACAACTGTACAACATTATTTCCGGGTGTGTCTGTGAGTGTGTTTCCAGAAGAGACTGGCATGTGAGTCAGTAGGAAATTCTCCCGTCCAATTGACTAGGGGTCCAATAGAACCAAAAGGCAGAGGAAAGGCAAATTCTTCTCTCCTCTGGAGCTGAGACATTCTTCTTCTTCTGCCCTTGGACATCAGAACTCCTGGCTCTCTGGCCTTTGAACTTTGGGACTTGTACCAGGAGGCCCTGGGTTCTCAGGCCTTTGGCTTTGGACTGAGAGTTACACAATCATCTTCCCTGGCTGTGAGGCTTTCGGACTTAAAATGAGCCATGCTACCAGCATCCCAGGGTCTCCAGCCTACAGACGGGCTGTTGTGTGATTTCTTAGTCTCTGTATTCACATGAGCCAATTTCCTTAATAAATGCCTGCTCATAAATCTGTATCTATATCTATATCTGTATGTGTATCTATATCTATATCTATATCGTATTGGTTTTGTCTCTCTGGAGAACCCTGACTAATACAATCAGGCATCTAAAATTCTGGCTTGAATGGTAGTATTTTAGGTTTTAGACAATTCCGTAATCCAATTGGACTGAAAAATTTTAAATAATCAAAAATTTTATTACTGTAGTTACAAATAGACACAATATTGAAAGAATCAGGAGTGATTTTTTCAATACCTATTTGTAAAGATGGAAAGCAAGGTTGTTTATGTTTATGTGTATGTCTTAGCCTATGTGGGCAGCTATAACAAAAATACCACCAAGACTGAATAGTTTGTAAACAACAGAAATTTATTTCTTGCAATTCTGCAGGCTGGGAAATCTAAGGTCAACACCCCAGCATATTGGTGTGTGGTGAGGGCCCGTAGACTTGTTCACATGGCGAAGGATAAAGATAGATCTCTAGGGTCTCTTTTGGAGGGACACTAATGACATTCATTAGGGCTCCCTCAACCTCAGAGAGAAAATAGGAGGAGGAGATTCCAAATTTCCTGCTGGTTCCCTGACCTGCTCCTGCCCCTCCTCATCTATTTTCTCTGATTTAAGAAGCAGGTATCCTTTCCCCTGTGTCAGGCTAATTCTCCATCCACACCCTGGACCCTCACTCTCCAGTTTCCCTTAGGACTTCTGTGTTTAGTTCATTCATTCATTCAACAAAAATCAATGAGTACTAACTACATGCCAATCAGTGTTCCTGGTACTGGGGGCAGAGAAGTGCACAAAGCGTAAAGTCCTATTCCTTATGGTTGTAGAAGACTGACAGAAAACAAAATAAGTAGTAACATATATGGTGTGTTGGATGATGATAACTGATCAGGAGATAAATAAATTGGGGAAGGAATATAGGAAATCACAACTTCTAAAAGGGTGGTAATGAGCAATAGGAGTGAGGCACAGAATACCTCGGAGAAAAACATTCTGAGTTGAGAGAACAGCAGTGCCAGAGCACAGAGTCAGAAGCACTGTGGTTTGTGTGAAGAACAGTAATGAGGCTGGGGTTGGCAAAGCACACAGGGTAACTAGGAGAATAGGAGGTAACAAGACCAGAGGGGGTTGAGGGCCAGATCACGTATGGCTTTGAAAGTCATCATGCTGACCTGGGCTTTACCTCTGAGAGGGGAGCCACAGGAAGGTTGAGCAGAAAAAGGACTGGACTTACTTAGGTTTTAAGAAGTTACTTCACATGCTAGACTGATATGGGCTGTGGGTAGGGCTGGTGGATGGAGGCCTGAAGACCCAGCTGGGAGCTACTGCAGTGATCCAGGGGAAAGATGCAGATGACTTGTACCAGGGAGGAGCCATGAAAATGTTATGATGCTGGATTTATTTTCAAGACAGAGTAAAAAGGCTTTGCTGATAAACTTATGGGTGGGGTGTGAAAAAGGAGGCCATCAAGGGTGACCACAGGTTTTGGTCCAAAGAAACTGTACAGATGGAGTTGCCACTTACTGAGATGAGGAAACTGAAGGAGAAGCAGGTTTTGGAGGCCAGGGGAGGAGCCAGCATAGAATCCAAAGGTCAGTTTTGGATATGTTCAGGTGGAGGAGCTTACTAGAGATTCCTGTGGAGATGTAGAGTAGGCCAGTCAATAATAAATATGTAGTCCAGGCAACAGGTCAGGGCTGTAAACACAAGTTATTCTCTTTATCTTCTTTATCTTCATGTTTGCTGCCGCTGCCTGTTTCACTTTAATGCATTAGTGATCTATTGCTGCATAACAAATTACCACAAACTTAGTGGTTTAAAACAGCACACATTTATCATTTTAGTTTCTATGGGTCAGAAGTCCAGGCAGAACCTAGTGAGCTTCTCTGCTCAGAACTTCACAGAGCAAAAGTCAAGGTGTTGGCCAGGCCGTAGCCTCATCTAGAGCCTCGACTGTGGGAGAGTCCTCTTTTCAGATCACTCAGGTTGTTAACAGAGTTCATTTCTTTACAGTTGTAGGACTGAAAGCCCCAACTCCCTGCAGGCTGAAGCTGGAGGCTGCTCTCAGCTCCTACAGGCCTCCTCAGTTCCCTGCTGTGTAGATTTCCCATGATGACTACTTTCCTCTTCATAGCCAGCTAGGAAGATAGAGCCTCTAGAGTGGGTCAGCTAGCAAGACAGAGTCTTAAACTACATAATGTAGTCATCGAAGGGACATCCCATCAGTTTTGCCGTATTTTATTGGTTAGCAGCAAGCCACAGGTTCAGCTCAAACTCAGGGAAAGTACAGGCTGCAAACTGCAAAAAAAGTAATCATAAGGGGTCCACTCCAGACTCTGTTGGCTACACCATATAAGTAACTCAGGGTTCTCCCTGCCCTGCATCCCCTTTCCCTGGGCAATACAACTGTGCTAGCCTCTCTCTAGGTCTCTACTTCCATACAAGCAAAGTCTCAAAGAGAACACATACATGGCCATCAGACACTGTCTGCCATGATGATGGCCACTGCTGTACCACACCAAAAACATTGTTTTTTCTTTCTTTCTTTCTTTTTTTTTTTTTTTTTTTTTTGAGACAGTCTCTTGCTCTGTTGTCCAGTCTGGAGTGCAGCAGCGTGATCTTGGTTCACTGCAACTTCTGCCTCCTAGGTTCAAGCAATTCCCCTGACTCAGCCTCCTGAGTAGCTGGGATTACAGGCCTGTGCTACCATGCCCAGCTAATTTTTGTGCTTTTAGTAGAGCAGGGTTTTGCCATGTTGGCCTGACTGGTCTTGAACTCCTGACCTTAGGTGACCTGCCCGCCTCAGTCTCCTAAAGTGCTACATTACAGGAGAGATTCACTACTCTCGGCCCGTAAGCATTGTTTCTATCAGTTTCTAATGGTTTCCCAACCATTAAATCCGTTATACATTTCTATTTTCCCCTGCCACCCCTGTGCTTCCCTTTTTAGAGAGACAGGATCTTGCTCCATCACCCAGGCTAGAGTTCAGTGGTGTGATCATAGCTGAGTGCTGCCTTGATCTCCTGGGCTCAAGCGATCCTCCTGCCTTAGCCTCCCACAGTGCTGGGATTATAGTTGTGAGACACTGGGCCTTGCTAGTCATTGTACACTTCTGCCCTTTCTTTATGGACAACCCTGAGTTCTTCACAGACCTGCCTGAGTAGGTGTTCCTGCCTATGTGGTATCTGCCTCATCAATCCCCAGGGCTCTCTTCTTGGTCTTTCCCTACTCCTAGGGAGATCCTTCTCAGAGTTCTTGCTCCACTTGCTCCAGAACTGCTGAAATTCCTTAGGCTTTGGTCCCGGCTTCTCTTTTCACACCACATATGCTCTTGCAAGGTCTAATTCGTTTTCAAAGCTCTACCCCATAACCAGACCTCACCGGCACTTGCATTTCTGTCTCCAGCCCCACACATTCCCTGAACTCAGTGCCCACTAGCATGTCACAATGAGTGTGTCCAAAACTAAATTCCCATCAGCCCTGCCTACCCATTATTATCTGAAGGAGCGACACCACCTAAGAGTCATTTTAGCCTTCTCTTGCTCTCTTTTACCCACCACATCTGACTGATAGCCAAGTCCTGCTATTTGTACTTCCTTTCAGTAGTCCAGCTCAGTGGTTTGAGCACAGACTCTGGAGTAAGACAGCCTGAACTCAAAGCCCAGCTTAGAAAGAAATTACTCATGTGACCTTGCGGAGTTATTTAACCTCTCTGGACCTCAGATTTTATATCTATTAAATGTAGGAAATAAGGTTTCTACTTCTTAGGGTTGTTGTGAGTCTTACTAATACATGTAAATCTCTAAGCACAATACCAGCATTGTAGCAGGTTCTATGTAAGTATTTCCTAGTATTAAAGTTAGTAATCAATAAAGTCTCCTATCCCCCATCTCCAAGCAGTCATCATTTCTTGCCTAGAGTGTCACAATAGCTTCCTTCCTGGTCTCCCTATCTCCTAACATCTGGCCCACCGATGAGGACAGGATATATTGTGCAACCCCAGCAGGCATCATCCCATAGCATACAATGTAAATGGCGCCCCCTACCTCCCATCTTCCCCACACCTACCTCACTTATATTTCAACCGTACATATTTTCTCATGTCAAACTTTTCGGAGATTTTCCCTTCATCTTCACACTAAAAGTCCAACTCCACAGCAGACATCTGTTGATGTTATCTCCAGGGGAAGTGGATTTAGGAGTCATCAATGCAGGGATCAGAATTGAACCTTTCAGAAAGGAAGGCAATGAAATTCATCGAGGGTTACTACTTGCAGGGCCTGTGCTAACTGTTCCTTAAATAACTTATGGAACAGATCTCATTTCCACCCTACAGACAAATGAATAGAGATCTTGAGTAATTAGTTAACTGGCTTTGGATTCCAGGGCTAATGAGTTGTGAATGAAAACAGATAAAGATAGAAAACAAAACAAAACAAAACCTAGCGACAGTACATAGTAAGGCAGTGTGCCTTGGACATGCTGACAGGTATCTAGATACAGCATAAAGAAAATGTGTGTTCATGAGAGTTCTTAATGGCAACAAGAGGTGGCATAATAACCATGAGAAATGGACATTTGTTGATGAGACTAACTAAATAAAGGAGACAGATTTCTTGGCATTTTGCCACACCTATTGCATGCAGGACACTGCACTAGGTCTTGTAAAAGACAAAGAGAAGATAGCATCAAGGGCCTAGGTCTTGAAGGAGAGCTGAGTACAATTTTACTAAGCATACATTCTTGTGACTTACTGTTTTTGATACACTGTTGTTACCAAACTGCATGCATTATCTCATTCCATCCTCACAACAGCAACCCTAAAAGTCAGGTACTGTTACTGTCCTTATTTTACAGATAGGGAAACTGGGGCACAGAGAAGTTAGGTAACTGGCTCAAGGTCATGCAGGCCACCTGGCTTGAGAATTAGTGCTCTTATCCACTCCATTATGCAACCTCTACTCACTAATTTTGAACTTCAGTGCCTGAGACCTACTAGATGATAGATTCTCAGTAAAACTTTGTTGAGTCACTGAATTCATTTCTGCCCCATTTCACATCCATTTCTTTCACAAGACTTCTTTCCCAGAGTTCTGTGTGAAGAACTGTATAAGAAATGGAGCAAGGAGCCTGATACTTTGGAAATTACAAACTTGAGAGATATGAATTATTGGGCCCAGAAACTCCTAATCTGAAGTTTAGCACCTCAGCTGCTTCTTTGTGTCAAAGTGATTTGGATCCTTCAGGCAAGGGTGGGTGATCGTTCTCATTGACATAATTTCAAGCAACACAGCTTCTGATAGACTATGAATTTAAAAATAAGTAAATGAGGTGCAGTAGCTCACCCCTGAAAACCCAGCACTTTGGGAGGCAGAGGCAGGCAGATCATCCGAGGTCAGGAGTTCAAGACCAGCCTGGCCAACATGGCAAAACCCCATCTACTAAAAATACAAAAATTAGCTGAGTATAGTGGCAGGTGCCTGTGATCGCAGCTACTCGGGAGGCTGAGGTAGGAGAATCGCTTGAAACTGTGAGGCAGACATTACAGTGAGCCAACAGCATGCCACTGCATGCTAGCCTGGGAGACACAGCAAGACTCCATCTCAAAAAAAAAAAAAAAGAAGCAAATGAACAAATAAATAAGGATAATGGATGGATAGGGAATTAATAGTGATATGGAATATTATAATAAAGTAAGAAAGTTTAGTAAAATATTAGCTCTATCAATATAATTTATATGGTAGGTAATTGGTATTCACTGAAAATTCTTTCACCTTTGCTATATGTTTTAGAAGTTTTATGATAAACTGTTGAGGAGGAAAAAGGGAGAGGAAAAAAATTTGTACTTCTGCTCCTGATAACAGAGACCAGAAATACCACTGGCCTAAACAAAACAAGGGTTTCCTTGGTTTTTTTTGTTTTTTGTTTTCACGTAAAATGAATTCAGGTGGTGGCAGTCCAGGGCTGATC
Organism: Papio anubis; assembly: GCF_008728515.1. Classification (NCBI taxonomy): domain Eukaryota; kingdom Metazoa; phylum Chordata; class Mammalia; order Primates; family Cercopithecidae; genus Papio; species Papio anubis. The sequence goes on from NC_044981.1 coordinate 26,461,216, forward strand.
TGGCACCTCAGAGATGTCATTCATGCCCCAGACTGCTTCTGACTTCATTCTCTGCTGTCTCTACATGTGGCTTCCAACTTCAAGGTTGTCTCATGGTCCCAGGAGGGCTGCTGCACCTCCAGGTCAAAAGTCTACCTTGTAGGCAAGAGGAAGAGGAAGTATGGAGAGTGTACCCTCACACTCCCAGCTATTTTGGTCCATCTTTTGAAGGTTCTCTGGGAGAAGCACAAGACCACAACTGTCACCTACAAACCGCTGGTTCCAACTTAGTCCCTTGGCCTCTGCTATCTATGAGATGAAACAGCACGTTGCTGTACCTAAGAAAATTAGGTCTTATCACCAAGAAGAAACAGGAAATGCATGATCCAGAAGTGACCAGCCTTCTCAACCAGATGCCACACAGTCTAAATTCAAACTGTTGCAATGTAATTAAATTCCACTAGCCGCAGTCACATCTTAGCCTTAGGAACTTTGATCATTGACTTGCAATCCCGGAAAGTGTGTTTTGAGGTCCTAGACCACAAGAAGAACTAATTTGCTTCACAGACATCTTACAGAGACAGCCTTCACAGTTTGTCTAGAGTCCGGCCTCAAAGAATATGTACTCCACTGGCAGCATGAGAAACAAATACACAGGAAAATACAATGTAGCACAAACCAGGAGCTGAAGGTGAATGGAGATGCTCAGAAACACCTGCACTAAAAATTTGCTGAAAAAGGTAAAACATGTTAAGCAGCACTGCCTCTGGAAACCAGAAAAATTATATTATTTATTAACAGATCCTATGCCTGGATGCTGGAAGTACTTAAAAATGTGCACTGTTGGCCGGGTGTGGTGGCTCAAGCCTGTAATCCTAGCACTTTGGGATCTGAGGCAGGAGGATCACTTGAGCTCAGGAGTTTAAGACCAGCCTGGCCAACATGGCAAAACCCCATCTCTACTAAAAATACAAAAAGTAACTGGGCATGGTGGTGAGCACCTGTAATCCCAGTTATTAGGGAGCTGAGGCAGTAGAATTGCTTGAACCCAGGAGGCAGAGGTTGCAGTGAGCCGGGATCCTGCCACTGCACTCCAACGTGGGTGACAGAGTGACACTCCCTTTCAAAAAAAAAAAGTGCATTGTGTCTTGTTTTCTTTCCATTTATACGTTTATTTGACTCTAGTAAAATCTCCTCTTCCTGCATGTACCCATATTCATGCAAGCAAATGTTAGCAAACTGCCCCAATAGCATTTTAATTACTGCACATATTTCTCTCTTTGCCACATTAAAATCTTTTCCCATTTTGTACTGCTAATATTTCTATTATGAAAAAAGACATAAGTAAATATATAGAAATACTTATATACATGTACACGCAAGAATGAAAGAGAGAAACGTAAACACTAAGGGAGATAGGGCTGGAATTTTTCTTCAATGTGTACAATCCAATATACTTTCAGTTTTCATTTCAACCTTCCTCAGTAGTTTCTGCCCAGCAACTGATGAGAAACATCACCTCTAAGCCAATCAAAAAACTAATTCTTCCAAAAAGAGATGATTATTCCTCACAATGACCAGACAGCCTCTGCTTTCCTTTTGTTTTCTTCCAAGTGGAGATTCAACCATAATAGAAAGAATGGAGAACTATTAACCGCCTTTCTTCGGTGGGTTGTGATTTTCAAAGGGGAATGTTGAGAGGTAAGCGGGGGAAGTTGATTAGAGCCTGGGCTACAATGCCTGGGAGGACACGGGCTGAATCGCCGAGAGTGGGCATGCAGGGAGAGTACTTGCCCAAAGAAAAGGGTATGTGGCTGAGGGAGTGTGCACACACACATGTGGACACACGGAAAGGGGAGAAGTAGTGTAAAGAATAAAGACCTGCAGAGGTTGGGGTTTCGTGAAGAAATAGTCTAATTGCATGTTCTTAACAACGTATTGTGGTCAGAAAAGGGCAACAATCTTTAAAACCTGCTCTGGCCAACTCAAGGCATGTATTCTAAGAGATTCTAAAAAGACATGTCCCTTATAGATTCATATGTAAATTTGTCCATTACAGAAATATTAAAAATACAGAAAAAATCTGAACCAGCATACATATACAACAGGCAGGGGATAAACAGACAATGCATGGTTCAATCATAAAAGAGATTTCCATGCAGCCTTTAGGAATCGTGTTTTTAATGAAGGGCAATTATTGATAATTTTAACAATGTTAGATCCATACATTACACCTTGTTTTGTATCTTTTAGAAACAGTATGTGTTTTTCCTTTTACTCATCATTTCCCCAAAACCTAAAGAATGCTATCCAACGGATACAATCTATTTCATTGTATGAATATGCATTTTGTATGTTTTGAGATGGAGTCTTGCTCTGTGACCCAGGCTGGAGTGCGGTGGTGCATTCTCAGCTCATTGCAGCCTGTTTCCCAGGTTCCAGCGATTCTCCTGCCACAGTCTCCTGGGTAGCTGAGGGGGTGCACACGCACACATGTGGACACATGGAAAGGGGAGAAGTAGTGCAAAGAATAAAGACCTGCAGAGTTTGGGATTTGGTCAAGAAATATTCTAATTGCATGTTCTTAAGAATGTATTGTGGTCACAAAAAGGCAAAAAATCTTTAAAATCTGTTCTGGCCAACTCAAGGTATCTATTCTAAGAATTTCTAAAAAGAGATGTCCCTTTTACATTCATATGTAAATTTGTTCATTTCAGAAATATTAAAAATATAGAAAAGTCTGAACCAGCACACATATACAACAGGCGGGGGATAGACAAAAAATGCATGTTTCAGTCATAAAAGAGATTTCCAAAAAGCCTTTAGGAGTTGTGTTTGTAAAGAAGGGCAATTATTTATAATTTTAACAACGTTAGAGCCACACATTACACCTTGTTTTGTATCTTTTAGGAACAGTATGTGTTTTTCCTTTTATTCATCATTTCCCCAAAACCTATGGATACAACCTATTTCATTGTATGAATATACAATTTTTTTTTTGAGATGGAGTCTTGCTCTGTTGCCCAGACTGGAGTGCAGTGGTGCATTCTCAGTTCACTGCAGCCTGTTTCCCAGGTTCCAGCGATTCTCCTGTCTCAACCTCCTGGGTAGCTGGGATTACAGGTGCATGCCACCATGCCCAGCTACTTTTTGTATTTTTAGTAGAGACAGAATTTTGCCATGTTGTCTAGGCTGGTCTCAAACTCCTGACCTCAGGTGATCTGCCTGCATCAGCCTCCCAAAGTGCTGGGATTACAGGCGTGAGCCACCACACTCGGCCTTTACAAATATTTTTTAACATTTCCCTAGTTTGGGCTATTTCTCTTTTCTGCATTTGGCTATTGTAGATTTTACTATATTGAACAGCCTAAAACATAAATTTTTGTCTTAGTTCCTGATTTTTTTTTTTCTTCAATACTAATTCCTAAAAGTGGAACTTTTGGTTCAAAGTATACAACTTTTTTGTTTTCTTTAATAGCCGTTCCTTAGTAAAGCATATAACTTTTTTAAGGTCCTTGATATATATAGTCAAAATACTTCGAGAAATATTTATGTTTTCACTACCAAAGTATATGACTACTACTATAGATATTTTATTTATTGATTGATTTGTAGAGATGGGGTTTCATTATGTTGAGCAGGCTGTTCTTGAATTCCTGGGCTCCAGGGTTCCTCCCACCTCGACCTCCCAAATTGCAAGGATTACAGGCATGCACCACTGCTTAAACTTGTATTCCTTTATGCTTTTTTTCATTTGCAATATTGACTATAATCAGGAAAAAAAAATAAATATCCTTTAAGAAGAAGAAAAATGGGCCGGGCGCGGTGGCTCAAACCTGTAATCCCAGCACTTTGGGAGGCCGAGATGGGCGGATCACGAGGTCAGGAGATCAAGACCATCCTGGCTAACACGGTGAAACCCCGTCTCTACTAAAAAATACAAAAAAAAAAACTAGTCGGGCGAGGTGGCGGGCACCTGTAGTCCCAGCTACTCGGGAGGCTGAGGCAGGAGAATGGCGTAAACCTGGAAGGCGGAGCTTGCAGTGAGCTGAGATCCAGCCACTGCACTCCAGCCTGGGCAACAGAGCAAGACTCCGTCTCAAAAAAAAAAAAAAGGAGAAGAAAAATGTATATCTTACTCTAAGGACAGCAGAGAACATGTTAACTCAGAGAAAATGATAATAAAAATGATACCCCCTCTATAGCAACATAAAGAGCAGTTTCCAGAAGCAAAAGATGTGGTGAAATGCAATGTTTACTCTGGGTGGTTGCAAGATCCAGGCAGGTGTGGAGCATGGCCGGCTGCTCAGATCTCTGTTCCCTTGTTTCCTTTACATCCCTGCCCACCTCCCTCTGCAGATCTTGTTCACAGAGGCCACTCCCAGGCCAACTGCGAGAGAGATTATGGCTGCAGGCCTCATGCTCCTTTGTTTTGGAAGAAACTGTTGAGGAGTTAGTATTTACTGAGCAGCTAATATGTTCCTGTCACTATCGTAACTCATAATAATTATCGTTAAGTAATACATGAAAAGTTTTACATTTAAAGCATTCCAATATTTTAAAAGTAAAGGGAGCAAAAGGCCAAGAGTCCTTTCACTCACTAGCCTCTGATCTTCAGATTAGCATGCATCTTTTGAGAGTTTTTCAGGCATTTACATAAACAGTTATGCAGAAATGTATAGCTTTGCTTTTGTTTTTCAATTGAATCTTTAGTATAGTTCTGCAACATGCTTTTTGATCACTTAGAGTGTCTCCATTATCTAGGTTCATGACAGTAAATCAACTCTTTTTACCTGCTGCATTGAATTCCCTCTGAGGGATGAGCCATCATTCCTCTAAGCAGTCTCCTGTTGGGTGGCTGGTTCAGTTGGTTACCACTTTTATACTTTAAAAATAGTGCTGCAGTGTCATTCTTACAGAGGCTTCTCTCTGTACCCATGCAAGTACTTTGCTGGACTAGACATCAGGAAGTAGAATTGCTGGGCCAATTGTGCACATTCTAAGTTACACACTTCATGATATTGTATGAGTAAATAAAGTTCCAATGGTTTTGTCCCATGTCTGAGACCAAATAGCTTGTGAATCTTAGAGCCTTTACCTATTGCTTATCCTCTTTGTGTCCCTAAACCTTATATCGTGGGCCTGGCCCCTTGTGGGTGCTCAGTAAATATTTGTTGAATGACTTTATGAAGGTAAGAAAGAAAAGATAAGTAAGGCCTGGTCTTATTAGCAGCTGTCTGATCACTAGCCTTGGATTAAATGTGGTGGGTTCAGCCCCTGACAGACTTCAGGTCCCCCACCAGGCAGTCTTCCTGAATCCCACCAGGAGTCCACTGGTCCATGACTTGACCATGGTGATGGCCAAGAGTTGGGGCTTTGAGGAGTCCACAGTGTTGGACACCCACAGTAGTGGACCCTGGTAGAACCAGGGAGCCCAACGAAGAGGGTCCTGCATGAATCAGAGGGGATTGTGGTAGGTTGGACTTGGCAGGGGAAGTTTGGGGAAGTCATAGGATTCTGAATATTGTCAAACAGTAGAGTGAGGATTTTATGATCGAATAACTGATGTGCATTTCACATAGACATGTTTTTGCAGGTGGTTTTCAATGTTGGGACTCAAACGTAAAGACACTAAAGGACAGAAATCTTTGGCAGAGGTAAGATCTTCTTCGGTCACCATACTTGAGTTAACTGTAGGGAAGTGGAGGTTTCCATCTGGAATTCTATAGCTTCTTCCAGGTCATAGAGTCTACCCCCCACCTTCTGGTGTCTCCAGATATGAAGCATGAATGAAAATGGGAAATTTCCTGGCCTTCCTTCTTCTCAACTTTCATGTCTGCGTCCTTTTGCTTCAGCTGCTCATGCCTCACTCAGGTAGGGAATGATTCCACACTTGTTTCTGAAGCAGACAATTACCTGATTATGTCCTCATAGGACTTTTGACTCCTTCCCATACCTGAAGTCCATCCTGACCTGAGGGTTCACGTGTCACTAAGAGACAAATGGTGCTTCTGTTAAGATTGGTTTCCCCCTCTAGATTCTTTTTTTTTTTTTTTTTGAGATAGAGTCTCACTCTGTCACCCAGTCTGGAGTGCAGTGGCGCGATCTCAGCTCACTGCAAGCGCCGCCTCTCGGGTTTGCGCCATTCTCCTGCCTCAGCCTTCTGAGTAGCTGGGACTGCAGGCGTCAGCCAACGCACCCGGCTAAATCTTTTTTTTTTTTTTTTTTTTTTTGAGACGGAGTCTTGCTCTGTCACCCAGGCTGGAGTGCAGTGGCCGGATCTCAGCTCACTGCAAGCTCCTCCTCTCGGGTTCACGCCATTCTCCTGCCTCAGCCTCCCGAGTAGCTGGGACTACAGGCACCCGCCACCTCGCCCGGCTAGTTTTTTGTATTTTTTAGTAGGACGGGGTTTCACCGTGTTAGCCAGGATGGTCTCGATCTCCTGACCTCGTGATCCGCCCATCTTGGCCTCCCAAAGTGCTGGGATTACAGGCTTGAGCCACCGCCCCCCGCCTCTTTTTTTATTTTTTAGTGGAGGTGGGGTTTCACCACGGTCTCGATCTCCTGACTTTGTGATCAGCCCTCCTCGGCCTCCCAAAGTGCTGGGATTATAGGCATGAGCCACCGCGCCCAGCCTCCCCCTAGATTCTTGGTATCTCGCCTTCCCTGTCTGAGAAGCACCCTTCCTCTCCTGATCCCAACTCCAACACCCTCTGACAGATCCTCCCCCTTGTGCCAACAGCTCAGTTTGCTGTGGTTGGACCGCCTGGGCCCATCCTGGCCATGGTAGGTGAAGATGCTGATCTGCCCTGTCACCTATTCCCAACCATGAGCGCAGAGACCATGGAGCTGAGGTGGGTGAGTTCCAACCTAAGGCAGGTGGTGAACGTGTATGCAGATGGAAAGGAAGTGGAAGACAGGCAGAGTGCAGCGTATCGAGGGAGAACTTCGATTCTACGGGATGACATCACTGCAGGGAAGGCTGCTCTCCGAATACACAACGTCACAGCCTCTGACAGTGGAAAGTACTTGTGTTATTTCCAAGATGGCGACTTCTATGAAAAAGCTCTGGTGGAGCTGAAGGTTGCAGGTGAGCCTCCAGGTTTTGTTCTGAGAACATTTCTCTGTAGGATCTAGAGCAGATGCAGAGTCCCTCTTGCAAAAGCACTGCAGACACTCCTGGCTGCTCACTAGCAATTGCCTGCACTGCCTTCCAACTTAGCTTGTCTGAGGCCTTTAAGAAAGACACAGGTTTTCCTTTAGGAAGAATTCCTGCTGTGCCCTACATGCTCAAGTAATGAAATCCCTTCTGCTGGCCACCAGAGAAATAAGTGAAGTGAGGGAGGAGGGATAGGAAGCATAAGAAATCATCTCTTCAGTGAGAGGTACACAGTCATTCGTGTTTAGTTGTGTACCGGGTGGCTTCTGTGGCCCCACTAGGTACATGCTATTGTGGGCCCTAGAAGACTGGGCTTTCGGAACTGTATCTGCTGCCAATGTTCTCGAGCCAATGACCCTAGAATACACCTGTAGTCATGGGAGCTGTGTTTCTTACTTGTTGCATTGAGGAAGAACACACATCATGGGGAGCTGTGGCGGAGTCTCAGTGAGAAGCTGTTAGAGCCAACTTAGTATGTAATTTGGGCTTGTGTTAGGGGATTTGGGAGGAGGGTTTATAGACTTCAGCCTCTGCTCTGGATGAGATGTTGTCAGGAAGGTGTGCACAGGTTGATTCTATGAGTGAGAACCTTAATCAATCTTATCTAGGAAGAAAGAGACTAGGGTGAGACTGAAGCTGTAATTGATGAAGGGACAGCAATCCCTGATTGTCGATGGGGGATGTTTGGTCATTGCTGTGGTTTGCACAGTGTTCATGTTTTTCTCTTTGCTCACACAGGATGTGGGGTGGTCTTGTTTTTCCCATGATCCATCATAGTCACAAAGTGCCATCATCTGATGCTGGTGTTCTGTGAAATCCCTTTTGTTCAACAGGAGGACACTGAATCCTGTTGTTGCTTCCAGATGAGGGGGCTGCCCTTTTCTTTCTCAGTGCAATCCTTTTCCCTGTGGCTTCTGTTTAAGGGTTTGGTCAGTAGGGATCTGTAGCAGATGCAGAAGGGAGGGAGAGAAAATAGAGGTCTGGGTGCTTATTCCCTGGCTTCCTTCCTGCAAGGTACCCTCGGCCTGACTGCATTGCCTTGCTGAAGGTCACTGTCCCTCTCAAGAAAGTCCTCAATGCATAAATATCTTCTTTTATGTCTTCAAAACAGCTCCCTCTCCTCCTCCCTCTGGTAACTGGAGTGGGTGGGAATAGCCCCACTGTCACTGACCCTGGGATACTGCACTCATTCATGTAGCTTTCTCCTCACCAGGACCACACTTTTGTAAGCAGCTCTGAAATGAAATTCTTCTTGAATTATGGAATGTGAGCGTGCCCTGATTCCTTTTGAGACCCTCCATGACACAGGAGCTCTCAAGAATTTAGGCTGATTCATCCTTCCACAGCACTGGGTTCTGATCTTCACATTGACGTGAAGGGTTATGAGGATGGAGGCATCCATCTGGAGTGCAGGTCCACTGGCTGGTACCCACAACCCCAAATACAGTGGAGCAACGACAAGGGAGAGAACATCCCAGCTGTGGAAGCACCTGTGTTTGCAGATGGAGTGGGCCTGTATGCAGTAGCAGCATCCGTGATCCTGAGAGGCAGCTCTGGGGAGGGTGTTTCCTGTACCATCAGAAGTTCCCTACTCGGCCTGGAAAAGACCGCCAGCATTTCCATCGCAGGTCAGTACCTGCTTGCCTCAGATCTTCTGAACTGAGCTGTGGCAGTTGAATGAAGGGGGAGGTGTTAGTGTCTGCAGTCAACCTGGGTCTCTGCACTGAATATAAGGCCCAAAACACGGACTTGGAGACTCCTCCTTGCACCAGGGGAGCTTCTCTCCTCCATAAAGCTGTTCATGACACAAACATTTACTGAACATTTTCTGTCTGCCAGAAAATGTGACAGGCAATGGGAATTGGGTAATAATTGTTAACATAAGCTGCTTATGTAAAGTCAAATGACAGAAAGGGAAAACATGTATGTATGTGTGTGTGTGTGTGTGTATATATATGTGTGTGTGTGTGTGTGTGTGTGTATTTACAAACCCATATCATAGAGAAAGAGCTAATCTCCTTGAGACAGAAGATTTTAAAAACTGAGTAAAACATTTTAACAAAGGTCATACATTGTTTAATTTACAGAAAAGGAAATAACCCACAAATGAGTGCTCATTCTCACTCATTAGAGAAACATACTGAATCATTTTTCACTTATAGTATTGGCAAAAATCAAAACAAACATCTGTTGGTTGATAACACATGGTTATGGCAGGAATGTAGGAAGACTGTGACTCCTAGGCATATGCAGGGATGACTTGTATTTTTGGTGTGCATTAGCACAACCTCTATTGGGGACTACATAACAATATCCAAACTACATCTTTAGTAATCCAAAATTCTGCTTCTGGGAATTGATTTGGTAGATAAACTTGCATTTGTGTGAGATGATCCAGGTAAAAAGTTATTTTTTATAGCACTGATTATGACTGCACAAGGTTGGAAACTATGCAAATGTTCACTGCTGGGGAACTTGCATGCAATGGATACCACTCAAGTGTGAAAGAAAAAAGAGAGAATTCTCTCTATACTGAAGAAGAAAAACCTCCAAGATTAATTTTGCACAGAAAGAGCAAAATGCAGAGTGGTGTGTACGGAATGCTATCTTTAGTGCAAATGAGAGGAAAAACAAGCATATATTTTTATTTACATTTTTAAGTTAACAAGCAGTGTCATAACACCCACTAGGTGTCAGGCACTTTATAAGTTTTAATTTAATCCTTCTCACTTCAGGACAAGGGCAGTAGGAACAGAGAGGTTAAGTAATTAGTCTAAAGTCACACTGCAAGTCACCTAAAGGAGCCAGCATTGACACCCAGGGCCTCCAGCTCCAAAGTTCCTGTTCTTAAGCATCATATTAAGTAGACTAATTTGAAGTCAAAAAAGGGAGGGTGGGAGGGAGGACTGGGTGGATGGGAGACTTGTGTGACTTTTTATACATGTATTTTTGAACCATGTGCATGTGTTACCTATTAAAAAGTTGAATTAGAAAAAAAAGTGTATGATATTCTCTAGTCACTCACTTTCCACGTGAGAGGCAGACATCTCAAGAGATGGAATAGTAGCAGCCTCTAGTGGGGGTTTATCAAAGTCTTACCCACTGTCCTCTGAGATTTTAGGATGAGAAAGATTATTTAACCTTGTGAGATAGATTCCGTGCCCTGTGACCTGGGGTGATCAGCTAACACCTGGGGCGCTGCAGTCTGGGGAGGCTGAGTGCACAGGCCCCCATGGCCCATAGCCCTTCCCTTCACAGGCCCCTTCTTCAGGAGCGCCCAGAGCTGGATCGCTGCCCTGGCAGGGACCCTGCCTGTCTTGCTGCTGCTTCTTGGGGGAGCCGGTTACTTCCTGTGGCGACAGCAGGAGGAAAAAAAGACTCTGTTCAGAAAGAAAAAGAGAGAGCAAGAGTTGAGAGAACTGGCATGGAGCACAGTGAAGCAAGAAAAAAGCACAAGAGGTAGGTGACCCCGGAGTTTACCTGAGCCCCTGGCTTACAGGCCAAAGCCCAAAGACCTCATACCCATCCCCACCCCAGAGCTGGGTTGTTTTTAAGGTTTATTTTTTAGAGAACTCCCTCACCTGTAACAGTTCATTATTTTTTCTGCTTATTTTCCAGAGAAGCTCCTGGAGGAACTCAGTAAGTTCCCGTTCCCCTAGAGACCCAGACATGTCTTCCTGTCCCTGCTTTATGAGCCTTGATGCATCTTCCCTGTTCCTTCCATTGCAGGATGGAGAAGTATGCAGTACACGGTTTGTAAGTGACTGACATTTTCTCTGAATTTGAATCTTTAACTGTCTGTGCTTGAATAGTTTCCACTCTTAACTTTTTCCCCAACGTTAGGAAGTGGTCTTAGATCTCTTTGACTAAGGAAAGAAAATAAATGTGCCAATTCCTAGTCATTGCCAAAAAAAAAAAAAAAAAAGGAAAGAAAGGAAAAAAGAAAAAGAATGTGACTCATTGGAATAACACCCAGGAGAAGTGTCTCTTTTTCGCTCTCTTTCTCTCTCTCAACTGCTCTCCAAGAAAAGATGCCTTCAATTTATCTCTACCAGGGGCCACAGACTCTATAGCCCTGCAAAGCACTGAGGAATATCCAGGGGCACACTTGTAAAGGAAGGGGGAAGAGGTGGATCAAGTGCATTCTCTATGGTAGGAACTTCACTCGTCATTTTACATAATCTATAGGCTCCAGAGAAGACAAAGAAGAACAAAAGATAACAAAGAACAAGAAAATCAGAAAAGAGAGAGGGAGAAAATTGTGTCTAATAAACAAGAGTGGCTTGAATGGTTTCTCAGTTGGTACCAATTTATTCTAACTGGCTTCAAAAACTAGTTCCTGAAATTGCTCATTAAATTTCCCAAATTCTTTTCAGGGTATGGTAGGAAATTACAGATTTAAATAGAAGGATCTTGCATACACACACACACACACACACACATATATATATATATGCATATAGACATGGTGACACCTATGCCTAGGTATAGCAGTATAGATACATTCCAAATATATCAGCTGAACACCATCAGGAAGGAACTCTCACAGTGTCTGCCATGTTACTAGCATTTGACTGATGTTCCTGGATTTGATATTAAGAACGACACCATAGAAAGAATTGAACCTGCAGAGGAGGAAGATACAGGTGGTTAAAAAAAAAAGAAAGAAAGAAAAAAGAAAAGAAAAAGATTAGATTAATGTAAAGTCAAGGGAATAGGGCCAAATCAAACATGGCAAGTTAAGGTGACATCTTTACCTTTCTTTCATTGTAGTGGGAGAGAGACCTTCAGCCTATAATGGTGAGTGAGCCTGATGCTCTCTGAGTTTGCTGGGACACGTGCCATGAACATTTCAACCTTTTCTCTGCTGTGACCCACTGATGTTCTCATTTGCATGAATCAGATTTAGCCAAAAGACTCAATTTCTCTATGGTGGGGGGTTGATTTCTGCTTTTCTGGAGAATCTGAGAGACTCCTGACCCTACACACCCCCTTGCAAAGCCTGGCCATGCAGCCTGTACCCATCATGACAGAGGGAACAGAGCCCACCATTTTTTAGAAAGTGCCATCTCTGATCCATCAGAGTTGTAGAGAAGGGAGGCTGGACCCTGGAAGAGATTCACAAGAAAAGGAGAGAAAACATGTAGTGAGGAGAGAATGCAATGGGGAAAGTACAAGAATACTGACCTTTTCCTTATCTGTGTCTCCTTCCTTTCAGAATGGAAAAAGGCCCTCTTCAAGCCAGGTGAGTAAATCACTGTATGTTCCCTGGACCACCAACCTGAGGGACTATATTCCTTTTCCTGTTTACTTCTCCAACTGTTGTGATTTGGGGAAGAAAAGCTCCCATGACTAGGAATTTGGGGTAGGCAACAATAAATTCCAATCTGAAAAGTGGACCCATCTCCAAGACCCTTCCCACTGAGAGCCCAGGGAACCAGGGTGATTAGATCTCTTGGGATTCCTCAGACCTTCCTGGGAAGGAAGACACAGAAAGGGTGGAGCTGAGGGGAAAGAGGCACACACTGAGTGATACTGCAGGGAGAGTGAGGATGGAAATGCCAAGGAGAGGAGGCAATGGCTGCCCAAAGAACTTAGTCCTTCCCAGACTTCTCATGCCACCTACTGCCAGTGCCTCCTCAAAAAACGTAATGCTTCTGAGCTTTGGCCTCCATATTTTTAGGTGATGATTTCAATCTGTGTTTGTGGGGGTTGAGGTGAAGACTGAAGGAATAATACATATCCATTGGTCAAAAACCTAGTAAGAAGGAGATGATAAATTCAAACTGGGTGGCTGAAGAAGGTTTGCGGAAAGGAGGGTTAAGGGAAAGCAACAAAGAAAAGTGCAGTGCCCCCATGGTTCCCAACAGTGGGGAGCTGTCTCCACCCCTAGCCTGGGAGGGGTAGGGAGGGGAGGCAGTTACTGGAACCCAGAGAAAGAGGTAGCTCAAAGACAGGGCTTCCTGAGAACAGTCATCAGGCCTTGTTAGAGCCACACCAGCTGCTGCAGGCAGAGAGGAAGCAGGAAAATAAACGGTGTGTCTCTCATTTCTTTCTCCTTCCAATCTTCTATGAGGGCCTCCCATTGGCCAAACCCAACAGCAAACCAGAGGACAAGGGAGCCCAGTGGCACTGTCCTTAGAGGGCAGATTCCTGGGGCCCAAAAGAGTGTGGAGAAAGTTAAAGGGTGGAGAGTGAATCTAGGTCATATAAGGCCCCACATAGAGCCCAGCACAGAGAGCCTTGCAGCTATTAGAACATCAGGAACTTCCTTCGTGCCCTGCCGTGGGCTGAATAAATAACATGATTCCCCTATACTATGCTAGAGATTCATATTTTTATCCCCATTTTTCAGGTGAGGGAATGCCTTAGACGAGGCTCTGCCTTGTTAAATAAATTGGATGTATGGGAAAATAGACTGCAGAAAAGGGGTACACATTTAGCTCATGAGTGGTCAAATGAAGGTTGAAAATTGACCTCTGATCATAAAGCATTAGTGGGCAGAGTCAATGTGGGGAGGAAAACAAGAAAAACATAGAAAGAGGATGCTTGCTGCTTCCTGAGGCAGCATCAGGGTGTTGGGTTAGGCAGATGCTGAGGCAACTCTCATTTCACCCTCCTCTTCCCCTCTGGACACAAGATACCTGGGGCTTTCTCTCCTGGCATCAATGAGAGAGTCACATTTAGGGCAGGCTAGGGACGCCGGGCTCTGGACTCAGGTCTCCTCAGCACAGCCCAGGTCTTGTATGCTGAAGCTCTGAAATCCAGGAAAAATGGTTGACCCCATGGACACTTCCTCAAATTCTCTACAGCGGATGTGATTCTGGATCCCAAAACAGCAAACCCCATCCTCCTTGTTTCTGAGGACCAGAGGAGTGTGCAGCGTGCCAAGGAGCCCCAGGATCTGCCAGACAACCCTGAGAGATTTGATTGGCATTATTGTGTTCTCGGCTGTGAGAGCTTCATGTCAGGGAGACATTACTGGGAGGTGGAGGTAGGGGACAGGAAAGAGTGGCATATAGGGGTGTGTAGTAAGAATGTGCAGAGAAAAGGTTGGGTCAAAATGACACCTGAGAACGGATTCTGGACTATGGGGCTGACTGATGGGAAAAAGTATCGGACTCTAACTGAGCCCAGAACCAACCTGGAACTTCCTGAATCCCCTAGGAAAGTGGGGGTCTTCCTGGACTATGAGACTGGAGATATCTCATTCTACAATGCTGTGAATGGATCGCATATTCATACTTTCCTGGACGTCTCCTTCTCTGAGCCTCTATATCCTGTTTTCAGAATTTTGACTTTGGAGCCCACTGCCCTGACCATTTGTCCAGCGCCAAAAGAAGAAGAGAATTCCTCCAATTCTGACCGAGTGGTGATCATTAGGTGTCTCCCTAGAGACACCAGTGACCCTGGGCTTAGCTAGGGAAAGTGGGGAGCCTCAGGCTGAAGTAACTTGTCTCTGCTTCTCCCTGCCCAGCTTAGAGCTGAGGGCCTCCCCCTCTACAGCAACCAATCACAACCATAAGCTACAGGCACACACTGAAGCACTTTACTGATACTCGTTCAATTATTCATATGCCAGTTGTTTGAGTTTAGTACCACTTTATTGTCCTCTTAGACAGATAAGGAAACTGGGGTGCAGAAAAGTGAATTCACTTTACAAAGTAGACATGACTACTTAATAACAGCTGGGATCTAAACAGCAGTAACTAACATTAATGGAGAACTTAAAAATGTTCTGAGTGCTGTGTTATGAGCTTTGGTGGATGTCACTCCTTTAATCCTCACAACACCCTGTCAGGTAGTCTCATTTTGCAAGTATGGAAGCTGAGGCAGGGCAACATTAAGTAACTTACATAACTCATGCAGTAATTTGTGCAGCTGGGAGATGGTCAGCTTCAGTCCCTGGCCATTTGCCCATTCTTTTCCACCCAGATTCTTCGCTGATAGGAAGAACCCACCTGTAGCCCTGAGGTTCTTTTCCCAGGACAGCTCCAGGGTAAGGATCATTGTAGGTGGTCGTGGAGTTGACATTCCTGTTGACTCCTTCCCAGCTGATTATCAGAGCCTTAGACCCAGCACTCCTTGGATTAGCTCTGCAGAGTGTCTTGGTTGAGATAATAACTTCACCGTATCCACATGACACGTGATTTGGAAAGAGACTAGAGGCCACACTTGATAAATCTTGGGGAACAGATGTGTGCCCACCCAACAAATGTGATAAGTGATCGACCAGCCAGAGCCAGCCTTCCTACAGTCAAGGTTTCCAGGCAGAGAAAATACCGTAAAGCTTCTCTGGGGAAATTTGGATGAAGGAACCTAGAAGAACTACAGGGATTTTTTTTTTTTTTTTTAAGACGGAGTCTTATTCTGTTGCCAGACTGGAGTGCAGTGATGCGATCTCGGCTCCCTGCAGCCTCCACCTCCCGGGTTCAAACAATTCTTCTGCCTCAGCCTCCCGAGTAGCTGGGACTACAGGTGCACGCCACCACGCCCAACTAATTTTTGTACTTTTAGTAGAGATGAAGTTCACTATGTTGGCCAGGATGGTCTCGATCTCTTGATGTCATGATCTGCCTGCCTCCCAAAGTGCTGGGATTACAGGCTTGAGCCACAGGGTGCCCGGCCTACAGGGATATTTTTAATCCTCTTATGGACTCTGTCTCCAGGAAAGGGGTCTATCCATCCCTGCTCACTGGTGGATGTTAAACCAATATTCCTTTCAACTGCAGCCTGCTAGGGAAAAACTACTTCTCATTAACATTATTATTATTGCTCACCACTGCATCCCCTCTACCTGGCATGTGCTTGTCGAGTTCTAGTTGTTCAATAAATTTGTTAATAAGGCTTACTCTTCAACTTGGCTTTTTCTAGACTCTAATAAGTCTACTAGCACAGCAGAATAGTCCACACACCCACTGTACTCCCCACAGTTTTAGTTTACCTCATTGTAGTGTTTTCACAAAACCTTTATTGTATGTGTTTTCTACTGCTACTATGATGAATTAGCACAAATTCTTAGACTTAAAGCAACACAAATTTTTGGTTCTCAGTTCTATAGGTCAAAAGTCCAACAGGGATCTCCCCAGCCAAAATCAATGTGTCTGCATGCTGGATTCTTTTGTGGAGACTCTGGAGAACAATATGTTTTCTTGTTTATTCAAATTGCTGGCAGAATTCAATTCTTTGCAATTACAAGACAGAGGTCCCAGTTGCTTACTGATTTACAGCTGAAGTCTCCTCCCATCTCTAGAGGCTTCTGTTTTTCAGCTCACAGCTCCCTTCTTCAATCTTCAAAGCAGCAATTATGCATTGAGGACTTTCAATCTTTGAAGTTTTTCTGGTTCTTTTTCCATTGCATCTCTCTGATTCTTCTGCCTTCTACTTTGTAGAGCTCTTGTGATTCAATTAAGACCACCCACATAATTTAGAATAATCACTAAATTTTAAAGTCCATAACCTTAATTCTATAAGGTACATTCTGCCATGTTATATATCATTGTCACATGTTTCACAGTAAACATCACTAGGTGTGTATGGAGGGAGGAGCACTATTGAAGCTACCACTTATTTGGGAAATCATTGCAGGAAACACAAGGGAAGAAATAGTGAATCACAGAAGGGGAAAAGCCAGTTGTGGGAGAAATGGCATAAAGAGTTCATTAATGAGTTACCATATAGACAACTCGGCTTATCCCACCTGAGAACTGTAAGAAACTATATGAAATTGTGGGATATACATCAGAATCTTCCTAAAGCCTGGGGACCCTTGTACATTTATCAACACCTCCCATCTTCTTTTGCTTAAATTGGTTGAAAGTTGCCCCTGGGAATGTTAGTTCTGCTGTACTTCAAGGTTGGGTTGTGCATCTGCAAAAAAAAAAAAGAGCAAATACCACTGGTGTTAGAGAAAGCAGAGGAGATACACAGATAACGGAGGCCGGATGTTGTTATCCTTGAAGGAAACTGTGTTCCTCCACTATTGCACTATTGGCAAATTGTAATAGGCCAAAAGAATATGGGACGGGACATCAACAGTATCTGTTCTAAGGGGTCCGCCTCTGAGAATGTAGTGAATGCCTTTCAAGGTTCCACTGCCCTCCTTGCACCACATTCATTTAGCATTAGTGACCTCTTGTCTTCCAATACATGTCCGTATAGCATGGCCCTGCAGCCTCACCACATGGACTGGGTCTGGGATGGACACCCGACCCAGGCTAGGCCAGGGGACCTTCAAGTGACATGTGACTAGCTGTACCTGTAGCAGGAGTGCATGGGAGTTGTGGGAAGAACTCTTCCACTCACATTATGATCCAAAAGAGGAAAAGAAGGTGAACTGCGGAAACAGAAGACCAAAGCACGTGTGCAGAGAGGAAGCTTCAAGATGGAAGGACTTTGGGCAATTTTCTCATCTTTTTTTCCCTTAGGGTCCCAGTATCATTCTAGTATGTTCTGGGAAATTTGTTCTCTTCAGATAAGGTATATGTATTGGCATATATTGTTTTAGTCTTTAAAATTAGCAACTTACACAACCATGGCACTATGCTCATTGATTCAGTAATGCAGGAATCTGGAATTTGAAAGGGGCACAGTAGGAATGGTTTTTCTCTTCAACAAAAAGTCTGGGCCTCCCCTGGAAGGACTCCATAGCTAGAGGTGACTCAAAGGAAGAAACTTGCCCAAATTGCTGTCAAAACTTGAAACTCATTTGCAAATCAAAATAAATGTGTATACTACATTTGTTTCACCCCAAATAACCAAATATGAATGTTTAAATGCTTAGTCAACATTTTGAAATTTTAAATATTCATAATCCTGTGTGTATTTTACACTTACAGCTCATTTCAGTTGGAATGAGCTAGTGGGTAGGTGCCCTGTTGCACAGCTCAAGTTTACAGTACACTCAGGCACAGCACTAGATTGGGGAATGGAGGAAATTCTCCTCATGGGGCACAGGGTGGACAGAGGGTGCTCAGGGCAGGCTTCCCAGGGTTTCCTTCATGAAACAGAAGCAGATTTCATAGTTACTACTCCCAGGGGTGCTGTCAACTACCCATAGCTACTGGTCCGCAGAATTCTCAGCCCAAGAAGACCCTATGGCCGTGGAAAGAATATTTTTGTCCCTGCAATATCTGCTTCCTTTCCTGCCTTAGAGATGTGATGGCTGGTGTCTTTGTCTGATTCTGCCCCGTGTTGAACAGCCAAGGTCACTGTCGTGGGGCACTGATCCCATCCTGGCCATGGTGGGAGAAAGCACTACGTTACGCTGCCATCTGTCACCCGAGAAAAATGCTGAGGACATGAAGGTGCGGTGGTTCCAGTCTCAGTTCTTCCCCGCACTGTTTGTGTATAAGGGTGGGAGAGAGAGAACAGAGGAGCAGATGGAGGAGTACCGAGGGAGAACCATCTTTGTGAGCAAAGACATCAGCAGGGGCAGCGTGGCCCTGGTCATACACAACATCACAGCCCAGGAGAACGGCACCTACAGCTGTTACTTCCAAGAAGGCAGGTCCTACGATGAGGCCATCCTGCACCTCGTGGTGGCAGATGCGTCTCTTCATTTGCTTTGTTACTTTGGCACAGTATGACTTTTGGGGAAAGTATATCTCCTAACTTCTGGCCCATTGCAGACCAGCACAGTCCTCTTTCCTGGATCCCCTTTCCACAGAGACACTCTCCCTATGGAAAGAAGAGTCCAGGGAAAAATCCTTCCTCCTGCACAAGGGCCACCATGAGTGAGCTTGTCCTGCTAAGCTGTGGGCTCGACTTCTTGAGAAGCACATGCAGAACTCATCTGAGGCCATGAGCAGGGGAAAATGGTGAATCTCAGAAGAGAAGTCTAATGCGTGCCTTAGCACTGAGCTGTGCACTTCTGAGAGTGAGAGGAGACACCGTTAATAATTGTCCCAGGACAAACTGGAATAAACAACAACTGCCCAGAGAACTATGATATTTGAAATCTTATTTCTTGATAAATATTAATCCTGACTTCTTTCCTGAAACGCTGATTGCAAAGAGAGTGACTTATATGTAAATAGAGGGTTTTATTAAAGCAAGATTTAATACAGAAGCAAATTTTTTTTTTTTTTTTTTTTTTTGAGAAGTGGTCTCGCTCTGCTGCCCAGGCTGGAGAGCAGTGGCAGGATCTCAGCTCGCTGCAGTCTTCACCTCCCAGGTTCAAGCAATTCTCCCTGCCTCAGCCTCCTGAGTAGGTGGGATTATAGGCATGCAGCACCACGCCTGGCATATTTTGTATTTTTAGTAGAGACAGGGTTTTGCCATGTTAACCAGGCTGGTCTCAAACTCCTGACCTCATGTGATCTGCCCATCTTGACCTCCCAAAGTGCTGTGATTACAGGTGTGAGCCACAACGCCTAGCCCAGAGGCAAAATTATGTTCCTGCTGACTCCACAGAGAAAGTGTAAGAATTTATCTGGCAGGGAATACACAAGATTTCAACATAGAAATACATTTAAACTGGAATTTCTAGAAGTTTGCTAAAATGATATTAAGTGATTACTTCAGTCTTGGGGTTAGTTGATTGTGCTTTAAAATATATATTTGAGGACTGGAAAAGCCTTTCAGGTGCAGGATAATCTGTGGTGGCATTTCACTCCATCAGACCAGAGGAGGTGCAGATTAGGGAATTGGGTCTGTCCCAAGGCACCTCAAATCATAGCAAGTAGGAGACCCCATCTTTGCTACTCAGAATGGCAACTTTGTGTGTGATTAAAACAGAATATTGTGAAAGGAGGCTTTCTTGACCCTGTGTCATGGCTGTGTTTGTAGCAGCACTGCAGGGTTGGCCAGTTATGGTTTCTACGTGGCAGCAATCTGCTCCTCCCTCTCTGTAAAACTGACACTGGCCTGGCCTTCTCCACTCTGAATTGGGCTGCTTAGGACTTTTTGTTTGTTTGTTTACTGTATTCTCTTTGTTAGGTTGGTTGGTGGCTGATTTTGCCTTTAAATCTATTTTGTCATACTTCCTGTATTGAACCTCATGGAATGTTTTGAAGAACTTTGTTTTCCAATTTGCTGAATTATTTTAATTCTTATTCCACTGAGCCTTTAAATGTACAAGTAGTTTTATCTCCTGATAAAAATTAAAGTGAGCCTGGGCGACATGCAAAAACCCATCTCTTTAAAAAATATATTAAAAAATTAGCCATGCATGGTGGCACATGCCTGTAGTCTTAGCTATTTGGGAAGCTGAGGTGGGAGGATCACCTGAACCCAGGAAGTTCAGGCTGTGGTGAACCACGATCATGCCACTGCACTCCTGCCCAGGCGATAGAGTGAGACTGTGTCAAAAAATATTAATAATAATTAAATTGAGCCACAACAATAGACTTAAGTTATTGGCTTAATTTCCTGTCTTTGCCATAATTTGGAGACTTTACAAAGGAATTATTCAGAAGAAGTTTGGATGTTCACGCATGGCTGAAGGGTCCCCTAGGATCATGCAGCTCTTTCATACCTGGTATTCACTTTTACTGAAGATTCATTAAACATGGATTGTAGTTAGGGTAAGTCTAGATTCTTAGGATTTTTGGTGATGATCTCTGATATTAAAAAAGTGATATGGTTATCTTAATCCCAAGAGCATCCAGATCTTTCTAATAAATTGATGTTCTCAAAGCGCTATAAGAAAATCTCCCCACCTGTGCAACACTCTGCCTCTACAATAGAATAAAATGTTAGCCAAGCATAGTGGAACATGCCTGTAATCCTAGCTAGTTGGGAGGCTAAAGTGGGAGGATCTCTTGAGCCCAGGACTACAGGGCGCAATGAGCTATGACTTTGCCACTGCACTCCAGCCTGGACAACAGAGCTAAAACCCTGTCTCTGAAAATCAAAAGAAAAGCAAAAGAGATGTTGCCTAACAGACGGAGCCTCTGGGAGGTAAACTGTGAATTAGGATTAGGGTTGGCTTTGCAGGCTACCACGTTGAGGCTCCTAAAAACCATCACCTACTATGGGTGGGAGAGAGCAGTGTTTATGTGAAGTCCTAAACTAGACAGAAGGGTCAATGTCTTTAGGTCAAAAGGTTGCTTAGTATTCTGCCTGTCTGGTAGATTTCTGTCCCTCTACTTGTTATTCAAGA
This sequence comes from Papio anubis, assembly GCF_008728515.1. NCBI lineage: Eukaryota > Metazoa > Chordata > Mammalia > Primates > Cercopithecidae > Papio > Papio anubis. The sequence goes on from NC_044981.1 coordinate 26,482,458, forward strand.
GCTTCTGGAAGCTGAGGTCTACTGAGAAGTCATCCTAGGACCAGAAAGTGAACTCCAAAACCTGCCTGTTTGAAGTTGGAGTTGACAAACCCACCTTAAGTGAGAAAATTAATCTTGCAGGATAAATTGAATAAGCATTTATAGCAGACACATAGATGCTTGGTGCTGCAATGGGGCCTGTAGGTGGAACACAAAGAAAAGGGTGCAATGGGATCCTTTCCTCTTAGAGAGCTCACAGTTTTTGTGGCCCATTGGTCTCCTGGTGTTCTCTAACATCAACGTTCTTTCTTCCTTACCCTCATCCTTTGTTTCTTCCTTCCTATTTCTTGCTTCTTACCTCCCTCTTTTTTTTCCTTTACTTTCTCTCTTCACAGAAGAGATGCAGTCAGCACTGAGACACCACTGCCTTTTAGCTGAGCCCTGGTATCTCTCCCCAGGACTGGACTCTGAGCCCCTCATTGAAATGAGAGACCACGAGGACGGGGGCATCTGGCTGGAGTGCATATCTGGAGGGTGGTACCTGAAGCCCCTCACGGTGTGGAGGGACCCCTACAGTGAGGTCGTGCCTGCCCTGAAGGAGATCTCCACCCCTGACACAGAAGGGCTCTTCATAGTCACCACAGCTGTGATTACCAGAGACAAGTTGGTGAGGAACGTGTCCTGCTCTATCAATGATACCCTGTTCGGCCAGAAGAAAGAAAGTGCCATTTTTATTCCAGGTTAGTTCTCTGCTCTCTGAGACTCATCGAGTGCATGGGGATCCTTAGCACACAGATGGAGCCCAGAGCGGGGATGGGGGCAGCAGTGTGGGTAGAATGGTCCTGACCCCTGTGGAGCTGGAGGCTGCAGCTAATATGAAGCTTCTCTAATCCCTTTTCACAAAAGGAGAATCAAAGAGTCCCAAAACTCAAGAGTAGGAGCCTCTTCTCTGAGGGTCAACCTAGTCTTTTTTTTTTTCCTGCAAGGTCCTTATGATGTAGCAATTTTTAAACATTGAAAATAACCATTACACATGGAGGGAGAGTGGTGTAGATAGGTGACTCTCTACACTTGGTGCTCCTGTATGTTGCAGCCATCCCTTTCTGCCCAAGGGATTTTCCAAGGGACAGAGCTGGGAAAAATCCTTATTGATACACACTCATAATTCATTCAACAAATGCTCAAGAAGCATATCGTATATTCAAGACACTGTTCTAGAAACCAAGGGTAAATCATTGAACAAAATATATCAAGATCTCTTCCCTCAAAAAGTGATTAAATAATTGACTATATATTCCATCAGATGGTGATGAACTTCTATAGGAAACATTAAGCAAGGAAGGAATAAAGAGGCAGTGTGAGACATTGCAATTCTTAACAGAATGGTCAGGGAAGACTTCACTGTAAAGATGGGAATTGAGCCATCCCGTCTGATGGTAAGGGACCATCAGATGCTTAAGGACTGAGCAACCAGCTACAGGAAAAGCATATGCAAAGGGCCTGGGGAAGGAACATCCCTGGCAGTTTCCAGGACCCCCAGAAGGCGATGCTGGTGTGGCTGAAATGGAGTGAGTGCAGGAAGAGAAAGGAGATTAATTCACAGAGACAATGAAAACACATTCTACATGGCATCATAAACCACAAACAGTCTTTGGTTTTTAGGGAGAGTGACATGGAAAGCATTGGAAGGTTTTGAGCTAAGAATTAACATGATTACACTTGGGATGGTCTGTTGAGAATAGACTACAAAAGATAAGGGCAGAATAAGAAGGAGGGCACTGCAGTATTCCAGGTGTGAGGGATGGTGGCTTGAGACAAGGTGGTGGCTGTGCTGACTCAGCATGGCTGGTTAGCTTTATGCACCCTGGTCCTTCCCATGGTGACTGCAGATGTTTCTGCTTTGCTACCTCTGGGCCTTGGCCCTGGAAGCCACTGAGGTGTCAACCAGGGCTGAGCCAGCATCACTTTCTCCATCTGAGTTTTCTGAGGGAGAAACTAACAAAGCAGGTGGCTGAGGAGCTCTTGAGATGTGTTCCTAGGGGCGCTCTCATCTGGATGTTCTGTTTCAAAGTAAGTGGACATTTCTGGCTGCCTTTTCAGAATCCTTCATGCCCAGCAGGTCTCCCTGTGTGGTGATCCTGCCTGTTATCATGACTATTCTGATGATATTCATTGCCATATGCATCTACTGGATCAACAAACTCCAAAAGGAAAAAAAGATTTGTCAGGAAAAAGAGTTTGAACAGGAAAGGAAAGAAACTGCGCTAAAGGAACTGGAGAAAGAATGTGTGGAAAAAGAGAAAGAACTTCAAATCCAAGGTAAAAGAGGCCAGGTATAGTGGCTCAAGCCTTGAATCCCAACACTGTGGGAGGCTGAGGCATGCGGATGACTTGAGCCCAGGAGGTCGAGGCCAACCTGGGTAATACAGTGAGACCTTATCTCTAATTAAAAAAAAAAAAAAAGGTAAAAGAGTAGGAGGACAGTTCACCACTGTACAAAGGACACCACTCTCCCAGGTACCAGCGTACGGAAGAGACAGGAAATGCACCGCAGCAGCAACAAAGACTTGGAACTCTCATGTCCTTGGGATGAATCTCTCAGAGCTTTCGTTCTTTCATTCTGCCCGCATTGCACTCATTCGCCTGGCTATGTAAAGTACTAAATGGTTGAGCAAAAACAAGTGTAACAATGTACCGGTACTACCCAGCCACCTGATCATATATCATTTCTGGTTTCTGACAGTGCCCTAAGCATGAGGGAAGGGAGATGCTGTTCGTAAGAAAGGATGGTTCCTGCATTGTTTACTATAAACCCAGCTTCTTTTAGTTCTTCTATTGAAGACATGATTTTGTTTCTGTTTCTCAGAGCAACCTCAAGAAGAATTGCATAAGTTTACCCTTTCCTGAACTACTCCTTGTACAATTTGTGTTCTGCTCATTTAGCAGCATCTCATGACATTCACCTCTGTCTGTCCCTTGCAGAATGGAGAAGAATATTCTTACATGCTAGTGAGTGCCCCTGATGTTCCCTCAGATCTCAGCTTTCTCCTGCTAGCCAGCTAACAGGACTCCTTAGAGGAGATGAGCAAGGGGCCCAGGGTTAGGCAGGTACAGCAGGGAACTGGGGTCAGTTCATCAACAGTGTCCCAGCAATGATGCATCATGGCTCTTCTGTCAGGGAATCCCGGCAGCTCTCAGTCCACCCTGTGATTTACATCCTAGGATCCTTTCTCTTTTGGAATAATTTAATACATGATGACCAGAGGTTTCCGTATATCGTAGCCTCCGCAAGATTTATGCTTCAGTGATTTTTGCTCTTTGATTCTGGATCAATTTGAAAGAAGACAATGCTGTCTTAGCAATTTATATACTAGGGATGGTGTAGACTGTGCATAGTTGAAGGCCCATGTGGGGAAGAGGCTATAAAGGGTCCCAATCAGCCTGACAGAATGGTATACAAATAAGTGGCCAGAGATGCCTTTCTGCTCCTAAAAGAGCACTGATACTTTGTGTATAGCCTGCCAGGGGAGGGAGTTCGGGTGAGTGGGAGAGCACAGAACCAATTGCCTACTCCCAATGAGCACTTCCCATCTTATGATTCAGCCCCTCTGTCCATAAGCACCACAGAATCCAAGCTTTACCAGATACCATGGCACACGGACCTTTCCTCTTCAGGTGAATTTCAAAATTGCCACTGTCAACTTGGGACAAAATAGCAAATTGTCACAACCAGACATATTAACTTGGGGAATGGAGGAAATCATTTTAACACAATAGAAAGGTAGATCTTAGAATGCTAAAAATGTGAATGATTAATTGGGGCTCATTTCCTAAACTCTCTGGATTTCATAAAGCCTCAGTTCTTCTCAACCTGAGGGTGCTGCTTCTGTCTCTGGAGAGACAGAAGTGCAGCTTCAGAGGCCAGGATGATGGCTTACACCTATAATCCTGGCAGTTTGTGGGGCAGAGGCAGGAGGATCAACTGAGGTTGGGAGTTCGAGACCAGCCTGACCAACATGGAGAGAAACCCTGTTTGTACTAAAAAGATAAAATTAGCCAGGCATGGTGGCCCATGTCTGTAATACCAGCTACTTGGGGGACTGAGGCAGAAGAATCACTTGAACCCGGGAGGTAGAGGTTGCGGTGAGCCAAGATCGCACCATTGCACTCAGGCCTAGGCAACAAGAGCAAAGCTCCGTCTCAAAAGAAAAAAAAAAGAAAAAAAAAGTGCAGCTTCAGGAATTCTTGGGTATGAGCTGCCTGGGATCAGGGGGCCTTCAGGGAAATGGCCCCTACGTGGGAATCCCGCAGCAGCTTTCCGAGACCTCTCTGGGGGCCAGGAACCACACAGAGTTCCTGAGACTTCCTCTGAAGCCAGTGTGGTCCTGGACCCAGACACTGCTTATCCCGATCTCTTCGTGTCAGAGGACAAGAGGAGTGTGACATTGGAACCCTCCAGGGAGAGCATGCCGGACAACCCAGTGAGATTCGACAGTTAGCTTTGTGTCCTAGGCCAGGAGAGCTTCGCCTCAGGGAAACATCACTTGGAGGTAGAGGTGGAAAACGTGATTGAGTGGACTGTGGGGATCTGTAGAGACAATGTTGAGGAAATGGGAGGTCCCGCTGCTTCCTCAGAATGACTTCTGGACCTTGGAGACGCATAAAAGGAAATACTGGGCCCTGACCTCGCCTAAGTGGATTCTCTCTCTGGAGGAGCCCTTTGCCAGGTGGGCGTCTTCCTGGACTATGAAGCTGGAGACGTCTCCTTCTACAACATGAGAAACAGATCACACATCTACACATTTCCCCATTCAGCCTTTTCTGTGCCCGTGAGGCCCTTGTTCAGCTTAGGCCCTTGACAGCTGCATCTTAATCTGCTCTGCATTCACAGGAGCCAGTGGGGTCCCGGTGCCTGAAGAGGGCCGGACACTTCACAGAGCAGAGACCCACCACAGCCCACAGAATCAGTTCCCTGTCTCACAGCCATGGAGATAAGCCCTGGCCGTCTCGGCAGCCACTGCACAACGCCCCTGGTGGAAGACACGCCCTCCTCCCCTCTGGTCACACAGGAGAACCTCTTGCAGCTGCCTCTTTCACACCCACTCCAGACCTCAGCCCCTGTTCACCTCCTCATTAGGTGTGGCTTTAGTAGTTCCTTTGGTTGTAACTATGGGAGGGGAACAACTAGTTGTTCCAAGGCTCCCAGCCAGGAAGAAAGTGTGAGAAGCTGATTGGTAGCGAACCTGCTGTTTAACATCAGGGTGGCCTATTGAGCCCAGCATGCCAGTTGGCACCAGATGCTATGGACTTGGAATGAGGCCAAGAGGAGTTGCCAGGATGTGAGAGGAGGGAGGAATCCACAGGATCACCAGAGGGACAGGGAACCAGATATGCAGGTCAGAGATAGAGGAAGTGGAATCAGAGAGCTGGGAGGGACCAAGGTTGTAAGGATAGCTAAGTCCCACCATGACAGCTAAGGGGTCCCAGGAGATGATGGCTCATTTCCACCCAACCCCATGATTTCCAGAGCACACACCCACAGGCCTGGACCTGGGATGAAGACGAATGAAGAACATGGACATGTGGATGTGGTTTGGCTCACGTGTCCCTACAATAAACAAGGAGTCAGTACTCAGTCCTTGGGTGTGGTTGACGTTTGAGGTCCTGGTTGAGCAGGGTGGTACTGGATCAGGTCTGCGACAGCATTCAAGTTAAATGGGGGCACCGGTGACTTCAAACTTCCTGGTCTAATTATGTCTTTAGACACTTAATAACTATTGAGGGCCTTGAGGAGCTTTTGTTTATTTGGGTTGACATTTGTTAATATTTATGTCATTTGACATTAAAACAGAAAATGTTAAAATACTATTTACTAATTCATGTTAAAATACGACAAATGAACCAAATATAGGTTAATATAAATAGAATGTTTTGTGAAAAATCAACTGTTGTGTCCAAACAAAAGAACAAGAAGTGTGACATTGGTTAACTTTTTTCAAATCTAATGTCTGGCTTAATAGAAGATGTTTGTATTCTCATATCTGCTTTTGTATTAAATCTATTGGTATATCATAGGTTATATAGGCCCCCAAAAACCTTATTGTACCCTACCGAGAGGATGAGATCAAAAACAACAAATGTTATATTATGATGATGATGATGAAAACAGTATTAACACTGGGGACTCCTTAGGAGTATATCACAGTTCTCCCTAGGAGTCCCCAGACCATATTTGGAATAGTGGATCCTGGAAGTGAATCCCTGAGCTGGTTAATTTTAGATGTTAGCTTGACTGGATTAAGGAATACCTAGACAACTGGTATATTATTTCTGGGTGTGTCTGCGAATGTATTTCCAGAAGAGATTGGCATGTGAGTCAGTGGGAAATTCTCCCCTCCTATTGGCTGGGGGCCCAATACAATAAAAAGGCAAAGGAAAGGCAAATTCTTCTCTCCCCTGAGACATTCTTCTGCTGCTGCTCTTGGACATCAGAACTCCTGGCTCTCTGGCCTTTGAGATTCGGGACTTGTACCAGGAAGCCCTGGGTTCTCAAGCCTTTCACTTTGGACTGAGATTTACACAATCGGTGTCCCTAGTTCTGAGGCTTTCAGACTTAAACTGAGCCATGCTACCAGCATCCCAGGGTCTCCAGCATACAAACGAGCTATCATGGGATTTCTCAGCCTCCATAATCACATGAGTCAATTTTCCTAATAAACACCCGCTCATCATATATATCTATATCATATTGGTTTTGTCTCTCTGGAGAATTCTAATACACTCAGGCATCTCAAATTCTGACTTGAATGGCAGTATTTTAGGTTTGAGACAATACAATAATCTAACAGGAATGAAAAAAATTTCAAAAGTCCAAAATTGTGTTACTGCAGTTACAAAAAGACACATTATTGAAAGAATCCAGAGTGATTCTTTGAACCTCTGGGGTTGAGGGCCAGATCATATATGCCCCTGAAAGTCATCATGCTAACCTAGGCTTTACCTCTGAGAGGGCAGCTGCCGGAAAGTTTGGCAGAAAAAAAACTGGACTTACTTCAGATGCTAGACCGAGATGGGCTGTGTGTACGGGTGGTGGATGGAAGCCTGAAGACCCAGCTGGGAGCTACTGCAGTGATCCAGAGGGGAAATGCTGATGACTTGTACCAGGGAGGAGCCATGAAATGATCTGATGCTGTATTTATTTTCAAGACAGAGTAAAAAGGCTTTGCTGGTAAACCTAAATGTGGTGTGTGAAAAAGGAGGACATCAAGGGTGACCACAAGGTTTTAATCCTAAGAAACGGTACAGATGGAGTTGCCACTTTCGGAGATGAGGAAACTGAGGGAGAAGTCCATTTCGGAGGCCAGAGGAGAAGCCAGTATAGAATCCAATGTCAGTTTTGGATACGTTCGGGTTGAGGAGCTTACTAGAGATCCTCGTGGAGATGCAGAGTAGGCAGGTCAATAATAAATGTGCAGGGCGGGCACAGTGGCTCATACCTGTAATCTCAGCACATTGGGAGGCCAAGGCAGGTGGATCACCTGAAGTCAAGTGTTCAAGACCAGCCTGGCCAACATAGTGAAATCCCGTCTCTACTAAAAATACAAAAATTAGCTGGGTGCGTTGGCATGCGCCTGTAATCCCAACTACTCAGGAGGCTGAGGTAGAAGAATCACTTGAACCCGGGAGGCGGAGGCTGCAGTGAACCGAGATTGTGCCACTGCACTCCAGCCTGGGAGACAGAGTGAGACTCCATCTCAAAAAATGAGTAAATAAGTAAATAAATAAAATGATAGCAATAGTAATTAATGTGCAGTCCAGGCAAGAGGTCAGGGCTGGAAAAACAAGTTATTCTTTTTGTCTTCTGTATCTTCATGTTTGTTGCCACTGCCTATTTCCATTTAATGCATTAGTGATCTATTGCTGTTAAAAAATTACCACAAACTTAGTGGTTTAAAACAGCGCACATTTATCATTTTAGTTTCTGTGGATCAGAAATCCAGGAAGACCTTAAAGGACTTCTCTGTTCGGAACTTCACAAAGCAAAAGTCAAGGTGTTGGCCATTCTGTAGCCTCATCTGGAGTCTTGACTGTGGGAGAGTCCTCTTTTCAGATCACTCAGGCCATTAACGGAATTCATTTCTTCACAGTTGAGGGACTGAGGGCCCCGGCTCCCTGTAGGCTGAAGCTGGAGGCTGCTCTCAGCTCCTACAGGCCACCTAAGCTCCTTGCTATGCGGGTCACCCACGATGACTGCTTTCATTTTCAAAGCCAGCTGGGAACACAGAGCCTCTAGAGTGGGTCAGGTAGCAAGACAGAGTCTTACAGTACATAATGCAGTCATGGAAGGGGCATACCATCAGCTTTACCATATTTTATCGGTTAGCAGCAAGCCACAGGTTCAACTCACACTCAGAGAAAGTACAGGCTGCAAACTGCAAGAGGAGTAATCATAAGGGGTCCACTCCCGAGTCTATAGGATACACCATATACAAGCTCAACGTTCTCTCATTGTAACTGCCCTGCTTCCCCTTTCCCAGGGCAGTACACCACACTTGCCTCTCTCTAGGTCTCTACTTCCATGCACGCAAAGTCTCACAAAGAGAACACATGTATGGTCATCAGGCACTGTTTGCCATGATGCTGACCACTGCTGTACCACACCATAAACATTGTTTCATCAGTTACTAGTGGGTTCCCAACCATTAAGTCCATTATACATTTCTATTTTCCCCTCCCACCCCCATGGTTTTTTGCTTTTTGTTTTTTGTTTTTCTTTGAGAGACAGGATCTTGCTCTGTCACCCAGGCTAGAGGTCAGTGATGTGATCATAGCTGAGTGCAGCCTTAATCTCCTGGGCTCAAGGGATCCACCTGCCTTAGCATCCCATAGTGCTGGGATTATAGCTGTGAGACACTGGGCCTTGCTTGTCTTTATACACTTCTGTCCTTTCTTTACGGACAACCCTGAGTTCTTCATAGACCTGCCTGAGTAGGTGTTCCTGCCTATGTGACATCTGCCTCATCAATCCCCCAGGCCCTCTTTGTGGTCTTTCCCTACTCCTAGGGAGATCCTTCTCTGAATTCTTGCTCCACTTGCTCCAGAACTGCTTAAACTCCTTAGGCTTTGGTCCCGGACTCTCATTTCACACCACATATACTCTTGTAGGGTCCAGTCCATTTTCAGAGCTCTACCCCATAAGCAGACCCCACTGGCACCTGCATTTCTGTCTCCAGCCCCACACATTCCCTGACCTCAGTGCCCACTAGCATCTCACAGTGAGTGTGTCCAAAACTAAATTCCCATCAGCCCTGCCTACCCATCACTATCTGAGTGAGTGACACCACCTAACAGTCATTTTAGACTTCTCTTGTTCTCTCTTAACCCACCACATCTGACTGATAGCCAAGTCCTGCTATTTGCACTTCCTTTCAGTAATTTAGCTCAGTGGTTTGAGCACAGACTCTTTTGCCAGACAGCCTGGGTTCAAGGCCCAGGTCAGAAAGAAACTACTCGTGTGACCTTGGGGAGTCATTTAACCTCCCTGGACCTCAGCTTTGACATCTATAAAATGTGGTAAATAAGGTACCTCTTAGTGTTGTTCTGAATCTTATTAATACATGTAAATCTCTAAGTACAGTACCAGCATCATAGCAGGTTCTATGTAAGTATTTCCTAGAATTAATGTGAGTAATCAATCAAGTCTCCTCTCCTCCTTCACCAAGCCGCCATCATTTGTTGCCTAGAGTGTCACAGTAGCTTCCTTCCTGGTCTCCCTATTTCCTAACATCTGGCCCACCGATGAGGACGGGATATATTGTGCAACCCCAGCAGGCATCATCCCATAGAATACAATGTAAATGGCGCCCCCTACCTCCCATCTTCCCTGGCAGCTGCCCCACTGCTATTTTCAATGTACGCATTTTCTCACGTCAGACTTTTCAGATATTTTCCCTTCACCTTCAAACTAAAACTTCAGCCCCACAGCAGGCAACTGTTGATGTTATCTCCAGGGGAGGTGGATTTAGGAGTCATCAATGCAGACATCAGAATTAAGCCTTTCAGAATGGAAGACAATGAAAATCATTGAGGGTTAATACATGCAGGTGCTGTGCTGACTCTTCCTTAAATAACTTATGGACCATGTCTCATTTCCACCCTACAGACGAAGAAACAGAAACATTGAGTAATTAGTTAACCAGCTTTGGGTTCCAGGACTAATGAGTTGTGCATGACAACAGATGAAGATACAAAAAAAAAAAAAAAAAAAAAAAAGCCTAGAGACAGTAGATGGTAAGCCAGTGTGCCTGTGACATGCTGACAGATATCTAGATACAGCAGAAAGAATATTTGTGTTCATGGGAGGTCTGAAAGGCAACAAGTGGTGAGATAACCATGAGAAATGGACATTTCTTGATGAGACTAACTCAATAAAGGAGATTAATTTCTGGGCATTTTGCCGCAGCTACTACATGCAGGACACTGCACTAGGTCTTATAAAAGACAAAGAGAAGATAGCATCAAGTGCCTAGGTCTTGAAGGAGGGCTGAGTGCACTTTTCACTTAGCATACATTCTTGTGACTTACTTTTTTATCATACACTGTTGTAAGCAAAATGCATGTATTGTCTCATTCCATGCTCATAGCAACAACTCTAAAAGTCAAGTACTATTACTGTCCTTATTTTACAGGTAGGGAAACTGGGGCACAGAGAAGTTAGGGAACTGACCAAAGGTCACAGAGGCCACTTGACTTGAGAATTAGTGCTCTTATCCACTGTATTATGGAACTTCTCCTCACCAGTTTTGAACTTCAATGGCTGAGACCTACTAGATGGTAGGTTCTCAGTAAAAATTTGTTGAATCACTGAATTCATTTCTGCCCCATTTCACATCCATTTCTTTCCCAAGACTTCTTTCCCAGAGTTCAGTATAAAGCTGCATGAGAAATGGACCCAGGGCCTCGTACTTTGGAAACTACAAAGTTCAATGATATAAAGTATTGGGCCTAGAAACTCCTAATCTGAAGCTTAGCACCTCAGCTGCTGTGTCAGAATGACTTGGATCCTCCAAGCAAGGGTGGGGTGATCGTTCTTACTGATATAATTTCAAGCAGCAAAGCTTCTGATAGACTGTGAATTTAAAAATGAGCAAATGGGCCGGGCGCAGTGACTCATGTCTGTAATCCCAACACTTTGGGACGCCGAGGTGGGTGGCTCACCTGAGGTCAGGAGTTCGAGGTCAGCCTGGGCAATGGGTGAAACCCCGTCTCTACTAAAAATACAAGATTAACTGGGCATGGTGGCACATGCCTGTAATCCCAGCTACTTTGGAGGCCGAGGCAGGAGAATCACTTGAACCTGGGAGGCGGAGGATGCGGTGAGCCGAGATCACGCCATTGCACTTCAGCCTGGGCAACAAGAGTAAATCTCCGTCTCACCAGAAAAAAAAAAGAAAAAAAGCAGAAATAAAAATGAGCGCATGAACATTTAAATAAATAAGTAAATAAGGATGATGGATAAATAGGGAATGAACAGTGGTATGGATTATAATAAAGTAAGGAAGTTTATTAAAATATTAAGTATATCACTATAATCTACATGGTAGGCAAATTGGTATTTACCAAAAATTCTTTCACCTTTGCTTTATGTTTTAGAAGTTTTATGACAAACTGTTGGGAAGGAAAAGGGGGAGGGAAAAATTTTGATATTCTGCTGATAACAGAGACCAGAAATACTGCTGGCTTAAACAAAACAAGGGTTTTCTTGTTTTTTCTTGTTGTTGTTTGTTTTCATGTAAAATGAATTTAGATACTGGTAGTGCAGGGCTGATCTGGCAGTTCAGAGTTGTCATTCATGCCTCAGCCTGCTGCTGACTTCATTCTCTGCTGTCTCTGCATATGGCTTCCAACCCCAAGGTTGCCTTACGGTTCTAGGAGGGCTGCCGCACCTCCAGTTCAAAGGTCTACATCCTAGGCAAGAGAAAGAGGAAGTACAGAGAGTGTACACTCACACTCCCAGCTATCTTGGCCTCCCTTTTGAAGGACCTCTGGGAGAAGCACAAACCCACAACTTTCACCTACAAACTATTGATTCCAACTTAGTCCCTTGCTCTCTGGTATCTATGAGATAGCAGAGCCTATTGCAGTACCCAAGAAAATTAGGCCTTATCACCAAGAAAAAAGGGGGACTGCATGATGCAGAAGCGACCAGTCATCTCAACCAGATACTGCACAGCCCAAATTCAAACTGTTACAATATAATCAAATTTCATCAACCCTAGTCACATCTTAATCTTAGAAGTTTTGATCACTGACTTGCAAATCCCAAAAGTGTGTTTTGAGGTCCTAGGCCACAGGAAGAACCAGCTTGTCCCACAGACCTCTTACAGAGATGGTATTCACAGTCTATCTAGTGTCGAGCTTCAGATAATATGTACTCCACTGGCAGCATGAGAAATAAATACACAGGAAAATACAATATAGCACAAACCAGGAGCTGAGGGTGAATGAAGATGCTCAGAAACACCCACACTAAAAATTTGCTGAAAAAGGTAAAACATGTCAAGCAGCACCGCCTCTGGAAACCAGAAAAATTATATTATTTGATAACAGATCCTAAGCCTGGATGCTGGAGGTGCTTAAAAATGTGCACTGTGTCTGGCTTTCTTTCCACGTATACATTTATTTGACTCTGTAGTAAAATCTCCTCCTCCTTTATGTCCCATATTCATGCAAGTAGATGCTAGCAAACTCCCACAATAGCATTTTAATTAGTGTACATCTTTCTCTCTTCACCACATTATAGTCTTTTCTCATTTTGTTCTGCTGATATTTCTATTAAGATAAAAGACTTAATACGTAGAAATACTTATATACATGTACATGCAAGAATGATTCAAATAGACAAACACAGAAACACAAACACTAAGGGAGGTAGGGCTGGAATTTTTCTTCAACATGTACAATTCAGTGTACTTTTAGTTTTCATTTCAACCTTCCTCAGTGATTTCTTCCCGGCAACTGATGAGAAACATCACCTCTGAGCCAATCAAGAAACTAATTCTTCCAAAGAGAGATTATTCCAATTTCTCACGGAGACCAGACAGTCTCTGCTTTCTTTTCCCTTTCTTCCGAATGAGAGATTAAATCTCATAATAGAAAGAATGGAGAACTATTAACCACCTTTCTTCAGTGGGCTGTGATTCAGAGGGGAATACTAAGAAGTAAGTGGGGGATGTTGATTAGAGCCTGCGCTACAATGCCTGGGAGGACAGGGGCTGAATCGCTGAGAGTAGTGAGTGGGCATGCAGGAAGAGTACTTGCCCAGAGAAAGGGTGAGGTACCTGTGTGTGTGTGTGTACGTGCGCCTGGGCACCCACACATACATGTGGGCACATGGGGAAGAGGCAAGTAGTGCAAAGAATAAAGACCTGCAGATGTTGCAATTTGGTGGAAGGAAAGGGAGACAACATAAATGAAGAAATATTCCAACTGCATGTTCTTAAGAACTTATTGTGGTCAGAAGAGGGCAAAAAAGTCTCTAAAATCTGTTTTGGCCATCTCAAGCCATCTATTCTAAGAGAGTCTAGAAAGAGATGTGCCTTATAGATTCATATGTAAATTTGTTCATTATAGAAATATTTATAATATAGAAAAATCTGAACCAGCATACACATACAACAGGCGGGGATAGACAGACAATGCATGGTTCTATCATAAAAGAGATTTCGATGCAGTCTTTAGGAATCATGTTTTTAATAAAGGGCAATTATTTTTCATTTTAATAGCATTAGGTCCATACGTTAAATCTTATTTTGTATGTTTTAGGTACAGTATCTGTTTTTCCTTCCAATAATCGTTTCCTTATAACCCAATATAAATGTTTCAATGGACACAATCTATTTCATTGTATGAATATATAATTATTTTTTAAAACTTTGCTAATTTTGGCTATTTCAATTATCTACATTTGGCTACTGTAGATTTTATTATATTTAACAGCCTCAGACATAAATTTTTGCCTTAATTTCTGACTTTTTTTTGCTTCAACAGTAATTCCTATAAGTGGAACTTTTGGGTAAAGCATACAACTTCTTTTTTTTTTAATAGCATTTCCTTGTCCGAGCAAGTAACTTTTTAAAGACGCTTGCTGTATATATGACCAAAATGCTTTGAGAAATATTTCTACCACCAAAGTATGTGATTACTACTACAGATTTTTAATTTTATTGATTGACTAATTTGTAGAAATGGGGGTCTCATTGTGTTGCCCAGGCTGGTCTTAAACTCCTGGGCTCAAGGAATCCTCCCACCTTGACCATCCAAATTGCAAAGATTACAGGCATGAGCCACTACTTAAACTTTTATTCCTTTATGCTTTTCTTCATTCGCAATATTGACTATAATCAGGAAGAAAAATATAAACATCCTTAAAAAAGAATGAAAACACACGGCTCACTTTAAGCAGAGCAGAGAAATTGTTAACTTTGAAACCAATGATAATAAAAATGATATCCATTCTGTAGCAACATAAAGAGCAGTTTTGAGAAACAGAAGATGTGAAATGCAATGTTTAGTCTGGGTGGGTGCAAGATCCAGGCGAGGGTGGAGGATGGCCGGCTGCACAGACCTCTGTTCCAGTGCTTCCTCTTCATCCCTCCCCACCTCCGTCTGCAGACCTTGTTCTCAAAGGCCATTCCCAGACTCAGGTGGTCACAGCAGCGGGTGTTATGGCTGCAGACCTCATGCTCCTTTGCTTTGGAAGAAGCTGTTGAGAAGTTAGTATTTACTGAGCAGCTAATATGTTCCAGTCAGTATTATCACTCATAATAATTACTGTTAAGTAATACATGAAAAATTCTAAATTTAAAGCATTTCAATATTTTAAAAGTAAAGGGAGCAAAAGGCCAAAGTGATCTTTCGCTCACTTAACCTCCGATCTTCAGTTGAGCATGCATCTTTTTAGACTTTTGCAGGCATTTACATCTATAAATATGCAGAAATGTATAGCTTAGCTTTTGTTTTTCAACGGAATCATTAGTATAGTTCTGCAATGTGCTTTTTGACCGCTTAGTGTATCACCATTATCTACGTTCATGACAATAAAGCAACTCTTTTACCTGCTGCATTGAATTCCCTCTGAGGGATGAATCATCATTCTTCTAAGCAGTCTCTTGTTGGGTGGCTGGTTCAGTTGGTTACCACTTTTATACTTTAAAAATAGTGTGTCATTCTCACAGAGGCTTCTCTCTGCACCCATGCAAGTACTTTGCTGGACTAGACATCAGGAAGTGGAATTGCTGGGACAATTGTGCACATTCTAAATTTCACACTTCATGATATTGTATGAATAAATAAAGTTCGAATGGTTTTGTCCCATGAACGAGATCACGCAGCTTGTGAATCTTAGAACCTTTACATATTGCTTACCTTCTTTATGTCCTTAACACTAATATAGTAGTCCTCACCCATTGTAGGTGCTCAGTAAATATTTGTTGAATGACTTTATGAAGGGAAGAAAGAAACAATGGGTAAAGCCTGGTCTTATTTGCAGCTCTCTGATCTCTAGCCTTGAATTAAATGTGGTGGATTCAGCCCCTGACTGACTCCAGAGCCCCCACCAGGCAGTCTGCCTGAATCCCACCAGGAGTCCACTGGGCCATGACTTGACCATGATTATGGCCAAGAGTTGGGGCTTTCAGGAGTCCACAGTGTTGGACACCCACAGTGGTAGACCCCAGTGGAACCAAGGAGCCCAGTAAAGAGGGTCCTGCATGAATCAGAGGGAGATGGTAGAGGGTTGGACATGGCAGGGGAAGTTTGGGGAAGTGATAGGATTCTGAATATTGTCAAGCAGTAGAGTCAAGGATTTCTTGATTGAATAACATGTGCATTATACATAGACACGGTTTTACAGGTAATTTTCCATGTTGGAACTCAAAGGTAAAGACATTGAGGACAGGCCTTTTTGGCAGAGGTAAGATCTTCTTTGGCCACCATACTTGCATTGTCCCTGGGGAAGTGGACGTTTCCATGTGGAATCCTAAAGCTTCTTCTGGGCCATTGTGTCTGTCCCTTACCTTCTGGTGTCTCCTGGTATGCAGCACGGATGAAAATGGCAAGTTCCCTGGCCTTTCTTCTGCTCAACTTTCATGGTTGCCTCCTCTTGGTCCAGCTGCTTACTCCTTGCTCAGGTAGGGAATGATGCAACGCTTGTTTCTGAGGCAGGCAATTACCTATGAATGTCCTCTTAGAACTTTTTACTCCTTCCCATACCTGGAGGTCCATTCCAACCTGAAGGATCACCTGTCACAAAGAGACAAAGGGTGCTTCTGTTAGGATTGGTTTCCTCTCAAGGTTCTCTGCATCTCGCCTTCCCTGTCTGAGAAGCACCCTTCCTCTCATGACCCCAACTCCAACACCCACTGACGGAGCCTCCCCCTTGTGCTGACAGCTCAGTTTGCTGTGCTTGGACCCATGGGCCCATCCTGGCCATGGTAGGTGAAGATGCTGATCTACCCTGTCACCTGTTCCCGACCATGAGTGCAGAGACCATGGAGCTGAGGTGGGTGAGTTCCAACCTTAGGCAGGTGGTGAACGTGTATGCAGATGGAAAGGAAGTGGAAGACAGGCAGAGTGCACCGTATCGTGGGAGAACTTCGATTCTACGGGATGACGTCACTGCAGGGAAGGCTGCTCTCCGAATACACGTCACAGCCTCTGACAGTGGAAAGTACTTGTGTTATTTCCAAGATGGTGACTTCTATGAAAAAGCCCTGGTGGAGCTGAAGGTTGCAGGTGAGCCTCCAGGTTTTGTTCTGAGAACATTTCTCTGTAGGATCTAGAGCAGATGCAGAGTTCCTCTTCCAAAAGCACTGCAGACACTCCTGGCTGCTCACTAGCAATAACCAGCACTGCCTTCCAACTTAGCTTCTCTGAGCCCCTTAAGAAAGACACATTCTTTCCTTAGAAAGAATTCCTGATGTATCCTACATGCTCAAGTAAACAACTCCCTCCCGCTGGAGACCAGAGATATAAGGGAAATGAAGGACGAAGGATAGGAAGCATAAGAAACCATCTCTTCAGTGGCTGGTACACCATCATTTTGGTTTAGTTGTGTAACAGACGGCTTCTGTTGTGTCTCCAAGTGCACACTACCATGGACCCTGGGAGGTGGAATAGTGACTGTATCTGCTGCCAGTGTTTTCCAATCACTGACTCCCAGAGAGATTTTTGTAGTAGAATGAGGCATGTTTCTTACTTGTTGCAGTGAGGAAGAACACACATCATGGGGAGCTGTGGCAGTATCTCAGTAAGAACGTTTTAGAGCAGATTTATTATACAATTTGGGTTTGTGTCAGGGGATTTGGGGGATGGTTTATAGACTTAGCCCTCTGCTCTGGATGAGATACTGTCAGGAAGGTGTGGGGAGATGAATTCTGCTAGTGGGAGCCTTAGCCAAGCTTATCTAGGAGGAAGGAGACTAGGATGAGACTAAAGCTGTAATTGATGAAGAGGCAGCAATTCCTCATTGCCAATGGGGGATGTTTGGTCATTGTTGTGGTTTGGACAATGTTCATGTTTTTCTCTGCACTCACACATGATGTGGGGTGGTCTTGTATTTCCCATGATCTGTCACAGTGATAAAGTACTATTGTTTGTGTTCTGTGAAATTGTTCATGTTCAACAGGTGGATACCAAGACCTGGTGTCAGGTTCCAGATGCCGAGGACAACTTTTTTCTTTCTCAGTGCAATCCCTTGCCTCATGGCTTCTGGTTGGGTTTGGTTTAAGGGGAGCTATAGCAGACAATGGTAGGAGGAAGAGAAAAGGGAGAGGTCTGGGTGCTTATTTCCTGGCTTCCTGACTGCAAGATACCCTCAGGATGGCTGCACTGCCTTGCTGAAGGTCACAGGTCAACTCAGGAATGTCCTCAATGCATCAATCTCTTCATCTATGTCTCCAGAACAGATCCCTCTCCTCCTCCCTCTGGTAATTGGGGTGGGTGGGAATAGCCCCACCTTACTGACCCTGGGATACTGCCCTAGCAAATTTAGTTTTATTCTCATCATGACCACACTTGTGTAAATAGCTCCTGAATGAAATCTTTCTAGAATTATCAAATGTGAGTCTGCCATTGATTCCTATTGAGACCCTCCCTGATACAGGAGCTCTCAAGAATTTGAGCCAATTTATCCTTCCACAGCATTGGGTTCTGATCTTCACGTTGAAGTGAAGGGTTATGAGGATGGAGGGATCCATCTGGAGTGCAGGTCCACTGGCTGGTACCCACAACCCCAAATATAGTGGAGCAACACCAGGGGAGAGGACATCCTGGTTGTGGAAGCACCTGTGGTTGCAGATGGAGTGGGCCTGTAGCATTAGCAGCATCCGTGATCATGAGAGGCAGATCTAGGGAGGGTGTATCCTGCATCATCAGAAATTCCCTCCTCGGCCTGGAAAAGACAGCCAGCATTTCCATCACAGGTCAGTACCCTGCTTGGCCTCAGCTTTACTGAGCTGAGCTGTGGCAGTTGATGAAGGGGGATGTGTGAGTCTCTACTGTGTGAGTCTCTGCGGTCAACCTGGGTCTCTGCACTGCATGTAAGGCTCAAAGCAGGGACTTGGAGACTACTCCTTCCTCCAGGGGAGCTTCCCCACTCCACAAAGCTGTCCATGCCACAAGTGTTTACTGATCACTTCCTGTCTGACAGAAACAGAAAGTGTGACAGGCAGTGGGAATTGGGGAAAAACATTAAGATAATCTCCTTATGTAAAGTCAAATGACAAAATGGGAAAACATATATATATTTACAAACTCATAGAGAAAGAGCTAATATTTTTGAAACAGAAGATTTTAAAAACTGAGTAAAAAATTTTTAACAAAGGTCATGAATTGTTAATTCACAGGAAAGGAAATAACCCACAAAAGGGTGCTCATTCTCACTCATTAGGGAAACATATATAGGAAATTATTTTTCACTTATGATATTGGCAAAAATCAAAACCACACTGCCTTGCTTGATAACACATGGTTATGACAGGAATGTAGGAAGGCAGTGATTCTCAGGCATTTGGTCGTGTCTCTTGTATTTTTGGTGTGCATTAGCTCAAGTTCTGTTGGGGGATCTATCCAAACTACATATTTATTGATCCAAAATTCCAGTTCTGGGATGCGCTTCCATTTGTATGAGATGATCCATGTAAAAGGTTTCTGGGGTTTCTTTTGTTGTTGTTGTTGTTTGGTTGGTTGGTTGGTTTTGGAGAGGGAGTCTCACTCTTCTGCCCAGGTTGGAGTGCAATGGCACAATCTCAGCTCACTCCAACCTCCTCCTCCTCAGTTCAAGAGATCCTCCTGTCACAGCCTCCCCAGTAGCTGGGATTACAAGCATGCACCATCACAACAGGCTAATTTTTACATTTTTACTAGAGATGTGATTTCACCATGTTGACCAGACTAGTTTCAAACTCCAGACCCCGCTTGATCTGCCTGTCTCAGCCTCCTAAGGTGCTGGGATTACAAGTGTAAGTCACCGGCCCGGCCTGTAAGAAGTTTCTTATAGCATTGATTATGATTGTATAAGGTTAGAAGTTATGCAGATGCTCACTGATGGTGAACTTCCATACAAGGGAATACTGCCCAGTTGTGAAAGAAAAAAGAGACAATTCTCTCTATACTAATGTGGAAAGATCTCCAAGACACACTCTACACAGAGAGTGAGATACAGAGTGATGTATATAGAATGTTATTTTTAGTTTAAACAGGAGGAAAAATAGGAACATATTTTAATGGACTTTTTTTAGTTCTTGATTGTGTTACTTAATTTACATTTTTAAAATTTAACAAGCTATTTGGTAACCCTCACTGTACATCAGGCACTTTATTTACTTATTTAGAGACAGAGTCTCAGTCTGTCACCCAGGCTGGAATGCTGTGGACAATCTTGGCTCACTGCAAGCTCCACTTCCCAGGTTGAAGCAATTCTATAGCCTCAGCCTCCCAAGTAGTTGGGATTACAGGGACATGCCACTATGCCCGGCCGATTTTTGTAATTTTAGTAAATGTGGGTTCTCACCATGTTGGTCAAGCTGGTCTAGAACTCCTGACCTCAAGTGATCTACCCACCTCGGCCTCACAAAGTGCTGGGATTACAGGCATGAGCCACTGTGCACAGCCCATCAGGCCCTTTATAAGTATTAACTTAATTCTTCTAACCTTAGGAGATAGGTATTATTATTACCCTCATTTTATAGATTAGGCCACTACAAACAGAGGTTATGTAAGTAGTCCAACATCACATTGCTGGTCACAAGGGCGAGTCAGCATTTAAACCCAGGCCCTCTGACTCCACAGTTTATGTCCCTAAGCATCATATTAAGTGGACTAAGGAGAAGTTAATAGATGGACGGAGGGAGAACTGGGTGGATGGGAGCGTCGCATGATTTCATGTATTTGTAGTTTTTGAACCATGTAAATGTGTTACTGGTTGAAAAAAATATTTAGAAAAAAAATGAGTATGACTCTGCTCAAGTTAATTTCCATATGAGAGGCAGACCTCTCAAGATAGTAGTAGCTTGTAGTGAGGGTTTACCAAAGTCTTCTCTGCAGTCCTCTGAGACTTTAGAGAGAGAACGCTTATTTAACCTCATGAGATTGATTCCATGCCCCCAACCTGGGCTGAGAAGCTAAAGTTTGGGGTGCTAGGGTTAGAGAGGCTGAGTGCACCAGCACCCATGACCCACAGCTCTCCCCTTCGCAGACCCCTTCTTCAGGAGCACCCAGCCCTGGATCGCAGCCCTGGAAGAGACCCTGCCTATCTCGCTGCTGCTTCTCGCAGGAGCCAGTTACTTCTTGTGGAGACAACAGAAGGAAAAAATTGCTCTGTCCAGGGAGACAGAAAGAGAGCGAGAGATGAAAGAAATGGGATATGCTGCAACAAAGCAGGAAATAAGCCTAAGAGGTATCCAAATCGAACAGAGAATCTAAGCCCCAGGCTTGCAGGCCCAGCCTGAAGATCTCACCCCCATCCCCACCCTGGCACTGCATCATGTTTAAGGTTTATTTTCCTGAAATCCCCCCCACCCATAACTGTTCTTTTTTTTTCTCTCTCTCTTTTTTTGTTTATTTTCCAGAGAAGCTCCAGAAGGAACTCAGTAAGTTCCCATTCCCCCAGAGACCCAGGCATGTCTTCTTATCCCCATTTTGAGAGTCTTGATAACTGTTCCTTCCCTGTTCATTCCATTGCAGAGTGGAGAAAAATCCAGTACATGGCTCATGAGTGACTCTGACATTTTTTCTGAATTTGAATCTATGGCTCTCTTCTACTTGGAAATTTTCCAGCCCATAAGTCTTTGCCCAGGGTTGAAAAATGGTCCTAGATCCCCTTACTCAGGAAAAGAAAGTAAGTGAGGCTCTTTGGAGAAACCACCCAGAAGGAGTCTCTCTCTCTCCTCTTTCTCTCTAAGAAAAGAAAAAGAGATCTTCAATCTCTTTGTACTAGGGGCCACAGACATTTATGGCCTAAAAAGCACTGAGGAATATCCAGGGGTGCACTTCAAAAGGAAGAGGAAAGAGAAGGATGAGGTGCATTTTCTATGGCAGGAAACTTACTTGTTGTTTTCCATAATCTAGAGGATGTTGAAAGGAAAACAAGAAGGGAAGATTTAAGAGATAAGAAAATCAGAAAAGAGAGAGGGAGAAAATGTGTCTAATAAAGAGGAGTAGCTACAGTGGCTCAATTGGTACAGATTGATCATAGCTGCTTTCAAAACTAGTCCCTGAAATTGCGCATTAAATTTCCCAAATTCTGTTTAGAGCACGGTAGGAAATGATACAGATCGAGAAGGATGGATCTTGTACTCCTAGACATTCACATATAGACATGGTGACACCTATGCCCAGGTACAGGAGTATAAACAGATTCAAAATAGATTAGCTGGGCTCCATTGTTAAGGAACTCTCACAGTGACTGCCTTGCCACTAGCATTCAACCAGTGTTCCCAGACTGGATATTAAGAAGAAGAGGTGAAGACAGAATTGAGCATGCAGAGTGAGACCATAGGGAAGGGTGGAATGGCCAAAAAGAAAGACTAGATGGACACAAAAGGAAGGGGAAGGGGCCAACACAGAAAAGGCAGACGTCAGGTGACATCTCTATCTTTCTTTCATTGTAGGGGGAGAGAAGTCTTTGGCCTATCATGGTGAGTGAGCCTGATGCTCTCTGGGTTTGCCGGGTCATGTACCATGAACATTTCAACCTTTTCTCTGCTGTGACTCATTGACGTTCTCAGTTGGATTAATCAGTTCTAACCCATAGACTCAGTTTTGCATGGTAGGGGGTTGACTTCTGCTTTTTTGGAGCCTCTGAGAGACTCCTGACCCCACATATGCCCAGGCAAAGCATAGCCATGCAGCCTGCACCCCCCATGGCACAGGGAGCCAAGCCTGACATTGTTTAGAAGGTGCCACCTCTGATCCATCAGACCTGTACAGGAGGGAGGCTGAACCCTGGAAGAGACTCTGAAGAAAAGGAGAGAAAACATGTAGTGAAAGGAGAATGGAGTGGAGAAAAGAATAAAACTACTGACCTTTTTCTTATCTGTGTCTCTTTCCTTTCAGAATGGAAAATGGCCCTCTTCAAGCCTGGTGAGTAAATCACTGTATGTTCCCTGGACCAACAACCTGAGGGACTATATTCCTTTTTCCTCCTCCAACTCTTGTGATTTGGGGAAGAAAAGTTCTTTGACTAAGAGAGTTTGGGGTAGACAACATTAAATCCCAATCTGAAAAGTGGGCCCATCTCCAAGACCCTTCCTGCTGAGAGCCCAGGGAACCAGAGAGAATTGCTGCCTTGGGCTTCCTCAGACCTTCCTGGGAAGGAAGACACATAAAGGGTGGAGCTGAGGGGAAGATGACACACACTGAGTGATACTGCAGGGAGAGTGAGGATGGAAATGCCAAACAGAAGAGGTGACGCCTGCCCAAAGAACTTTGCCCTTCCCAGGCTTCTCATGCCACCTACCGCCTGTGTCATTTCAAAGGATTTAATGCTTCTGAGTTTTGGCCTCCACATTTTTCGATGATGATTGCAATCTGTGTTTGTGGGGGTTGAGGTGAAGATTGAAGGAATAATAAATATCCATTGGTCAAAAACCTACTTAGAAAGAAATGATGAGTTCACACTGCGTGGTTGAAGAAGGTTTGCAGAAAAGAGGGTTAAGGGAAAGCAACAAAGAAAAGTGCAGTGCCCCCATGGTTCCCAACAGTGGGGAGCTGTCTCCACCCCTAGCCTGGGAGGAATAGGGAGGGGAGTCAGTTACTGGAACCCAGAGAAAAGTAGCACAAAGAAAGGGCTTCCTGAGAAGAGTCGTCAGGCCTTGTTAGAGCCACACCAGCTGCTGCTGGCAGGGAGGAAGCAGGAAAATAAACGGTGTGTCTCTCCTTTCTTTCTCCTTCCAATTTTTGCCAGGGCCTCCCATTGGCCAAACCCAACAGCAAACTAGAGGACAAGGGAGCCCAGTGGCACTGTCGCTAGAGTACAGATTCCTGGGGCCCAGAAGAGGGTGGAGAAAGCTGAAGGTTGGAGAGTGAATCACGGGCCCCCACAGAGCCCAGCACAGAGACTACCTTGCAGCTATTAGAATATCAGGAGCTTTCTTCATGCCCTGCTGTGGGCTGAGTAAATAACATGATTCCCTTATACTACGCTAGAGATTCGTATTTTTATCCCCATTTTTCAGTTGAGGAAATGCTTCAGATGACGCTCCACCTTGTTAAATAAATTGGATGTATGGAAAAATAGACTGCAGAAAAGGGAAATTCATTTAGTTCATGAGTGGTCGAGTGACGACTGAAATTTAACCTTTGATTATAAAGCATTCAGGGGCAGAGTCAATCTGGGGAGGGAAACAAGAAAAATGTAGTAAGAGGATCCTTGTTGCTTCCTGAGGCAGCATCAGGGTATTGGGTTAGGCAAACACTGACCTTACTTTCATTTCCCCTCTGGACACAAGACCCCTTAAGCTTTCTCCCATGACATCGATGAGAGAGTCAAATTCAGGGCAGGTGAAGTACGCCAGGTTATAGAAGGACCTCCTCAGCATGGCCCAGGCCTTGCATGCTGAGGCTCTGAAATCGAGGAAAAATGGCTGACCCCATGGACACCTCCTCAAACTCTCTGCAGCGGATGTGATTCTGGATCCAGACACGGCAAATGCCATCCTCCTTGTTTCTGAAGACCAGAGGAGTGTGCAGCGTGCCGAAGAGCCGCGGGATCTGCCAGACAACCCTGAGAGATTTGAACGGCGTTACTGTGTGCCTGGCCGTGAAAACTTCACGTAAGGGAGACATTACTGGGAGGTGGAGGTAGGGGACAGGAAAGAGTGGAATATAGGGGTGTGTAGTAAGAATGTGCAGAGAAAAGTTTGGGTCAAAATGACACCGGAGAATGGATACTGGACTATAGGACTGACTGATGGGAGTAAGTATCGGGCTCTCACTGAGGCCAGAAACAACCTGAAACTTCCTGAGCCCCCTAAGAAAGTGGGGATCTTCCTGGACCATGAGACTGGAGATATCTCATTCTACAATGCCACGGATGGATCTCATATCTACACCTTTCCGCACACCACTTTCTCTGAGCCTCTGTACCTGTATTCAGAATTTTGACCTTGGAGCCCACTGCCCTGACCATTTGCCCAACACCAAAACAAGTAGAGAGTTCCCCCGATCCTGACCTAGTGCCTGATCATTCCCTGGAGACACCAGTGGCCCCAGGCTTAGCTAATGAAAATGGAGAGCCTCGGGCTGAAGCAACATCTCTGCTTCTGCCTGCCCACCCTGGAGTTGACGGCCTCCCCCTCCATAACAACCAATCAGAACCATAAAGCTACAGGCACTCACTGAAGCATTTCACTGATATTCATTCGATGATTCCATATGACAGTTGTTTGAGTTTGGTACCACCTTATTGTCCCTTTATACAGATAAGGAAACTGGGGTACAGAAAGGTGAATTAACTTTACAAAGTAGACATGACTAGTGAACAACAGAGCTGGGATCTAAACAACAATAACTAACATTAACAGAGAATTTAAACTGTTCTGAGTGCTGTGTTGTACGCTTTAGTGGATGTCAGTCCTTTGATCCTCACAATACCCCATCGGGTAGTCTCATTTTGCAAGTATGGAAGTTGAGGCAGGGCAATATTAAGTAATTTACATAACTCATATCGTAATTTGTGTAGTTGGGAGATGTTCAGCCTCAGTCCCTGGCTAATTGCCCATTCTTTTCCAGCCTGATGTTTTCCCATGGGAAGAACCTACATGTAGCCCTGAGGTTTCCTCCCCAGAACAGCTCCAGGGTACAGATCATTGTAAGTGGTTGTGGAGTTGACATCCCTATTGACTCCTTCCCAGCTGATTATCAGAGCCTTAGACCCAGCACTCCTTGGATTAGCTCTGCAGAGTGTCTTGGTTGAGAGAATAACCTCATAGTACCCACATGACATGTGACTTGGAATGAGACTAGAGGCCCCTCGCAATAAATAATGGGGCACAGATGTGTGCCCACCCAAAAATGTGATAAGTGATATCGCAGCCAGAACCAGCCTTCTTACAGTCAAGGTTTCCAGGCAGAACAAATACCCTAAAGACTCTCTGTGATATAGGAAATTTGGATGAAGGAAGCTAGAAGAATTACAGGGATGGTTTTAATCCCGCTATGGACTCAGTCTTCTGGAAATAGGTCTGTCCACCCCTGGTCATTGGTGGATGTTAAACCCATATTCCTTTCAACTGATGCCTGCTAGGGAAAACTGCTCCTCATTGTCATCACTATTATTGCTCACCACTGTATCCCCTCTACTTGGCAAGTGGTTGTCAAGTTCTAGTCATTTAATAAAGTGTTAATAATGCTTACTCCTCAACTTGGCTTTTTCTAGACTGTGGAGTCTACTCAGCAAAGAGGAGTAGTCTGCACACCCACTGTACTCACCACAGTCTCAGTTTACCTCACTACAGCATTTTCACAAAACCCTTATTGGGTGCATTTTCTATTGCTGCCATCTGAATTATCAGAAATTTATAAACATTCTTTTTTTTGTTTTTTTGTTTTTTTGTTTTTTTTTTTTGAGACTGGATCATACCACTCCCAGGCTGGAGTACAATCTCAGCTCACTGCAACCTCTGCCTCCCAGGTTCAAGTGATTCTCCTGCCGTAGCCTCCCGAGTAGCTGGGATTACAGGTGTGTGCCACCACGCCCGGCTAATTTTTTGTATTTTTAGTACAGACGGGGTTTCACCATGTTGTCCAGGATGGTCTCGATCTCCTGACCTCGTGATCCACCCACCTCGGCCTCCCAAAGTGCTGAGATAACAGGCATGAGCCACCGCGCCTGGCCTCAGAAATTCATAAACTTAAAGCAAAACAAATGTATTATCTCACTGTTCTGTAGGTGAGAAGTCCCACAGGAATCTCACCAGGCTAGAATCAAGGTGTCTGCAGGCTGGATTCTTTTCTGGAGTCTCTAAGGAAGAAACTGTTTCCTTGCTTATTCAGATTGTTGACAGAATCAGTTCCTTTCATTTATAGGACTGAGGTCCCAGTTGTTTCCCGGTTTTTAGCCAAGGGCTGTACCCACTTCTAGAGGCTGCCACACTCTGGCTCCTAGCTCGCTTCCTATATCTTCAAAGCAGCAACAGTGCATTGAGGCTCATCTCCTAGGTCTTTTTCTCATTGTATCTCTCTGATTCTTTCACCTTCTCCTTTTTTTTTCACTTCTTTCCTTTTTTTTTTTTTTCCTCTTCTTTGACAAGGACTCACTCTGTCACCCAGGCTGAAGTGCAGTGGCGTGATCTCAGCTCACCACATATTTTGTCACCTGGGCTCAAGCAATCCCCCCACCTTAGCTTCCCAAGTAGCTGGGACCACAGGCCCATATCACCATGCCGGAGTATTTTCCTGTAGAGACAGGGTCTCGCCAAGTTGCCCAGGCTGGTCTCAAACTCCTGAACTCAAGCAATCTGTCCACCTTGGTCTCCCAAAGTGATGGGTTTGTAGGCGTGAACCACAGCGCTTAGTCTGCCTTTTACTTTTAAAGACTCCTATGATTAAACTGAGATCACCCAGACAATCTAGAATAATCTTTCTATTTTAAGGTCCATAATCTTAATTCTGTGTAAAATTCATTTTACTGTGTTATACATTCTTTTCATAACTTTCATAGTGGATATAGCTCCAAGGGTGGGTGGGGGCAGCACTATTCAGCTCACCACACTGATTTGGGAAGAGATCCCAGGAAACACAAGTGCAGAAACAAATTGAGAAATGAAAGAAAGCCACTTACATGAGAAATGGGATAAAGGGTTCACTCATGAGTCAGTTACCATGTGGATAACTTGGCTCAATCCCTTTTAGGACTCTGTAAGAAACCATATGAAATGTGTGACATAGCTCAGAATCTTCCTAAGGACTACAGGGCCTGAGACTTTATCTCCACTTCCCATCCTCCTTTGCTTGAATTGGTCGAAGGTTGGCCTGGGAGTGTTAATTCTAATGCACTTTAAGATTCAGCTATATAACTGCAGAAAAGCAACTATCATGGGTGTGATAAAGCTCACAGGCAAAGGAGAAGGGAGATACTCACTGGAGGTGGGGAGGTTGTCATCCTTGCAGAAAACTGTGCCTCAGCTATTGGCAAACTGTGATAGGCCAAGAGAATATGGGATGGGGCATCAACAGCGCCTGTTCCAAGGGCTCTGCCTCTGAGAATATAGTGAATGCCTTTCAAGGTCTCTCTGCCCTCCCTGTACCACATTTAGCATTAGTGACCTCTTCTCTTCCAATACATGTCCATATCACGTGGCCCTGCAGCCTCACCACATGGACTGGGCCTGGGATGGACACCCGACCCAGGCTAGGCCAGAGGACCAAGTGACATGTGACCAGTTACACCTGTAGCAGATGTGCATGGGAGCTGTGGGAAGAACTGTTTCTTTCATGGTGTGGACTGAAAAATGGTGGATTGCAGAGAGAACACCAAAGCCGATGAGCAGAGAGAAGGCTACAAGATGGAAAGAGTTTAGGCAAATTTCTCCTGTTTGGTTCTTTTAGAAGCCCAGTATCACTTCTTCTCTTTGAAAAAATTTGTTCTTTTGAGGCAAGGTAAATGTACTCATTAATATTGCTATAGTCCTAATATTCAGAAGCTTATGCAACTATTATAATATGTTCAGTGATTCTGTGGGTCAGAAATCTAGAATTTGAACAGGGCAGAGTAGGAATGGATTTTCTGTGTGCCAAGATGTCTAGGCATCCCCTGGGAGTACTCCATAGCTGGAGATGACACACCCATATTACCTTCAAAGACGGTAGTTTATTGCAAAGCAAAAGGGAATCAGTGTTCACCCTGTGTCTTGGTTCTTCCAGGGTTGGCCAGTCCATAAACAACCTTGCTAAAGTGACCCTTCCTGTCTCTATCCCTCCCACTACAGAGCATGATTGGGTTAGGTTGTTACTATCTAACTGGGCACACCCCAGTAGAACTTGATTTCTTTCTAAGCTACCCCATCTTCAACTGATCCTCTTTCTTCTCAGAACACACATGTTTCCCTCTGGCTCAGATCAACTTTGGCAGAGGTTGAGGCCTGGCTTAGCTGGATGCTTCTGGCAAAAGGGCTGCTTCAAAGCCCTGAGCCTTATTTCTTCAGGTAAAAAATGTAAAGTCAGATCTCATCCTGGCTGACCATGCTCTTAGACCCTTGCATCCTTCTCTTCTGCCTCTTCTCAACAGCTGCCCAGTCCTGTTTGGAATGTTCTAATACTGATGTATTTACCCTCATGAGTCACTCAACCCAGAATCTTATTTGAATTATAATCCAGAAGCATCAGGTGATGTGTGAGACTACTGTATGAGAAAGAGAAAGTTTAAGGGTCAGTCCAATGGATAAAACAGTTCTCTGAGCTTTCTTTAGCTTATTCTCATCAAAGAGCTTTCTCTGCAGAAGGAACCTACTGGTTCCTCCTTCCCAGTCCTAGAAATCCTGACCTAGAGTGGCTTAATCCTGCTAGCACCTCTCTGTCACACTCTGGTGCCAAATGACTCCAGGAACTGGGCCATGATGTGGTGGGAATGACCTTACACTGAACATGTCACTCATGCATTGAACAACAGCTGAAAGCAGAGCTTAGAGCTTAGAGCTTAGAGCTGGGCCCTGTAAGGTGAGAGGAATCACATCCTGCAGAAGTCTATCCTGAGAAGCAGGTACACCCATCACAGCAAAGACACAGTTCATACCTGAGTAACAATAATACAAGACAGGACATGGGAATGTAGCAGGAAGAGCCGCAGACAAAACCCCTCAGACACCAAGTTAAAGAAGGAAGGGGTTTATTCAGCCAGGAGCATTGGCAGGACTCCTGTCCCAAGAGCTGAGCTCCCCGCATGAACATTTCCTGTCCCTTTTGGGGGCTCTCAACTCTAAGGGGGTCCGTGTGAGAGGGTTGTGATCAATTGAGCAAGCAGCAGGTACGTAACTGGGGGCTGCATGCACTGGTAATCAGAACAGAACAGAACAGGACAGGGATTTTCACAGTGCTTTTCTATACAATGTCTGTAATCTATAGATAACCATAACCAGTTAGGTCAGGGTTGATCTCTAACTACCAGGCCTAGGGCTCAGTGCTGGGCTGTCTGCCTGTGGATTTCATTTCTGCCTTTTAGTTTTTACTTCTTTCTTTGGAGGCAGAAATTGGGCATAAGACAATATGAGGGGTGTTCTACTCCCTTATTCAGCTCCTTTGAGACTCTCTCTCATTTTATTAGTGGGAGTTCTCACCTTTATCTTCACTATGTATGTCTTCCTGCATGACAGATCAATAGTGATTCATGTAGTACACTTGTGCTGAAGCATTCTGGTGAACTAGAGTAGCGATGAAACCTTTTACCATTTGAATGAGTGCAGTTAGTAAACAAGGGATCAGTAAGCAGGTTCCTATTACTACTATAATTTTTATGATAAGAGTTTTAAATCCTCCTAGTGCTGGGAACCTTTTTTTTTTTATGCTTTAAGTTCTAGGGTACATGTGCACAACATCCAGGTTTGTTACATATGTATACATGTGCCATGTTGGTGTGCTGCATCCATTAACTCATAATTTACATTAGGTATATCTCCTAATGCTATCCCTCTCCTGTCCCCCCAACCCCACGACAGGCCCCGGTGTGTGATGTTCCCCTTCCTCTGTTCAAGTGTTTTCATTGTTCAATTCCCACCTATGAATGAGAACATGCAGTGTTTGTTTTTTTGTCTTTGCGATATTTTGCTGAGAATAATGGTTTCCAGCTTCATCCATGTCCCTACAAAGAACATGAACTCATCCATTTTTATGGCTGCATAGTATTCCATGGTGTATATGTGCCACATTTTCTTAATCCAGTCTATCATTGATGGACATTTGGGTTGGTTCCAAGTCTTTGCTATTGTGAATAGTGCCACAATAAACATACGTGTACATGTGTCTTTATAGCAGCATGATTTATAATCCTTTGGGTATATACCCAGTAATGGGATGGCTGTGTCAAATGGTATTTCTAGTTCTAGATCATTGAGGAATCGCCACACTGTTTTCCACAATTGTTGAACTAGTTTACAGTCCCATCAACAGTGTAAAAGTGTTCCTATTTCTCCATATCCTCTCCAGCACCTGTTGTTTCCTGACTTTTTAATGATCACCATTTTAACTGGTGTGAGATGGTATCTCATTGTGGTTTTGATTCGCATTTCTCTGATGGCCAGTGATGATGAGCATTTTTTCATGTGTCTGTTGGCTGCATAAATGTCTTCTTTTGAGAAGTGTCTGTTTATATCCTTTGCCCACTTTTTGATGGGGTTGTTTGATTTTTTTCTTGTTAAGTTTGTTTGAGTCCTTTGTAGATTCTGGATATTAGCCCTTTGTCAGATGAGTAGATTGCAAAAATTTTCTCCCATTCTGTAGGTTGCCTGTTCACTCTGATGGTAGTTTCTTTTACTGTGCAGAGGCTCTTTAGTTTAATTAGATCCCATTTGTCAATTTTGGCTTTTGTTGCCATTGCTTTTGGTGTTTTAGACATGAAGTCCTTGCCTATGCCTGTGTCCTGAATGGTATTGCCTAGGTTTTCTTCTAGGGTTTTTATGGTTTTAGGTTTAACATTTAAGTCTTTAATCCATCTTGAATTAATTTTTGGACAAAGTGTAAGGAAGGGATCCAGTTTCAGCTTTCTACATATGACTAGCCAGTTTTCCCAGCACCATTTATTAAATAGGGAATCCTTTCCCTATTTCTTCTTTTTGTCATGTTTGTCAAAGATCAGATGGTTGTACATGCATGGTATTATTTCTGAGGGCTCTGTTCTGTTCCATTGGGCTATATCTCTGTTTTGGTACCAGTACTATGCTGTTTTGCTTAAAGTAGCCTTGTAGTATAGTTTGAAGTCAGGTAGCGTGATGCCTCCAACTTTGTTCTTTTGGCTTAGGATTGTCTTGGCAATATGGGCTCTTTTTTGCTTCCATATGAACTTTAAAGTAGTTTTTTCCAATTCTGTGAAGAAAGTCATTGGTAGCTTGTTGGGGATGGCATTGAATCTATAAATTACCTTGGACAGTATGGCCATTTTCACGATATCGATTCCTTCTATCCGTGAGCATGGAATGTTCTTCCATTTGTTTGTGTCCTCTTTTATTTCACTGAGCAGTGGTTTGTAGTTATCCTTGAAGAGATCCATCACATCCCTTGTAAGTTGGATACCTGGGTATTTTGTTCTCTTTGAAGCAATTGTGAACGGGAGTTCACTCATGATTTGGCTCTCTGTTATTGGGTTATAAGAATGCTCATGACTTTTGCACATTGATTTTGTATCCTGAGACTTTGCTGAAGTTGCTTATCAGCTTAAGGAGATTTTGGGCTGAGACGATGGGGTTTTCTAAATATATAGTCATGTCATCTGCAAACAGGAACAATTTGACTTCCTCTTTTCCTAATTGAATACCCTTTATTTCTCTCTACTCCCTGGTTGCCCTGGCCAGAACTTCCAACACTATGTTGAGTAGGAGTGGTGAGAGAGGGCATCCCTGTCTTGTGCCAGTTTTCAAAGGGAATGCTTCCAGGTTTTGCCCATTCAGTATGATATTGGCTGTGGGTTTGTCATACATAGTTCTTATTATTTTGAGATACGTCCCATCAATACCGAGTTTATTGAGAGTTTTTAGCATGGAGGACTGTTGAATTTTATCAAAGGCCTTTTCTGCATCTATTGAGATAATCATGTGGTTTTTGTCTTTGGTTCTGTTTATATGATGGATTACATTTATTGATTTGCATATGTTGAACCAGCCTTGCATCCCAGGGATGAAGCCCACTTGATCATGGTGGATAAGCTTTTTGATGTGCTGCTGGATTTGGTTTGCCAGTATTTTATTGAGGATTTTTGCATCAATGCTCATCAGGGATATTGGTTTAAAATTCTCTTTTTATGTTGTGTCTCTGCCAGGCTTTGGTATCAGGATGATGCTGGCCTCATAAAATGACTTAGGGAGGATTCCCTCTTTTTCTATTGATTGGAATAGTTTCAGAAGAAATGGTACCAGCTCTTCCTTGTACCTCTGGTAGAATTCGGCTGTGAATCTGTCTGGTCCTGGACTTTTTTTGGTTGGTAGGCTATTAATTATTGCCTCAATTTCAGAGCCTGTTATTGGTCTATTCAGGGATTCAACTTCTTCCTGGTTTAGTCTTGGGAGAGTGTATGTGTCCAGGAATTTATCCATTTCTTCTAGATTTTCTGGTTTATTTGGGTAGAGGTGTTTATAGTGTTCTCTGATGGTAGTTTATATTTCTGTGGGGTCGGTGGTGCAATCCCCTTTATCATTTTTTATTGCATCTATTTGATTCTTCTCTCTTTTCTTCTTTATTAGTCTTGCTAGTGGTCTGTCAATTTTGTTGATCTTTTCAAAAAACCAGCTCCTGGATTCATGGATTTTTTGACGGGTTTTTTGTGTCTCTATCTCCTTCAGTTCTGCTCTGATCTTAGTTATTTCTTGCCTTCTGCTGACTTTTGAATGTGTTTGCTCTTGCTTCTCTAGCTCTTTTAATTGTGATGTTATTGTGTCAATTTTAGATCTTTCCTGCTTTCTCTTGTGGGCATTTAGTGCTATAAATTTCCCTCTACACACTGCTTTAGATGTGTCCCAGAGATTCTGGTATGTTGTGTCTTTGTTCTCATTGGTTTAAAAGAACATCTTTATTTCTGCCTTCGTTTCATTATGTACCCAGTAGTCATTCAGGAGCAAGTTTTTCAGTTTCCATGTAGTTGAGCGGTTTTGAGTGAGTTTCTTAATCCTGAGTTCTAGTTTGATTGCACTGTGGTCTGAGAGACCGTTTGTTATAATTTCTGTTCTTTTACATTTGCTAAGGAGTGCTTCACTTCCAACTTTGTGGTCAATTTTGGAGTAAGTGCGATGTGGTGCTGAGAAGAATGTATATTTTGTTGATTTGGGGTGGAGAGTTCTGTAGATGTCCCTTAGGTCCACTTGGTGCAGAGCTGAATTCAATTCCTGGATATTCTTTTTAACTTTCTGTCTCGTTGATCTGTCTAATGTTGATAGTGGGGTGTTAAAGTCTCCCATTATTGTTATGTGGGAATCTAAGTCTCTTTGTAGGTCTCTAAGGAATTGCTTTATGAATCTGGGTGCTCCTGTATTGGGTGCATATATATTTCAGATAGTTAGCTCTTCTTGTTGAATTGATCCTTTACCATTATGTAATGGTCTTCTTTGTCTCTTTTGATCTTTGTTGGTTTAAAGTCTGTTTTATCAGAGACTAGGATTGCAACCCCTGCCTTTTTTTGTTTTCCATTTGCTTGGTAGATCTTCCTCCATTCCTTTATTTTGAGCCTATGTGTGTCTCTGCACATGAGATGGGTCTCCTGAATACATCACCCTGATGGGTCTTGACTCTTTATCCAATTTGCCAGTCTGTGTCTTTTAATTGCAGCATTTGACCCATTTACATTTAAGGTTAATATTGTTATGCGTAAATTTGATCCTGTCATTATGATGTTAGCTGGTTATTTTGCTCGTTAGTTGATGCAGTTTCTTCCTGTCATCGATGGTCTTTACAATTTGTCATGTTTTTGCAGTGGCTGGTACCACTTGTTCCCTTCCATGTTTAGTGCTTCCTTCAGGAGCTCTTGTAGGGCAGGCCTGGTGGTGACGAAATCTCTCAGCATTTGCTTGTCTGTGAAGGATTTTATTTCTCCTTCACTTATGAAGCTTAGTTTGGCTGAATATGAAATTCTGGGTTAAAATTCTTTTCTTTAAGAATATTGGCTCCCACTCTCTTCTGGCTTGTAGAGTTTCTGCCAAAAGATCCGCTGTTAGTCTGATGGGCTTCCCTTTGTGGGTAACCCGACCTTTCTCTCTGGCTGCCCTTAACATTTTTTCCTTCATTTCAACTTTGATGAATCTGACAATTATGTGTCTTGGAGTTGTTCTTCTTGAGGAGTATCTTTGTGGCGTTCTCTGTATTTCCTGAATTTGAATGTTGACCTGCCTTGATATGTTGGGGATGTTCTCCTGGATAATATCCTGCAGAGTGTTTTCCAACTTGGTTCCATTCTCCCCGTCACTTTCAGGTACACCAATCAGATGTAAATTTGGTATTTTCACACAGTCCCATATTTCTTGGAGGTTTTGTTCGTTTCTTTTTACTCTTTTTTCTCTAAACTTCTCTTCTCACTTCATTTCATTCATTTGATCTTCAATCACTGATACCCTTTCTTCCAGTTGATTAAATCAGCTACTGAAGCTTGTGCATTTGTCACATAGTTCTCATGCCATGGTTGTCAGCTCCATCTACACTGGTTATTCTAGTTATCCATTCGTCTAATCTTTTTTCAAGATTTTTAGCTTCTTTGCGATGGGTTTGAACTTCCTCCTTTAGTGCAGAGAAGTTTGATCGTCTAAAGACTTCTTCTCTCAACTCGTCAAAGTCATTCTCCATCCAGCTTTGTTCTGTTGCTGGCGAGGAGTTGTGTTCCTTTGGAGAGGGAGAGGTGCTCTGATTTTTAGAATTTTCAGCTTTTCTGCTCTGTTTTTTCCCCATCTTTGTGGTTTTATCTACCTTTGGTCTTTGATGATGGTGACGTGCAGATGGGGTTTTTGTGTGGATGTCCTTTCTGTTTATTAGTTTTCCTTCTAACAGTCAGGACCCTCAGCTGCAGTCTGTTGGAGTTTGCTGGAGATCCACTCCAGACCCTATTTGCCTGGGTATCACCAGTGGAGGCTGCAGAACAGCGAATATTGCTGAACAGCAAATGTTGCTGCCTGATTGTTCCTCTGGAAGCTTCATCTCAGAGGGGTACCCATCCGTGTGGGGTGTCAGTCTGCCCCTACTGGTGGGTGCCTCCCTGTTAGGCTACTTGGGGGTCAGGGAACCACTTGAGGAGGCAGTCTGTCCGTTCTCAGATCTCACACTACATGCTGGGAGAACCACTACTCTCTTCAAAGCTGTCAGATAGGGACATTTAAGTCTGCAGAGGTTTCTGCTGCCTTTTGTTCGGCTATGCCCTGCCCCCAGAGGTGGAGTCTACAGAGGCAGGCAGGACTCCTTGAGCTGCGGTAGGCTCCACCCAGTTCGAGTTTCCCGGCTGCTTTGTTTACCTACTCAAGCCTCAGCAATGGCAGGCCCCCTTCCCCAGCCTCACTGCCACCTTGCAGTTCAATCTCAGACTGTTGTGCTAGCAGTGAGTGAGGCTCCATGGGCATGGGACCCTCCGAGCCAGGTGCGGGATATAATCTCCTGGTGTGCCATTTGCTAAGACCATTGGAAAAGTGCAGTATTAGGGTGGGAGTGACCCAATTTTCCAGGTGCCATCTGTCACAGCTTCCCTTGGCTAGGAAAGGGAATTCCCTGACCCCTTGTGCTTCCCGGGTGAGGTGATGCCTCGCCCTGGTTTGGCTCATGCTCGGTGGGCTGCACCCACTGTCCTGCACCCACTGTCCGACAAGCCCCAGTGAGATGAACCCAGTACCTCAGTTGGAAATGCAGAAATCACTCATCTTCTGTGTCGTTCATGCTGAGAGCTGTAGACTGGAGCTGTTCCTATTCGGCCATCTTTGAACCGTCAATCAGGAACCATTTTCAAACATAGCCTCAGGGTCAAATCTGTGCCATGCTTGTACAGGTACTTGTGCCAGTTTCATCATGTCTTTACTATATCTTTGACTACTTGCCCATGATCATCTACATGCAGGCAGCAATTGTTAGGATTAAATTTTCCACAGACTTCTCCTTCAGCTGCTAGCAAGTAGTCGAGAGTTAATCTATTTTGATAGATAGCATTTCTCATCTGAGTTTCTTGCCGGGCCAGAACAGTCAAGGCTTTACCAGTTTTATTAGTGATGATCTCCAAGACAGCTTGCAACAGACCCCCATTTACATGATTCGGTTGAGCATGTAAATGGGGGGCTGGTATCCCCATGAGCCATCTCGTCCAGAGTATTGTATAATTTTTTCAGGAGGCCATGCATCATCTTTTCAATTACCTATGGCTATGTTTTGCTTGTCATGGGAAGCATAGACAGGGAAGCCCAAGAGTTCACCTGTTTTTATGGGCAGTAGGATGAAAGATGGTTTAATAGTGCCAATAACACAACTACCTGTCCACTGATCAGGCAGCTTAGTGTAGGCTCTATGTCCACATACCCAGTATAGCCCAGTGGGGGATTCTGGGTGGGCCTTAACGGTCTGCAACTTTGGACATTTACTGAATGGATTTTTCTCTGTGTGGTTTGAACTCCACCAGGTAACTGTTTTTGTGGTACTGTTACACAGTTTTTGTCCCAGGCAACTAAGTTGTCCTACAGGATGAATGAATTCTTTCCCTTTTCTAGCTATGCAATATTGTCCAATAATTGAGACTTTTAGAACCAAGAAATGATCAGGGTGATTCTTTTGGGCTGGGAATTCATCAGGAACTGGGTCTGTTGACACTAATTCTCGGGCTTTCTATGGCCATTGATTTCCCATTTAAGTTCATCCACAAATATAACATGAAGTGACATTTAGAGACTGGGTTACATGCTCGGCTAATTGCAAAAACAAATTTCTGGTTTTTCCTGGAGTCTCTGGTACTGGCACATTTAGTTCATCATAGAAAGTCCAAAATACTGGTTCTGGAGAGAGTTTACGAACCTCCCATTTTACTAAGATATTTACTCTAGGATCTAGTCCTTTTCCATCGATGCCCAGAGATACATGTTCTCCTTTTTTCCACCTTGGGTTTAAGGGATTTGTAATTACTAATTTCAAGGGGTTGCAGCTTCCACTTGTACAGGAGGGGCTGCCTTCTCCTTTTTGGAGCTAAACAGGATATTTTTCATCCTTTTTCTAAGTAGTCTAGAAGACACAAGACAGTAATTACACACATTTGCACATAAGCCTAATTCATGGCAGATATACTTATTTCCTGCCGTATAACTTTTTGTTTCTCAATTTAAAGAACCGCCTCCTATTCCATGCCGATTGCTATTGATAGTGGCACAAGCATTAAAATTTAGGGTTATATGCTTGGGGACTCCTCTTTCTTCTGTCCTAGCTATTACTTTACTTTTATCACCTAGAAAAGGACTAGTCTTTAATTTTATTTTAAAAACTGTGATCATGGGAGGCTTAAAATGGGTCATAACACACATCAGGTTGGTTATTTCCTGGGCTACATACCTTGGATAGAATAGTATTATACAAACAAGTTTCTTTTAGAGTCCCAGTACGCTTATAATAACCATAAAATAATAGGACTGTAGCAATCTTTTGTCCTACCTCGGTGACTTGATACATATACTGGGAACAGTCCTCAGTCTGAGGAAGATCAGTTGAAGTCCTTACTGTACAAGTACAAATTTTAAGAAAAATGAATCCCGCAATGAGTTTCCTCATGCTTCGGCCTTGCGTAGACCAGTCAGCTTCTGGGTGTGACTGGAGCAGGGCTTGTTGTCTTTTTCAGAGTCGCTTTGCAGGGGTTGGCGAAGCTGCTCCCATCCACGTATGGCTCCCAGTCTACTGATGTTTAAGGATGGTCTTGGAGGTAGGGCCCACTAGAATAAACTGAGTCCAATACCTCTACATAGTTATGTTAACTAGGCTCTCTGATACCGGGAGCAAGGTGGCAGAGTTTAGGGTGTTGCAAACTTCAGTGGTTATGTGGGGATTTTCACAGAGCAAGCTTTGGTATCTAGTTAGTCTAGCATTCATTAGCTAATGATGTCCTTTGGTATTTATTAAAGTCACCACAGCATGGGGGGACTTTATGTTTAGGTTTTGCCTAAGAGTTAGCTTATCTGCTTCTTGTGCTAACAGGGCCATTGCTGCCAGGGCCCTTAGATATGGGGGCCAGCCCTTGGAAACCCTGTCTAGTTGTTTTGAGAGATAAGCCACTGGCCTTGGCCAGGGCCCCACAGTCTGAGTTAAAACTCCAACTGTCATTTTTTCTCTTTCTGACACACAGTGTAAAATGTTTTGTCAGGTCAGGTAGCCCCAGGGCTGGGGCTGATCTGAGTTTTTCTTTTAACTCATGAAAAACTCATTGCTGTTGGTTGTAATAGATGTAGTTTATCCAATCTACATTTTTATTAACTGTCATCTACTAAAATATTGACTTAAATCCTGTAGCTATTTGATTTCAAGCTTCAAAATGATCTGATATTCCTTGCGGGGTTCCAATTGCATCTAAATAGATGTGAGAGTCAAAAGACCCATAAGGGGCTTCTCTTGCTTTACGATGTCTTATTTTTCCTCCCTCTAGTTGATGAAATGCCAGGGTGAAAGGGATAGCCAAATGGACTAAAGCACAAGTGCCACTCCAGTTATTCGGCCGAGTGCCCAGTAAAGGTCCACCACGATACCACCACACATCCACTCGGGGATGAGAAAGGGCTGACTGATTGATAAGCTCTTGAAAATTCTTAAGCTCATTGCATCCCTTCAGGTCTCCAGGGAATGCTAAGTTTCCTCCTTCTCGTGAGAGACACGAAGTGAACTTAGTGTTGGGAGATGGAAGCTGGATGGCCCTCAGGGGCTGACCCGCAGGGTGCCGGACTTCGGGATATAGAAGTGAGAGCTTGGCATGACTTACTACTCCAGGCTGTAGATTCCTGGAAAAGAACTACCATACAACCTATGCCTGGTCGACTGGAGGACCACCTTAGTGGAAGGGGTCAATCTGGGTCTCTGGCCTGCCATGTGCAGAAGCATAACAATTGCTTATGTTTAACGTGCAGATGGAATATTTGATCCTTTTTTTTTTGAGATGGAGTCTCAAATACTTTACTATTGCCCAGTCTGAGGAGAGTCAGGAAGGACAGAAGTACTTTTCTGAAATAGAAAGCTATCTTTGACTTGGCAAGTCTCCACAGGGTATAACAAGGCAAGCATTAAATGCAGTAGTTTGAGGCGAAATTGACTTGGTTATGTTAATAACTAGATGGTCAGTAATAGAATGAGGAAAGAAGAAAGAGTAACAGAATAGATGAAAAGAGTTAAATTTTTCTTAGCTTTAGTTTGGTAGGGTTTTCCCCTGGGACTATGGCCCACGACTCTGGAGGGGGTGGCACTTTCTTGACTGCGGTGTGATAAGTCCATCCTTTTTTGCTGTACGAACAGCAGTCTTGGTAGTTAGCAGCACAAGGTAGGGTCCTTCCCAGGCTGGCTGGGGTTTTTCTTCTTTCCACCCTTTGATGAGAACATGATCTTAAGGTTGGTGCTGGTTTACCGGAAATTCTAGGGGTGGTACATGTGCTAAAAGACTAAACCAAGTATATAATTTTTAAGAAATTGACCTTTTGTTTTCAATGTGGGGACTTGGGCAGTGGACTTTATAGTCCTCAGTACCTTTTTACTGAGAAATTTTCTTTAACACCTATTTTTATTAGTTTTTAAACCAAAGAAAGTCAAATACTATTTTACATTTAACAATGCTTCCTGTATGATTTTTATACCAGATAAGCTAAATTTTACCTTTATATTAGGGTGTTATTAATGTTAAACCCAATTTTAATAAAACCTTGTAGACATATTTATCCAATTTTTAATGTTTGACCATAAGATAAGATTTTATAGACTCTTTTTAACCTTTTATAATTTTTGCTAAAGAGCAGGTTGGTACTTTAAGAAAAACCTGTTATGTTTTTATTTTAATGTCCAGTTTACAGAAAAACTGGATGATACCTCTTTAACTTTAGTCAATGTTTACACACAGAATTTTTGTTTCCAATTAACATTTTAAAACTTGATTAAACCTTTAAAACAAAATATACATATTTTTAACCTTTTAATGTAGGTACAACTTTACATTCTTATGCCTCCTTATAATTATTCTACCAAAAGTATATTTTACTTTTCTTATATACCTTGTACATAAACTGTTTATTTAATAGTTTTACATTTAGGATGCCTACTTACTTTTAAA
Source organism: Papio anubis (assembly GCF_008728515.1). NCBI lineage: Eukaryota > Metazoa > Chordata > Mammalia > Primates > Cercopithecidae > Papio > Papio anubis. Next base: position 26,522,929 of record NC_044981.1, read on the forward strand.
TTATACAACATTTCTTGCGTGAATTTCTTTTTATAACCATTTTTTTACGACTTTCACAGATAATTCTTTGACATGCCTTAACTTTTTTCACTTGTTGCAAACATCCTCTCTTTTTTTTCAAAAATGGTAATCAGAACGGAACAGAACCGGTAATCAGAACGGAACAGAACAGGACAGGAATTTTTACAATGCTTTTCCATACAACCCCTGGAATCTATAGATAACATAACCGGTTAGGTCAGGGGTTAATCTTTAACTACCAGGCCCAGGGTGCGGCACCGAGCTGTCTGCTTATGGATTGCATTTCTGCCTTTAATTTTTACTTCCTCTTTCTTTGGAGGCAGAAATCGGGCATAATACAATATGAGGGGTGGTCTCCTCCCTTAATTTGAGAACCAGAGGAGAAAAGAAAATGCAACGTCAATTCTCGAAGGTAGGAAAGGGAGGGGAGGCTCCAGGGTGGGCACAGGAGGTGGGGGAAGCAGGATCTCCTGTGGACACGAGATGGGGTTCTGGGAGAGGGGAAGCCCACTGGTGGGTAGGTGCGGCCTGGCCTGGTTTAGCCTCGGGTGACCCAGCCTGGGTCTCGGGGAGGAGGAAGTGAAGGGAGGAGGGTGTGATAGAATCCAGCGACAACTGAAAAAACCAGATTCTGGCCAGAGAAGTCAGCCGAGGAGGGCAGAAAAACGCCCCCTTGATCTTGGCATTGATGGCTTATTTCATGGAATGTTTAAGGAATCCCTCTCTCAGGAGATACCTCAGCCCTCAGGTGCAGGGGACTCCATGACGTTGGGGCACTGATGAGACCTACTTGAGTAACGGGAGAGGTTTCGCCCGACCAGCACTGAGGTGCCAAGACTCCTAGGCTGATTCTGCTCTGTAACCCTAGGCTTCCCGTCCCTGCCTGCCCTGGGTGCTCATGGAACCAGCTGCTGCCCTGCACTTCTCCCTGCCAGCCTCCCTCATCCTCCTCCTGCTTCTTCTCCGACTGTGTGCACTGGTCTCAGGTAGCGATGTGTCCCACTTGCTGCTGTTACCTATCAGAAAGGAACATCAACTATGTAGTCTGCAAAGGGAAAGAAAGAAAGAAGGACTATGGAGTTGTTGACTTATCCTTTAATTTTGAACATGTTCACTGAATTTACACCAGCACTGTCCAAAAGAAATACAGTGAGGCACAGAAGCCAATTGTACAATTGCATGTACAATTGCATGTTTTTAAAAAAAATTAAGTTTCACTTTTTATTTTAAAAAGTGAAAAGAAATATGAAATAAGTTTGTATACTGTATTTTGTTTTGCCCCAAATAATCAAACATGAATATTTAAATACTTAGTTAATATACTATACTACCAATGAGATAGTCAATATTTTGAAATTTTAAATCTTAATAATCCTGTGTGTATTTTACACTTACAACTAATTTCAACTGGAACTAGCTAGTGGATAAGTGCCCTATTGCATGGCTCAAGTTTACACTACATTCAGGCACAGCGCTAGATTGGGGAATGGAGGAAAAACCCCTCAAGGACACAGGGTGGACAGAGGGTGCTCAGGGCGGGCTCCCCAGGGTTTCCTTCATGAAGCAGAAGCACATTTTATAGTTACTGCTCCCAGGAGTGCTGTTGACACCCACAACTACTGGTCCCCAGATTTCTCAGCCCAAAGAGACCCTATGGCCATGGAAAGAATATGTTTATCCCTGGAATATCTGCTTCCCTTTCTGCCTTAGAAATGTGATGGCTGGTGTCTTTGTCTGACTCTACCCCTTTGTTGAACAGCCCAGTTTACTGTCGTGGGGCCCACTGATCCCATCCTGGCCACGGTTGGAGAAAACACTACGTTACGCTGCCATCTGTCACCCGAGAAAAATGCTGAGGACATGGAGGTGCGGTGGTTCCGGTCTCAGTTCTCCCCCGCAGTGTTTGTGTATAAGGGTGGGAGAGAGAGAACAGAGGAGCAGATGGAGGAGTACCGAAGAAGAACCACCTTTGTGAGCAAAGACATCAGCAGGGGCAGCGTGGCCCTGATCATACACAACGTCACAGCTCAGGAGAACGGCACCTACCGCTGTTACTTCCAAGAAGGCAGGTCCTATGATGAGGCCATCCTGCACCTCATGGTGGCAGGTGCGTTGCTTCATTTTGCTTTGTTACTTTGGCACAGTGTGACTCTGGGGAAGGTTTCTCTCCCAACCTCATGCCCATTGCAGACCAGCAAATTTTTCTCTGGAATCCCATTTCCACAGGGAGATACGACAGGGACACTCTCCCTGTGGAAACGGAATTCCAGGGAAAAATCCTTCCTCCTGCACAAGGGCCACACCAGTGGGTTTGCCCTGCTAAACCAAGTGCTTCACTTCTTGAGAAGCACATGCAGAATTCAGCTGAGGCCGTGAGCAGGGGAAAATGGTCACTCTCAGAAGAAAAGTCTTATGCATGCCTTAGCATTGAACTGTGCACTTCTTTTTTTTTTTTTTTCTTTTTGAGACAGAGTCTTGCTCTGTTGCACCCTCGCTGGCACAATCTCATCTCACCGCAACCTCTGCCTCCCAGGTTGCACTTCTGAGAGTGAGAGGAGACACTGTCAATAATTGTTCCAAGACAACTGGAATAAACGATTGCCCAGAGAACGGTGACATATCAAATCTTACTTCCTGATAAATATTAACCCTGACTTCTTCTTTCCCAAAATGCTGATTGCAGAGAGAGTGACTTATTGTAAATAGATGGTTTCATTAAAGCAAGACGAAATACAGAAGCAAAACTATACATAGTTCCTGCTAACTCCATAGAGAAAGACTACAAAGTTCACTGGGAGGTAATAGGGAAGCCTTCAACATAAAAATGCATTTAAACTGGGATTTCTAGGAGTTTGTTAAAATGACATTAAGTGATTACTTCAGTTTTGGGGTTAATGTATTATGCTTTAAAAGGTATATTTGGGCCAGGCGCAGTGGTTCACACCTGTAATAAGAGCACTTTGGGAGGCAGAGGCAGGTGGATTTCTTGAGGCCAGGAGTTCAAGACCAGCCTGGCCAACATGGTGCAACCCCATCTCTACTAAAAATACAAAGACATTAGCCAGACTTTGTGGAGTGTGCCTGTAATCTCAACTTCTTGGGAGCCTGAGGCATGAGAATTGCTTGAACCCAGGAGGCAGAGGTTGCAGGGAGCCAAGATCTTACCACATCAGTCCAGCCTGGGCAACAGAGCAAGACTCTGTATCAAAAATTAAACAACAACAACAAACAGATATGTTTGAGGACTGAAAAAGCCTTTCGGGTGCAGGATAATCTGTGGTGGCATTTCACTCCATCAGACCAGAGGATGTGCAGACTAGGGAATTGGGTCCTTCCCTGGGGGCCTCAAATCATAACAGGTAAGAGACCCCATCTTTGCTACATACAAAGGCAACCTTGCATCTGATTAAAACACAATATCATGGAAAGAGGGTTTCTTGACACTGCATCCTCAATGTGTTCATAGCAGCGCTCTAGGTTTGACCAGTTATGGTTTCTGTGCGGCAGGAATCTGCCATTCTTTGCCTATAAAACTGACACTGGCCTGGCCTTCCCCACTCTGAATTGGGTTGCGTAGGACTTTTTGTTTACTGTATTCTCATTGTTAGGTTTGTTGGTGGCTGATTTTGCCCTTAAATCTATTTTGTCATGCTTGCCTGTATTGGACCTCATGGAATGTTTTGAAGAACTTTGTTTTCCAATTTGCTGAGTTATTTTATTTCTTATTCTACTGAGCCTTTAAATGTACAAGTAGTTTTTTCTCTTGATAAAAATTAAAGTGACCCTGGGCTCGGTGCGGTAATTCATGCCTATAACCCTAGCACTTTGGGAGGCCAAGGCGGGTGGCTCACCTGAGGTCAGGAGCTCGAGATTAGCCTGACCAACATGGTGAAACCCCTTCTCAACTACAACTGCAAAAATTATACAAGCATGCTGGCACATGCCTGTAGTCCCAGCTACTTGGGAGGCTGAGCCAGAGAATCACTGGAACTCAGGTGGCCTAGGTTGCAGTCAGCCGAGATCCTACCATTTATTTCACTCTAACCTGTGCTACAGAGCAAGATTTTGTCTTTAAAAAAAAAAAAAAAAAAAAAAAATTACAGTAAGCCTGGGCAACATGGTGAAATCCAGTCTCTACAAAAAGATGCAAAAAAAAAAAAAAATAGCTGGGCATGGTGGCACATGCCTGTAGTCTCAACTACTTGGGAGGCTGAGGTTGGAGGATCACCTGAGCCTCAGAAGTCCAGGATGCAGTAAGCTATGATCATGCCTCTGCAATCCAGCTCAGGTGATACAGTGAGACCGTGTCAAAAAAAATTTTTATTATTATTAAATTGAGCCAACACACCAGACTTAAGTTTTTGGTTTAATTTCCTGTCTTTGGTAAAATTCTTTGGGAGACTTTATAAAGGAATAACTCAGAGAAGTTTAGGTGGTCCCACATGGCTGAAAGGTCTCCCAGGACTACACTTTTGCAGCTCTTTCATACCCAGTGTTCACTCTTATGGAAGATTCATTTAAAGATGGATTGTAGTTAGGGTGAGTCTAGTTTCTTAAAATTTTTGGTGATGATATCTGATATTGGAAAGGTAGTATGGTTATCTCAGTCTCTGGATTATCCGGATCTTTCTAATAAGTTGATGTTCTCAAAGTACTATAAGAAAACCACCCAGCCTGGGCAACATGTTAGCCAAGAATGGTGGAACATGCCTGTAATCCTAGCTAGTTGGGAGACTGAAGTGGGAGGATCTCTTGAGCCCAGGAGTACAAGGCACAGCGAGCTATGATTTTGCCACTGTGCTCCAAGCTGGACAACAGAGCTCAAACCCTGTCTCTAAAAAAGAAAAGCAATACTGCCTAATGGATGGAGCCTCTGGGAGGTAAATAGTGTGAATTAGGATTAGAGTTGGCTTTGCAGGCTAGATCTGTCAAGTTTCCCAAAAACCATCACCTCCTATGGGTGGTAGAGAGCAGTGGTTATGTGAAGTTCTGAACTAGACAGAAGGGTCAGCGTCTTTGGATCAAAAGGTTTCTTAGGATTCTGCCCACCTGGCAGACTTTCGTCCTTGTCATTATTACTCTAGAGCCTCTGGAAGCTGAGGTCTACTGAGAAGTTGTCCCAGAAGCAGAAAGTGAAATCCAAAACCTGCCTGTTTGAAGTTGGAGTCGACACACCCACCTTGAAGTGAGAAAATTAGTCTGGCAGGATAAACTGAACAAGCATTTATAGCAGACAGATAGATGTTTGGTGCTGTGATGGGGTCTGTACGTGGACCACAAAGAAAAGGGTACAATGGGATCATTTGCTCTTAGAGAACTCACAGTTTATGTGGCCCATTGGTCTCCTGGTGTTCTCTAACATCAACGTTCTTTCTTCCTTACCCTCCTCCTTTTTTTCCTCCTTCCTATTTCTTGCTTCCTACCTCCCTCTTTTTCATCTTTACTTTCTAGTTTCACAGAAGAGATGCAGTAGGCACAGAAGAGATGCAAAAGGCACTGATTCTTGTCTGAACTCTGGTATCTCTCCACAGGACTGGGCTCTAAGCCCCTCGTTGAAATGAGGGGCCACGAGGACGGGGGCATCCGGCTGGAGTGCATATCTAGAGGGTGGTACCCAAAACCCCTCACAGTGTGGAGGGACCCCTACGGTGGGATCGTGCCTGCCCTGAAGGAGGTCGTCACCCCTGACACAGACGGCCTCTTCATGGTCACCACAGCTGTGATCATCAGAGATAAGTCGATGAGGAACATGTCCTGCTCTATCAGTGACACCCTGCTCGGCCAGAAGAAAGAAAGTGTCATTTTTATTCCAGGTTAGTTCTCTGCCCTCTGAGACTCGTCGGGTGCATGGGGATCCTCAGCACACAGATGGAGCCCAGAGTAGGGATGGGGGCCGCAGTGTGGGTGGAATGGTCCTGGGCCCTGACGACCTGGAGGCTGCAGCTGAGCTGAGGCCTCTCCGCTTCTCACAAAAGGAGAATCAAAGAGTCCCAAAACTCAGGAGTAGGAGCCTCTTCTCTGAGGGTGAACCTGGTTTGTCGTTGTTGTTGTTGTTGTTGTTGTTGTTGTTGTTTTTCCCCCGATAAGGTCCTCAGGCTGCGGCAATATTTTTTTTTTTTTAAGACCACTTCTCGCTCTGTCACACAGGCTAGCCTGCAGTGGCACAATCTACAACCTCCGCCTCCCAGGTTCAAGCAATTCTCATACCTCAGCTTCCCGAAGGCTAGGGCTACAGGCACACGCCACCACACCCAGCTAATTTTTGTATTTTTAGTAGAGATGGGGATTTCGCCTTGTTGACCAGGCTGCTCTCGAACTTCTGACCTCAAACGATCCACCTTTCTCAGCCTTCCAAAGTGCTGGAATTACAGGCGTGAGCCACCGTACCCGGCCAGCAATTTTTAGACTTTGAAAACAACCATAACACATGGAGGGTGGTGTGGATAGGTGACTCTCTACACTTGGTGTTCCTGTATGCTGCAGCCATCCCTTCCTGCGCAGGGGATTTTCCATGGGATAGAGCCGCGGAAATTCCCTATTGACACATACTCGTAATTCATTCAACAAATGGTCAAGAAGCATATCATATGTCAAGACACTGTTCTAGAAACCAAAGGTAAATAATTGAACAAATTATATCAAGAACTCTTCCCTCAAAAAGTGATTAAATAATTAGTTGACCATATATTCTATCAGATGGTGATGAACATCTATAGGAAACATTAAGCAAGGAGGGAATAAAGAGGCAGTGTGAGACATTGCAATTCTTAACAGAATGGTCAGGGAAGACTTCGCTGTAGAGATGGGAATTGAGCCATCCCGTCTGATGGTAAGGAATCATCAGATGCTTAAGGACTGAGCAACCAGCTACAGGAAAAGCATATGCAAAAGACCTGGGGAAGGAACATCTCTGGCAGTTTCCAGGACCCCCAGAAGGCGATGCTGGTGTGGCTGAAATGGAGTGAGTGCAGGAAGTGAGAGGAGATGAATTCACAGAGACAATGAAAACACATTCTACATGGCATTGTAAGCTACAGTCTTTGGTTTTTAGGGAGAGTGACATGGAAAGCATTGGAAGGTTTTGAGCTAAGAATTAACATGATTACACTTAGACTGGTCTGTTGAGAATAGACTGTAGAAGGTGAGGGCAGAATAAGAAGGAGGGCACTGCAGTGTTCCAGGCGTGAGTGATCGTAGCTTGAGGCAGGATGGTGGCTGTGCTGACTCAGCATGACGGGTTAGCTTTATTCACCCTGGCCCTTCCCATGGTGACTGGTTTGCTACCTCTGGGCCTTGGCCCTGGAAGCCACTGAGGTGTCAGCCAGGTCTGAGCCAGCATCACTTTCTCCATCTGAGTTTTCTGAGGGAGAAAGCAACAGAGCAGGTGGCTGAGGAGCCCTTCAGCTGTGCTCCTAAGGGCACTCTTACCCCAGATGTTCTGTTTCAAACTAAGTGGACATTTCTGGCTGCCTTTTCAGAATCCTTTATGCCCAGCGTGTCTCCCTGTGTGGTGGCCCTGCCTATCATTGTGGTCTTTCTGATGATAATCATTGCCGTATGCATCTACTGGATCAACAGACTCCAAAAGGAAAAAAAGATTCTGTCAGGGGAAAAAGAGTTTGAACTGGAAACAAGAGAAATTGCTGTAAAGGAACTGGAGAAGGAACGTGTGCAAAGAGAGAAAGAACTTCAAGTACAAGGTAAAAGAGGCTGAGTATGGTGGCTAATGGCTTGAATCCCAGCACTGTAAGAGGCTGAGGCAGGCAGATCACCTGAACCCTGGATTTCGAGACCAGCCTGGGCAATAAAGTGAGACCCCATTTAATTCAAAAAAAAAAATGTAGAAGAGTAGGAGGACAGATCAGCACCATAGAAAAGACACAACTCTCCCAGGTACCAGCATATAGAAGAGAGAGGAAATGCACAGCAGCAGCAAGGACTTGGAACTCTGATGTCCTTGGAATGAATCTCTCAGAGCTTTTGTTCTTTCACTCTGCCCACCTTGCATCCATTCATCTGGCTACATGAAGTACTAAATGGTTGAGCAAAAGCAAGTATAACAATGTACCAGCACTACCCACCACCTGATCACATATCATTTCTGGTTTCTGACATGAGGCAAGGGAGATGTTGCTGTTCATAGAAAGGATGGTTCCTGCGTTGTTTACTATAAACCCAACTTCTTTTAGTTCTTCTGTCAAAGACATGATTTTCTTTCTGTTTGTTTTTCAGAGCAACTTCAAAAAGAATTGCGTAAGTGTAGCCTTTCCTGAACTACTCCATATACAATTTGAGTTCTGCTCAGTTAGCAACATCTCATGACATTCACCTCTGTCTGTCCCTTGCAGGATGGAGAAGAACAGTCTTACATGCCGGTGAGTGTCTCTGATGTTCCCTTAGATCTCAGCTTTCTCCTGCTAGCCAGCTAACAGGACTTCTTAGAGGAGATGAGCAAGGGGACCAGGGCTAGGCAGGGACAGCAGGGAGCTGGGGTCAGTTCATCAACAGTGTCCCAGCAATGATGCATCATGGCTCTTCTGTCAGGGAATCCCGGCAGCTCTCAATCCACCCTATGGTTTACATCCCAGGATCCTTTCTCTTTTGGAATAATTTAATACATGATTACCAGAAGTGTCCCATATATAGTAGCCTTCCTAAGAGTTACGTTTCAGTAGTTGTTGCTCTTTGATCCTGGATAAATTTGAAAAAAGACAATGCTGTCTTAAGCAGCTTATATCCTGGGGATGGTATAGACTGTGCCAAGTTGAAGACCCATGCGGGGAAGAGGTCAGGAGGGTCCCTAGTAAGCCTGACAAAAGGGTTTACCAATAGGTGACAAGAAATGCCTTTCTGCTCCTAAGAGAGCACTGATACTTTGTGTATAGCCTGCCAGGGGAGGGTCTTCCGGTGAGTAGGAGAGCACAGAACCCAATTGCCCACTCCCAGTGAGCACTTTTCATCTTATGATTCTGCCCCTCTGCCCATAAGCACCACAGAATCCAAGCTTTACCAGATACCATGACGCATGGACCTTTCCTCTTTAGGTGAATTTCAAAATTGCCACTTTCCACTTGGGACAAAATAGCAAATCGTCACAGTCAGACATATTTACTTGGGGAATGGAGGAAATCATTTTAACACAATAGAAAGGTAGACCGAATAAGTAAGAATAAATACAGATGGGAGAGGCCTGCAGAATGCCCAGTGTCCGGAGCATTTCTTATACCTACAGAAGTGATACCTGAAGACATCAGACCCACACTGTTGAAGCAAAACTGGATGGGAATAGTTCCTCCCCACTTTTGCCTACAGATCCCTCAGGAAGCAGGTTTTCTTTTGGGGACATTTATTCTCCTTCTTTATTTTTTGAAGGGTGCCCTTGTCAGTCATTTAAGTCAGTTGTGATCTGGTAAAAGGAACACACAGGACCAATGAAGAGACCCTTTACCCTCTGGGATAGTGTAAAGGGAAACACTCACCTTACCTGATCCACTGGGGAGAGGAGGAGCAGGACATAAAGACTCTGTGCTGGTTTGAGCCAAGTTGGAAAGTTTCTAACTAAAGAAAATCCAGAGATCATAGGTCTTTGTTTTGAATTTGTTTTTGTTTTTTTGTTTGTTCGTTTGTTTTGAGATGATATCTTGCTCTGTCACCCAGGCTGGAGTGCAGAGGCACAATCTGGACTCACTGCAACCTCTGCCTCCCGGGTTCAAGCAATTCTCGTGCCTCAGCCTCCTGAGTAGCTGGGATTACAGGCGTGCACCACCATGCCTGGCTAACTTCTGTATTTTTGGTAGAGATGGGGTTTTACCATGCTGTCCAGGCTGGTCTCGAACTCCTGACCTCAGGTGATCCACCCGCCTCGGCCTCCCAAAGTTCTGGGATTACAGGTGTGAGTCACCGTGCCTGGCTAGAGATTGTATGTCTTAAATAGAAAAGGGAACACAGATTTAGAACGCTGAGAGAAAGAATGATTAATTTTGCCTCATATGCTAAACTTTCCGAATTTCTTAGAGCTCCAATTCTTCTCAAACTGAGGGAACTGCTGGAGAGATAGAAGGGCAGCTTCAGTAATTCTCAGTGTGTGAGCTGCCTAGGATCAGAGAGCCTTCATGGAAGTGGCCACTACCTGGGGATCCCCCCACAGATATCTGAGACCTCTCTGGGAATAAGGAACCACACAATCCCCAGGGTTTCTGAGACCCCAGGCCTAAACCTGAGACTTCCTCTGCAGTCGATGTGGTCCTGGATCCAGACACCGCTCATCCTGATCTCTTGCTGTCAGAGGACCGGAGAAGTGTGCGAAGGTGCCCCCTCAGGTACCTAGGGGAGAGCGTGCCTGACAACCCAGAGAGATTCGACAGTGAGCCTTGTGTCCTGGGCCGGGAGAGCTTCGCTTCAGGGAAACATTACTGGGAGGTGGAGGTGGAAAACGTGATTGAGTGGACTGTGGGGGTCTGCAGAGACAGTGTTGAGAGGAAAGGGAAGGTCCTGCTGCGTCCTCACAATGGCTTCTGGACCTTGGAGATGCGTAAAGGGCAATACCTGGCCCTGTCCTCACCTAAGAGGATTCTCCCTTTGAAGGAGTCCCTTTGCCGAGTGGGCGTCTTCCTGGACTATGAAGCTGGAGATATCTCCTTCTACAACATGAGGGACAGATCACACATCTACACATGTCCTCGTTTACACTTTTCTGTGCCTGTGAGGCCCTTCTTCAGGATAGGGTCTGATGACAGCCCCATCTTCATCTGTCCGGCACTCACAGGAGCCAGTGGGATCACAGTGCCTGAAGAGGGCCTGATACTTCACAGAGTGGGGACCAATCAGAGCCTGTAGAATCAATTCGCCGGTCTCACAGCCATGTAGACAAGCCCTCGTCATCTCAGCAGCCACTGCACAATGTTGTTGGTGGAAGACACACCCTTCTCCCCTCTGGTCACGTAAGAGAACAGCTTCCACCTGCCTCTTTCACACCCACTCCAGCCCTTAGCCCCAGTTTTCTCCTCCTCACTAGGCTGTGGCTTTAGTAGTTCCTTTCGTTGTAACTATGGGATGGGATCCACGCGTAGGAAACTAGTTGTGTCATAGCTCCCAGCCAAGAAGAAAGTGTGAGAAGTTGATGGGCAGCAAACCTGCTGTTTAACATCAGGGTGACCACATTGAGTCCAGTATGCCAGTTGGCACCAGATGTTATGGACATGGAATGAGGTCAACAGGGTTCATCAGGATGAGAGAGGAGAGAGGAATCCACAGGACCACCAGAGAGGAGAGGGAACCAGATATGCAGGTCAGAGATAGAGGAAGTGGAACCAGACAGCTGGGAGGGACCAAGGTTGTAAGGGTGGATAAGCCCCAACATAACAGCTAAGGGGACCTGGGAGATGATGGCTCATTTCCACCCAACCCCAGGATTTCCACAACACACACCCACAGGCCTGGACCTGGGATGATGAATGAAGAACATGGACTCGTGTGGATGTGGTTTGGCTTACGTGTCCCTGCAATAAACAATGAGTCAGTACTTAGTCCCTGAGTGTGGTTGAGGTTTGAGGTCCTGGTCGAGCAGGGCAGTACTGCAACTGGTCTACGTCAGCATTCAGGTTCAATGGGGACACCAGTGGCTTCAAACTTCCTGATCTAATTATGTCTTTAGACACTTAATAACCATTGAGGACCTTAAAGAACTTTTGTTTATTTGGGTTAATATTTGTTAATAGTTATGGCATTTGACATTGAAACAAAATTTGAAATGTTATCTTTTAATTCATGTTAAAATAGCATGAATAAATCAATTATAGTTTAATACAAACAGGATGTTTTGTGAAAAAGCAATCTATTGTGTCCCAATAAAAGAACTAGGAGTTCTTTTATTCCTGGTTAACTTTTTCCAAATCTAATGTCTGGCTTAATAGAAGATGTTTGTATTCTCATATCTGCCTTTGTATTAAACCTATTGGTTTATCATAGGTCATATTTTCTCAAAAAAAACTTTACTGCACCCTACTGAGAGAATGAGATGAAAAATGGTTAAGGTTTCATTATTATTATTGTGAAAATAGTGTTAACACTGGGGACTCCTTAAGAGTATATCAGAGTTCGCGCTAGGAATCCCAAGACCGCATTTGGAAACTAGAATAGTGGATCCTGGAAGTTAATCCATGTGCCGGTTAATTTTAGATGTCAACTTGACTGGATTATGGAATACCTAGACAACTGGTACAACATTATTTCTGGATGTGTCTGTGAGTGTGTTTCCAGAAGAGACTGGCATGTGAGTCAGTGGGAAATTCTCCCGTCCAATTGGCTGGGGGCCCAATAGAACCAAAAGGCAGAGGAAAGGCAAATTCTTCTCTCCTCTGGAGCTGAGACATTCTTCTTCTTCTGCCCTTGGACATCAGAACTCCTGGCTCTCCAGCCTTTGAACTTCAGGACTTGTACCAGGAGGCCCTGGGTTCTCAGGCCTTTGGCTTTGGACTGAGAGTTACACAACCAGCTTCCCTGGTTCTGAGGCTTTCGGACTTCAAATGAGCCGTGCTACCAGCATCCCAGGGTCTCCAGCCTACAGACGGGCTGTTGTGTGATTTCTTAGCCTCTATATTCACATGAGCCAATTTCCTTAATAAATGTCTGCTCATAAATCTGCTCATAAAGCCGAGTTCCTGCCACTTCACTCCAACCTGGGTGACAGAGTGCAACTCCGTTTCAAAAAAAAAAAAAAGTGTATTGTGTCTGGTTTTCTTTCCATTCATATGTTTATGTGACTCTGCAGTAATATCTCCTCCTCCCGCATGTACCCATATTCATGCAAGCAAATGTAGCAAACTGCCACAATAGCATTTTAATTAGTGGACATCTTTCTCTCTTCACCACATTAAAATCTTTTCTCATTTTGTTCTGCTGATATTTCCATTATGATAAAAGATTTAAGACAAGTAAATATATAGAAATACTCATATACACACAAGGATGAAAGAAATAAACACAAACACTAAGGGAGGTAAGGCAGGAATTTTTCTTCAACGTGTACAATTCAATGTACTTTCAGCCTTCCTCAGGGGTTTCTGGCCAGCAACTGATGAGAAACACCACCTCCGAGCCAATCAAAAAACTAATTCTTCCAAAGAGAGATTGTTATTATTCCTCACGATGACCAGACAGCCTCTGCTTTCTTTTTCCTTTCTTCCAAATGGAGATTCAACCATAATAGAAAGAATGGAGAACTATTAACCGCGTTTCTTCCGTGGGCTGTGATTTTCAGATGAGAATGCTAAGAGGTAAGTGGGAGAAGTTGATGAGAGCCTGGGCTACAATGTCGGGGAGGACAGGGGCTGAATCGCTGAGAGTGGTGAGTGGGCATGCAGGGAGAGTACTTGTGCAGAGAAAGGTGTCAGGTGTCTGAGGAGTGTGCCTGAGGGGGTGTGCACACACACTTGTGGACACACAGAAAGTGGAGAAGTAGTACAAAGAATAAAGACCTGCAGAGTTTGGGATTTGGTCAAGAAATATTCTAATTGCATGTTCTTAAGAATGTATTGTGGTCAGAAAAGGGCAAAAAATCTTTAAAATCTCTTCTGGCCAACTCAAGGCATCTATTCTAAGAATTTCTAAAAAGAGATGTCCCTTATAGATTCATATGTAAATCTGTTCATTTCAGAAATATTAAAAATATAGAAATGTCTGAACCAGCATACATATACAACAGGCGAGGGATAGACAAACAATGCATGTTTCAGTCATAAAAGAGATTTCCATGCAGCCTTTAGGAATCGTGTTTTTCATGAAGGGCAATTATTTATAATTTTAACAACATTAGATCCATACATTACACCTTGTTTTGTGTCTTTTAGGAACAGTATGTGTTTTTCCTTTTATTCATCATTTCCCCAAAACCTAACGAATATTATCCAATGGATACAATCTATTTCGTTGTATGAATATACAGGTTTTTTTGGTTTTTGTTTTTTGTTTTTTTTGAGATGGAGTCTTGCTCTGTCACCCAGGCTGGAGTGCAGTGGTGCATTCTCAGCTCACTGCAGCCTCTGCTTCCCAGGTTCCAGCGATTCTCCTGTCTCAGCCTCCTGGGTAGCTGGGATTACAGGTGCATGCCACCACGCGCAGCTAATTTTTGTATTTTTAGTAGAGACGGGTTTTGCCAAGTTGGCCAGGCTGGTCTTGAACTCCTGACCTCAGGTGATCCGCCTGCCTCAGTCTCCCAAAGTGCTGGGATTACAGGCATGAGCCACCACGCCAGGCCTATACAATTATTATTATTATTATTATTATTATTTACATTTAACCTAATTTTATTCATGCTGGCCTTGGGATGGGGAATAGATCATTCAGTAAAAACATACAGTAAAAACAAAGTGTCTTATCATGTACAACTTTTAAACTATATTAATGATGTACCTAAATTACTTCCATGCACACAAGTCTAACATTCGTTTAAAAAAAAACACACACACACACACACACACACACAAGACTTCTGGGAGCATTTCATAATAAAGTAATTCCTATCTAATTTTTCTTTGTAGATAGATCAAGCACCTCCAAAATATGAATTCCTGTACACCGTGAGCACATTACTTAAAATGAACACTTACGGCCGGGCGCGGTGGCTCAAGCCTGTAATCCCAGCACTTTGGGAGGCCGAGACGGGCGGATCACGAGGTCAGGAGATCGAGACCATCCTGGCTAACTGGGTGAAACCCGTCTCTACTAAAACATACAAAAAATTAGCCGGGCGAGGTGGCGGGCGCCTGTAGTCCCAACTACTCGGAAGGCTGAGGCAGGAGAATGGCGTGAACCCGGGAGGCGGAGCTTGCAGTGAGCTGAGACCCGGCCACTGCACTCCAGCCTGGGTGAAAGAACGAGACTCCGTCTCAAAAAAAAAAAAAAAAAAAAAAATGAACACTTACATGAATTAAGTATATGGACAGCCTTAGGATAAGCTGACGTTATAGATTCAGCTAAGTAGGCAACACACCATAGTGCCAAATGGAAATAGTGTATTTGCAAATAATTTTTTAAAACTATGTTAAGTTTTATAATTAAATGCAGAAAATATACTGATTTGCTAAAATAAATAAGATGTGATGTATTAACACTTCACTATAAAGAATGCATACCAGAACTTTTATAAACAGTGAATGAGTCTTATTAGGAATATTTCCTACAACAAACGCTGGTTAAATAGAAATGCATATTTTGAAGCACTGTGGGTGGTATATGTTTTGCCACATACTTTTGTTACCTTGAGGTAGATAACGCATATGTACTAAAATTGGCGTTCATTTTCAGTTGCTGCTGGTATCATGTTTTAAGAAATGTGTACAGTGTGAAAAATTTGAAAATACTCATGAATGAAAAATGTCTTTAAAAAATAGCTATTTTCATGCAGTTATGTACAGTCTTACTGTGTAAATTTCAAGGCAAGATTTGTTTCCTGTAAAACAGATCATTGTTCTATGAGAGAATGTTCTTTACTTTGTGCATTTCTTTTCTCCCCTTGCGTTACATTATTTTGCTCTAGTCTTTGTTTCTGTGTGCATATAACATGGCAGTTAAAATGAAAACTATCTCACATGTAGAAAAGGAAAGTCTGGAATTTAAAAACCAAGAACTCATAAAATCCTTATTAAATGACACTATCTGATTCAAGTAAAAAATGACTTAAACACTAGCAAAAAAAAAAAGACAAAACACATTTCATGAAGAATACAAAGATAAATGTCTGCTGAGTGTTTTAGTTCAGATGTTTCAGAATACTGCTGCATGTTTTATGAGGAATTTGAGGGGAAGATTTCATAGCAGAAGGTATTAATGTGGGCTGTATTGACTTAAGTGGTGACCCAACTGGACTGTGAAACCACGGGATGCCTATGGACTCCAGCTGCTTGTTACAGAGGAACTCTCCACTGTTGTTCAGAAATCTTTCCTCATTTCCTCTCTCCCCAAGCTTCCCATCCTCTACTGGCTCAGTTTCTAGCATTTCAGTATCCTCTTTCCTGCTAAAGAACTTGTCCAACTAACTAGTAACTATTTTTGGTGTGCATTAGCATAACTTTTATTGGGGGCGATATAGCAATATCTACCCAAATTACATCTTTAGTGATCCAAAATTCCACTTCTGGGGATTTATTTGGTAGATAAGCTTGCATTTATGTGAGATGATCCAGGTAAAAAGTTATTTTTTATAGCACTGATTATGACTGCACAAGGTTAGAAACTATGCAGATGTTCACAGCTAAGGAACTTTCACGCAGTGGATACCACTCAAGTGTGAAAGAAAAAAGAGAAAATTATCTCTATACTGATATGGAAGGATCTCCAAGATTAACTTTGCACAGAAAGAGCAAAATGCAGAGTGGTGTGTATGGAATGCTATCTTCAGTGCAAATAAGAGGAAAAACAAGAATACATTTTTATTTACACTTTTTATGTTAACAAGCAATGTCATAACACTCACTAGGTGTCAGGTACTTTATTAATTTAATCCTTGTAACTTCAGGAGGTAGGTATTAACATTACCCCAATTTCAAAGAGAAGGGCAGTAGGAATAGAGAGGTTAAATAATTACTCTATAGTCATACTGCTAGTCACCTAAAGGAGCCAACATTGACACCCTAAGCATCATATTAAGCAGACTGATTTGAAGCTAAGAAAGGGAGGGTGGGAGGGAGGATTGGATGGATGGGAGACTTGTGTGACTTTTTATACATGTATTTTTGAACCATGTACATATGTTACCTATCAAAAAGTTGAAATAGAAAAAACTGTCTGATCTGCTCAAGTCACTCACTTTCCACATGAGAGGCAGACATCTCAAGACAAGTAATAGTAGCAGCCTCTAGTGGGGGTTTATCAAAGTCTTACCCACAGTCCTCTGAGATTTTAGAATGAGAAAGATTATTTAACCCCGTGAGATAGATTCCGTGCCCTGTGACCTGGGGTGAGCAGCTAACACTTGGGGCGCTGCAGTCTGGGGAGGCTGAGTGCACAGGTCCCCATGGTCCATAGCCCTTCCCTTCACAAGCCCCTTCTTCAGGAGCGCCCAGAGCTGGATCGCTGCCCTGGCAGGGACCCTGCCTATCTTGCTGCTGCTTCTCGGGGCAGCCCGTTACTTCCTGTGGCAACAGCAGGAGGAAAAAAGACTCTGTTCAGAAAGAAAAAGAGCGCAAGAGTTGAGAGAAATGGCATGGAGCACAATAAAGCAAGAACGAATCACAAGAGGTAGCTGACCCTGGGAGTTTATCTGAACCTCTAACTTACAGGCCAAAGCCCAAAGGCCTCACGCCTATCCTCACTCCATAGCTGGGTTGTTTTTAAGGTTTATTTTTTAGAGAACTCCCTCACCTGTAACAGTTCATTATTTTCTCTGCTTATTTTCCAGAGAAGCTCCTGGAGGAACTCAGTAAGTTTCCATTCCTCCAGGGACCCAGGCATGTCTTCCTGTCCCTGCTTTAAGAGCCTTGATGCATCTTCCCTGTTCATTCCATTGCAGGGTGGAGAATTATCCAGTACGCGTCTCATTAAGTCTCTCTGACATTTTCTCTGAATCTGAATCTATAACTGTCTGTGCTTGAATAGTTTCCACTCTTAACTTTTTCCCCAAGGTTAGGAAGTGGTCTTAGATCCCTTTGACTAAGGAAAGAAAATAAATGTGCCAATTCCTAGTCATTGCCAAAAAAAAAAAAGAAAAAAGAAAAGAAAAAAGACAAAGAGTGTGACTCATTGGAGTAACACCCAGGAGGAGTGTTTCTTTCTCCCTTTCTTTCTCTCTCTTGCCGAGTCTCAAAGAAAAAATGCCTTCAATTTCTCTCTACTAGGGGCCACAAAACTCCATAGCCCTGCAAAGCACTGAAGAATATCCAGGGGCACACTTGTAAAGGAAGAGGGAAGAGGTGGATGAAGTTCATTCTCTATGGTAGGAACTTCACTCTTCATTTTACATAATCTGTAGGCTCCAGAGAAGAAAAAGAATAGAAAATAATAAAGAACAAAAAAATAAGAAAAGAGATTGTGTCTAATAAACAAAAATGGCTTGAACAGTTGTTCAGTTGGTACCAATTTATTCTAACTGGCTTCAAAAACTTCTCCCTGAAATTGCTCATTAAATTTCCCAAATTCTTTTCAGGGTAAGGTAAGAAATTACAGATTGAAGTAGAAGGATCTTGCACACACACACACACACACACACATATATATATGCATATAGACATGGTGGCACCTATGCCCAGGTACAAGAGTTTAGATACATTCCTAATGAATCAGCTGAACACCATCAGGAAGGAACTCTCAAAGTGACTGCCATGCACTAGCATTCGACTGATGTTCCTGGATTTGATATTAAGAAGGACACAGTAGAGAGAATTGAACCTGCAGAGGAAGAAGATACAGATGGTCAAAAAAAAAAAAAACAAAAAACAAAAAAAAGATAAGATGTATGTAAAAGTAAGGGAATGGGGCAAACTCAAACATGGCAAGTTAAAGTGACATCTCTACTTTCTCTTATTGTAGGGGAGAGAGACCTTGGGCCTGTAGTGGTGAGTGAACGTGATGCTCTCTGAGTTTGCTGGGATACGTGCCATGAACATTTCAACCTTTCTCTGCTGTGACCCATTGATATTCTCAGTTGCATGAATCAGATTTAACCAAAATACTCAATTTCTGTGTGGTGTGGGGTTGATTTCTGCTTTTCTAGAGAATCTGAGAGACTCCTGACCCTACACACCCCCATGCAAGGCCTGGCCACACAGCCTGTACCCTTCATGACAGAGGGAACAGAGCCCACCATTTTTGAGAAGATGCCACCCCTGATCCATCAGAGTTATAGAGGAAGGAAGCTGGACCCTGGAAGAGACTCTGAAGAAAATGAGAGAATACAGGTAGTGACGGGAGAATGCAGTGGGGAAAAGTACAAGAATACTGACCTTTTCCTTATCTGTGTCTCCTTCCTTTCAGAATGGAAAAAGGCCCTCTTCAAGCCAGGTGAGTAAATCACTGTATGTTCCCTGGACCAACAACCTGAGGGATTATATTCCTTTTTCCTTTTTTCTTATCCAACTCCTGTGATTTGGGGAAGAAATGTCCCCATAACCAGGACAGTTTGGGGTAGGCAACATTAAATCCCAATCTGAAAGGTGGGCCCATCTCCAAGACCCTTCCAGCTGAGAGCTCAGGGAACCAGGGCGTATTGCTCTCTTGCACTTCCTCAGACCTTCCTGGGAAGGAAGACACATAAAGGGTGGAGCTGAGGGGAAGGAGACACACACTGAGTGATACTGCAGGGAGAGTGAGGATGGAAATGCCAAACAGAGGAGGGGATGCCTGCCCAAAGAACTTTGCCCTTCCTAGGCTTCCCATGCTACCTACTGTCTGTGTGCCCAGACAAATGCTTCTGAACTTTGGCCTCCACATTTTTCGATGATGACTGCAATCTATGTTTTGTGGGAGTTGAGGTGAAGACTGAAGGAATAATAAATATGCATTGGTCAAAAACCTAGTAAGAAAGAGATGAGGAGTTCAAACTGTATGGTTGAAGAGGGTTTGTGGAAAGGAGGGTTAAGGGAAAGCAACAAGGAAAAGTGCAGTGCCCCATGGTTCCCAACATTGGGGAGCTGTCTCCACCCCAGCCTGGGAGGGATAGGGAGGGGAGGCAGTTACTGGAACCCAGAGTAAGAAGTAGCTCAAAGAGAGGGCTTCCTGAGAGAGTCTCCAGGCCTTGTTAGAGCCACACCAGCTTCTGCTGGCAGGAAGGAAGCAGGAAATTAAATGGTGTGTCTCTCCTTTCTTTCTCCTTCCAATCTCCTATCAGGGCCTCCCATTGGCCAAACTCAACAGCAAACCAGAGGACAAGGAAGCCCAGTGCCACTGTCTTTAGAGGACAGATTTCTGGGGCCCAGAAAAGGGTGGAGAAAGCTGAAGGGCAGAGAGTGAATCTATTGCATATAAGGTCCCACATATAGCCCAGCACAGAGACGGCCTTGCAGCTATCGGGAACATCAGGAGCTTCCTTCATGCCCTGCTGTGGGCTGAGTAAATAACATGATTGCTTTATACAGCGCTAGAGATTTATATGTTTATCCCCATTTTTCAGATGAAGAAATGCTTCAGATGAGGCTCCACTTTGTTAAATAAATTAGATGTACGGAAAAATAGACTGCAGAAAAGGGGAACTCATTTAGCTCATGGGTGGTCGAATGAAGGTTGAAAATTAACCTCTGATCATAAAGCATTAGTGGGCAGAGTCAATGTGGGGAGGGAAACAAGAAAAATGTAGAAAGAGGATGCTTGCTGCTTCCTGAGGCCACATCAGGGTGTTGGGTTAGCCAGATCCTAATGCAACTCTCACTTCACCCTCCTCTTCCCCTCTGGACACAAGATCCCTGGCGTTTTCTCTTCTGACATTGATGAGAGAGTCACATTCAGGGCAGGCTAGGGACTCCAGGCTCTGGACTTAGGCCTCCTCAGCATGGCCCAGGCCTTGCATGCTGAGGCTCTGAAATCCAGGAAAAATGGTTGACCCCATGGACACTTCCTCAAAATCTCTGCAGTGGATGTGATTCTGGATGCAAAAACACCAAACCCCATCCTCCTTGTTTCTGAGGACCAGAGGAGTGTGCAGCGTGCCAAGGAGCCCCAGGATCTACCAGACAACCCTGAGAGATTTGATTGGCATTATTGTGTTCTCGGCTGTGAGAGCTTCATGTCAGGAGACATTACTGGGAGGTGGAGGTAGGGGACAGGAAAGAGTGGCATATAGGGGTGTGTAGTAAGAATGTGCAGAGAAAAGGCTGTGTCAAAATGACACCTAAGAACGGATTCTGGACTATGGGGCTGACTGATGGGAATAAGTATCAGACTCTAACTGAGCCCAGAACCAACCTGAAACTTCCTAAGCCCCCTAGGAAAGTGGGGGTCTTCCTGGACTATGAGACTGGAGATATCTCATTCTACAATGCTGTGGATGGATCGCATATTCATACTTTCCTGGACAACTACTTCTCTGAGCCTCTATATCCTGTTTTCAGAATTTTGACCTTGGAGCTCACTGGTCTAACAATTTACCCAGTACCAGAAGTAGAGAGTTCCCTCATTCCTGACCTAGTGCCTGATCATTCCCTGGAGTCACCAGTGACCCCGGGCTTAGCTAACGAAACTGGGGAGCCTCAGGCTGAAGCAACTTGTCTCTGCTTCTCCCTGCCCAGCTTAGAGCTGAGGGCCTCCCCCTCTACAGCAACCAATCACAACCATAAGCTACAGGCACACACTGAAGCACTTTACTGATACTCATTCAATTATTCATATGCCAGTTGTTTGAGTTTGGTACCACCTTACTGTCCCCTTATACAGATAAGGAAACTGGAATGCTGAAAAGTGAATTAACTTTACAAAGTAGAATTCACTAGTTAACTACAGAGCTGGGATCTAAACAGCAATAACTAACATTAATGGAGAATTTAAAATGTTCTGAGTGCTGTATTATGAGCTTTGTTGGATGCCACTCCTTTAATCCTCACAACACCGTATCGGATAGTCTCATTTTCCAAGTATGGAAGCTGAGGCAGGGCAACATTAAGTAACTTACATAACTCATATGGTAATTTGTGCAGCTGGGAGATGGTCAGCTTCAGTCTCTGGCCATTTGCCCATTCTTTTCCACCCTGATTCTTCCCCGATAGGAAGAACCCACCTATAGCCCTGAGGTTCTTTTCCCAGGATGGCTCCAGGGTAAGGATCATTGTAGGTGGTTGTGGAGTTGACACCCCTGTTGACTCCTTCCCAGCTGATTGTCAGAGCCTTAGACCCAGCACTCCTTGGATTAGCTCTGCAGAGTGTCTTGGTTGAGACAATAACCTCGCCGTCCCCACACGACACATGATTTGAAAAGAGACTAGAGGCCACACTTGATAAATCATGGGGAACAGATGTGTGCCCACCCAACAAATGTGATAAGTGATCACGCAGCCAGAGCCAGCCTTCCTACAGTCAAGGTTTCCAGGCAGAGAAAACACCCTGAAGATTCTCCGTGATATAGGAAATTTGGATAAAGGAAGCTAGAAGAACTACAGGGATTTTTTCTGTGTGTCATTTTTTTGTTTTTTTAGATAGAGTCTTGCTCTGTTGCCAGGCTGGAGTGCAGTGGTGCGATCTCCGCTCGCTGCTACCTCTGCCCCCCGGGTTCAAGCAATTCTCCTGCTTTCAGCCTCCTGAATAGTTGGGACTACAGGTGCACACCATGATGGCCGGCTAATATTTGTACTTTTAGTAGGGATGAGGGTTCACTATTTTTGCCAGGATGGTCTCGATCTCTTGACTTTGTGATCCACCTGCCTTGGCCTCCCAAAGTGCTGGGATTACAGGTGTGAGCCACTGGGTGCCCGGCTTACAGGGATATTTTTAATCCCATTATGGACTCTCTCTCCAGGAAAGGGGTCTGTCCACCCCTGCTCATTGGTAGATGTTAAACCAATATTCCTTTCAACTGCTGCCTGCTAGGGAGAACTGCTCCTTATTATCATCACGATTATTGCTCACCACGGTATCCCCTCTACTTAGCATGTGCTTGTCATGTTCTAGTTGTTCAGTTAATTTGTTAATAATGCTTACTCTTCAACTTGGCTTTTTCTAGACTGTGGTGTCTACTCAGGACAGTAGAGTGGTCCACACACCCGCTGTACTCCCCACAGTTTCAGTTTACTTCACTGCAGCGTTTTCATAAAACCTTTATTGTATGTGTTTTCTACAGCTGCTATGATGAATTACCACAAATTCAGAGACTTAAAGCAACACAAATTTTTGGTTCACAGTTCTATAGGTCAGAAGTTCAACAGGGATCTCACCAGGTTAAGATCAATGTGTCTGCATGCTGGATTCTTTTCTGGAGGCTGTAGAGAACAATATGTTTTCTTGTTTATTCAGATTGCTGGCAGAATTCAATTCCTTGCAATTACAAGACGGAGATCCCAGTTGCTTACTGGTTTACAGCTGAAGACTGTTCCCATCTCTAAAGGCTGCTGTTTTTCAGCTCGCAGCTCCCTTCTTCAATCTTCAAAGCAGCAACTGTGCATTGAGGACCTGTCAATCTTTGAAGTTTGTCTGGTTCTTTTTCCATTGCATCTCTCTGATTCTTCTGCCTTCTACTTTTGAGAACTCCTGTGATTCGATTAAGTCCACCCAGATAATTTAGAATAATCACTAAATGTTAAGGTCAATAACCTTAGTTCTATAAGGTCCATTTTGCCATGTTATATATCATTGTCACATGTTTCACAATAAATATCACTAGGTGTGTATGGAGGGAGGAGAACTATTGAAGCTACCACTTATTTGGGAAATCATCCCAGGAAACACAAGTGCAGAAAGAGAGAATCAGAGAAGGAGATAAGCCAATTGTGTGAGAAATGGCTTAAAGAGTTCATTAGGTTTTCAGTCACCATATGGACAACTCAGCTTATCCCAGGACACTAAGAAATTATGTGAAATTGTGGAATATATGTCAGAATCTTCCTAAGGGCTGGGGACCCTGGCACAATTATCAACATCTCACATCCTCCTTTGCTTAAACTGGTTGAAAGCTGCCCCTGGGAATGTTAGTTCTGCTGTACTTCAAGGTTGGGTTGTGTATCTGCAAGAAAAAGCAAATACGACTGGTGTTAGAGAAAGCAGAGGAGGAGAGACACAAATAACTGAGGTCAGACGTTGTAACCCTTGAAGGAAGCTGTGTTCACCCACTATTGGCAAATTGTAATAGGTCAAGAGAATATGGGACGGGGCATCAACAGCATCTGTTCTAAGGGCTCCGACTCCGAGAATATAGGGCCTTTCAAGGTCCCTCTACCCTCCTTGCACCACATTAATTTAGCATTAGTGACCTCTTGTCTTCTAATACATGTCCATATAGCATGGCCCTGCAGCCTCACCACATGGACTGGGTCTGGGATGGACACCCGACCCAGGCTAGGCCAGGGAACCTTCAAGTGACATGTGACTAGCTGTACCTATAGCAAGAGTGCATGGGAGTTGTGGGAAGAACTCTTCCACTCACATTATGATCCAAAAGAGGAAAAGAAGGTGAACTGCGGAAACAGAAGACCAAAGCACGTGTGCAGAGAGGAAGCTTCAAGATGGAAGGACTTTGGGCAATTTTCTCATCTTTTTTTCCCTTAGGGTCCCAGTATCATTCTAGTATGTTCTGGGAAATTTGTTCTCTTGAGATAAGGTATATGTATTGGCTAATATTGTTTTAATCTGGAAAATTACCAACTTAGACAATCATGGCACTATGCTCATTGATTCAGTAATGCAGGAATCTGGCATTTGAAAGGGGCATAGTAGGAATGGTTTTTCTCTTCAACAAAAAGTCTGGGCCTCCCATGGAAGGACTCCATAGCTAGAGGTGACTCAAAGGAAGAGACTTGCCCAAATTGCCATCAAAAATTGAAAATCATTTGCAAATCAAGAAGGGATCAGTGTTCAGTCTGGGTCCTGGTTCTACCACGACTGCCATGCACACCAGATCCACAGAGAACCTTGCTGAAGCGACCCTTCCTCTGTGCTTATCCCTCCCATGACAGGGAATGATTGTGTTAGGTTGTCACTATCTAATGTGACCCACTTTAGTACAACCTGGTGTATTAGTCAGTTTTCACGCTGCTATGAATGACTGCCTGAGACTGAGTAATTTATAAAGAAAAGAGATTTAATTGACTCACAGTTCTGCCTGGCTGGGGAGGCCTTAGAAAATTTATAATAATGGTGAAAGGGGAAGCAAATATGTCCTTCTTCACATGATGGCAGTAAGGGTGAGTGCTGAGCAAAAGAGAGAAAAACCCCTTATAAAATCATCAGATATTGTGAGAACTCACTATCAAAAGAAGAGCAAGGAGGTAACCATCCCCAAGATTCCCACCCCATGACACCACCCACTGGGTCCCTCCCATGACATGTGGGAATTATGGGAACTACAATTCAAGATGAGATTTGGGTGGGGATTCGGCCAAACCATATCATTCCGCCTCGGTCCCTCCCATGTCTTATATCCTCACATTTCAAGACACAATCATGCCTTTCCAACAGTCCCCCAAAATCTTAATTCATTCTAGCATTAACCCAAAGTCCAAGTCCAAAGTCTCATCTGAGGCAAGGTAAGTCCCTTTCCCATATGAACCTGAA
This sequence comes from Papio anubis, assembly GCF_008728515.1. Taxonomy (NCBI): domain Eukaryota; kingdom Metazoa; phylum Chordata; class Mammalia; order Primates; family Cercopithecidae; genus Papio; species Papio anubis. Next base: position 26,548,129 of record NC_044981.1, read on the forward strand.
AATTCAAAAGCAAGTTAGTTACTTCCTAGATACAATGGGGGTACAGGCATTGGGTAAATACACCCATTCCAAATGGGAGAAACTGGCCAAAACAAAAGGGCTACAGGCTCTATACAAGTTCAAAATCCAATAGGACAGTCATTAAACTTTAAAGGACCAAGATAATCTCTTTTGACTCCATGTCTCACATCCAGGTCACACCGATGCAAGATAGGCTCCCATAGCCTTGGGCAACTCCACCCCTGTGGCTTTGCAGGATATAGCCCCCTTCCTGGCTGCTTTCACAGGCTGGCATTGAGTGCTGCTTTTCCAGGTGCAAAGTACAAGCTGTCAGTGGATCACCATCCTGGAGTCTGGAGGATGATGGCCCTCTTCTCATACCTCCACTAGGCAGTGCCCCAGTGAGGCCTCTGTGTAGGGGCTCCACCCCCACATTTCTGTTCCAAACTGCCCTCACAGAGGTTCTCCATGAGGGTTCTGCCCCTGCAGCAAAATTCTACCAAGACAGTCAGGAGTTTCCATACATCCTCTGTAATCTAAGCAGAGGTGCTCAAACCTCAATTCTTCACTTCTGTGCACCTATAGCCCCAACACTATGTGAAAGTCACCAAGGCTTGTGGCTTGCATCCTCAGAAGCAATAATCTGAGCTGTATGTTGGCCTCTCTTAGCCACAGCCAGAGCTGAATCCGCTGGAAGGCAGGGCACAAAATCCCTAGACTGCATACAGCCTAGGGGGGCCCTGGGCCCAGCCTAGGAAACCATTTTTTCCTCCCAGGCCTCTGGATCTGTGATGGAAGGGTCTAGCAGGAAAACCTCTGACATTCTCTGGGGGCATTTTCCCCATAGTCTTGGTGATTAATATTTGGTTCCTTATTATGCAAATTTCTGCAGCCAGCTTGCCTTTCTCCTCAGAAAATGGATTTTTCTTTGTTATCTAATCATCGGGCCGCAAATTTTTCAAACTTTTACGCTCTGCTTCCTCCACCACTGTGAAGCCATTGTTAGTGTATTACTTGCAAAGTTTTGAACTGAAGTGAAAGGGAATTGGAGGCTTCCAGGCTAAGCATTTAGATATTTGAGAGGATATTAACAATATTTGCCACTTACAAATTCCTTCCGTCAGATACTCTAAATCATCACTCTAAAGTTCAAAGTTTCACAGGTCTCTAGGGCAGGGACAAAATGTCACCAGTCTTTTTGCATAGCAAGGGTGACCTTTACTCCAGTTCCCAACAAGTTCTCATCTCTATCTGAGACTACCTCAGCCTAGACTTCATTGTCCATATCACTATCAGCATGTTGGTTAAAGCCGTTCAACAAGTCTCCAGGAAGGTCCAAACTTTCTCACATTTTCCTATCTTCCTCTGAGCCCTCCAAACTGTTCCAACCTCTGCCTGTTGCCTAGTTCCAAAGTTGCTTCCACATTTTCGGGTATCCTTATAGCAGCACCCCACTCTACTGGTACCAATATACCGTATTAGTCCATTCTCATGCTATTATGAAGGACTGGGTAATTTGTAAAGGAAAGAGGTGTAAATGACTCACAGTACCATGGCTGGCGAGGCCTCAGGAAACTTATAATCATAGCAGAAGTGGAAGCAAACACGTCCTTCTTCGCGTGATGGCAGGAAGAAGAAGTGCTGAGCAAAAGGGGGAAAAGTCCCTTATAAAACCATCAGATGTCTTAAGATCTCGCTATTATGAGAATAGCATAGAGGTAACTGCCCCCATGATTCAATTACCTCCCACCAGGTCCCTCCTACAACACGTGGGGATTATCGGAACTACAATTCAAGATGAGATTTGGCTGGTGACACAGCCAAACCATATCAGCTGGTCTCTTGCTAAGCTACCTGATGAGCAATCAACCCTCTTCTTACCTAGAACACACATGTTTCCTTTTGGCTCAGATCAACTTTGGCAGAGGGTGAAACCTGGCTCTGCTGGATACTTTTGGCACAAGCTGTGTCAGAAGACCTGGACATTATTTCTTCAGATAAAAAATCTGAAGCCAGATCTTATCCTGACCGGCCAAGTTCTTGTATCCTTACAGCCACCTCTTCTGTTTGTTCCAAAGAACTGCCCAGGCTTGGCTGGAATGATCCAATACTTACTATGATTTTATCCTCATTAGCCACTCAACCTAGAATCTAATTTTAATTATACCCCAGAAGCACCAAGTGATAGGTGAGGCTGCTGTTTCAGAAAGAGACAGTTTAAGGGTTAGTCCAAAAGAAAAAGCACTTCTCAGGACTTGCTTTAGCTTATTCTCATCAAAGAGCTTTCTCTACAGAAGAATCCTACTGGGTCCTCCTTCCTGGTCCTTGAACTTCTAACCTAGAGTAGCTTAATCCTGCTGCCATCTCTCTCTCACACTCTGGTGCTGAATGATTCCAGGAACCGGGCCATACTATGGTGGGAATGACTTTACCTTGAGCATGTCACTCATGCATTGAATATCAACTGAGTGTACAGCTAAGGCTGAGTCCTATAAGGAGAGAAGAATCACATCCTGCAGAAATCTGTCCAGAGAAGCAGGTATTGTAGCCACAGCAAAGGCACAGTGGATACCTGAATAACAATTATATAAGACAGGACATGGGAACAGCAAAAGATTTGGGTGTCACAAGAGGCTGAGAACACTTTAAGCAGAAACATTCAGAGTCGTTCTTGGAGGAAGTAGGCACGAAGGCTGGGGAGAATTTTAAGGGGCGGAGATGAAGCAAACAATTCAAGTGAAAGGCATGGCATGGGAAAGGGAGCGCTGGCCACAGGGAGTGCAACGTTGTGATGCAAGGCCACTGTGGAGCCATTATTGGCGTATTAACTGCAAAGTTTGAATTGAATCAGAAGGGAATTGGAGGCCTCCAGACTAAGCATTCTCTGGGAGAAGCACAAGCCCACAACTTTCACCTACAAACTATTGATTCCAACTTAGTCCCTTGCTTTCTAGTATCTATGAGACAGCAGAGCCTATTGCAGTACCCAAGAAAATTAGGCCTTATCACCAAGAAGAAAGGGGGACTGCATGCTGCAGAGGCGAACAGCCATCTCAACCAGATACTGCACAGCCTAAATTCAAACTGTTACAATATAATCAAATTTCACCAACCCCAGTCACATCTTAATCTTAGGAGTTTTGATCACTGACTTGCAAATCCCAAAAGTGTGTTTTGAGGTCCTAGGCCACAGGAAGAACCAGCTTGTCCCACAGACCTCTTACAGAGATGGTATTCGCAGTCTATGTAGAGTCCAGCTTCAGATAATGTGTACTCCACTGGCAGCACGAGAAATAAATACACAGGAAAATACAATATAGCACAAACCAGGAGCTGAGGGTGAATGAAGATGCTCAGAAACACCCACACTAAAAATTTGCTGCAAAAGGTAAAACATGTCAAGCAGCACTGCCTCTGGAAACCAGAAAAATTATATTATTTGATAACAGATCCTAAGCCTGGATGCTGGAGGTGCTTAAAAATGTGCACTGTGTCTGGCTTTCTTTCCATGTATACATTTATTTGACTCTGTAGTAAAATCTCCTCCTCCTTCATGTCCCATATTCATGCAAGCAAATGTTAACAAACTGCCACAATAGCATTTTAATTAGTGCACATCTTTCTGTCTTCACCACATTATAATCTTTTCTCATTTTGTTCTGCTATTTCTATTATGACAAAAGACTTAAGAAAATACATAAAATACTTATATACATGTACATGCAAGAATGATTCAAATACATAAACACAGAAACAGAAATACTAAGGGAGGTAGGGCTGGAATTTTTCTTCAACATGTACAATTCAGTGTACTTTCAGTTTTCATTTCAACCTTCCTCAGTGGTTTCTGCCCAGCAACTGATGAGAAACATCACCTCTGAGCCAATCAAAAAACTAATTCTTCCAAAGAGAGATTGTTATTATTCCTCAGGATGACCAGACAGTCTCTGCTTTCTTTTTCCTTTCTTCCAGATGGAGATTCAACCATAATAGAAAGAATGGAGAAGTATTAACCGCGTTTCTTCAGTGGGCTGTGATTATCAGAGGGGAATACTAAGAAGTAAGTGGGGGATATTGATTAGAGCCTGGGTTACAATGCCTGGGAGGACAGGGGCTGAATCATTGAGAGTGGTGAGTGGGCATGCAGGAAGAGTACTCACCCTGAGAAAGGGTGAGGTGCCTCTGTGTGTGTGTGTGTGTGTGTGCATGCGCGCGCACACGGGCAACCACGCACACGTGGGCACATGGGGAAGAGGCAAGTAGTGCAAAGAATAAAGACCTGCAGATGTTGGGATTTGGTGGAAGGAAAGGGAGACAACATAAATGAAGAAATATTCCAACTGCATGTTCTTAAGAATGTATTGTGGTCAGAAGAGGGCAAAAAATCTTTAAAATCTGTTTTGGCCAACTGAAGCCGTCTATTCTAAGAGATTCTAGAAAGAGATGTGCCTTATAGATTCATATGTAAATGTGTTCATTACAGAAATATTTATAATATAGAAAAATCTGAACCAGCATACACATACAACAGGCGGGGGATAGACAAACAATACATGGTTCAATCATAAAAGAGATTCCCATGCAGCCTTTAGGAATCACGTTTTCAATGAACGGCAATTATTTATCATTTTAACATCATTAGATCCATACATTAAACCCTGTTTAGTATGATTTAGGTACAGTATCTGTTTTTTCTACCATTAAACATTTCCTCATAACCCAATATATGTGTTTCAATGGACACAATCTATTTCATTGTATGAATATATAATTATGTTTTAAAACTTTCTTAATTTTGGCTATTTCAATTACCTACATTTGGCTACTGTAGATTTTATTATATTTAACAGCCTCAGACATAAATTTTTGTCTTAATTTCTGACTTTTTTTTTCCTTCAACAGTAATTCCTATAAATGGAACTTTTGGGTAAAGCATACAACTTCTTTTTTTTTAATAGCGTTTCCTTGGTAGAGCATGTAACTTTTTAAAGACGCTTGCTGTATATATGACCAAAATGCTTCAAGAAGTATTTATGTTTCTACTAGCAAAGTATATGATTACAACTACAGACTTTTAATTTTATTGATTAATTTGTAGAAATGGGGTCTCATTATGTTACCCAGGCTGGTCTTAAACTCCTGGGCTCAAGGAATCCTCCCACCTTGACCATCCAAATTGCAAAGATTACAGGCATGAGCCACTACTTAAACTTTTATTCCTTTATGCTTTTCTTCATTTGCAATATTGACTATAATCAGGAAGAAAAATATAAACATCCTTTAAAAAGAATGAAAACATATGTCTCCCTTTAAGCAGAGTGGAGAAATTGTTAACTTTGAAACCAACGATAATAAAAATGATACCCCTTCTATAGCAACATAAAGAGCAGTTTTGAGGAACAGAAGATGTGAAACGCAATGTTTAGTCTGGGTGGGTGCAAGATGCAGGTAGGGGTGGAGGATGGCCGGCTGCACAGACCTCTGTTCCAGTGCTTCCTCTTCATCCCTCCCCACCTCCGTCTGCAGACCTTGTTCTCAGAGGCCATTCCCAGATTCAGGTGGCCACAGCAGCGGGTGTTATGGCTGCAGACCTCATGCTCCTTTGCTTTGGAAGAAGCTGTTGAGAAGCTAGTATTTACTGAGCAGCTAATATGTTCCAGTCAGTATTATCACTCATAATAATTACTGTTAAGTAGAACATGAAAAATTTTAAATTTAAAGCATTCCAATATTTTAAAAGTAAAGGGAGCAAAAGGCCAAAGTGATCTTTCGCTCACTTAACCTCCGATCTTCAGTTGAGCATGCATCTTTTTAGACTTTTGCAGGCATTTACATCTATAAATATGCAGAAATGTATAGCTTAGCTTTTGTTTTTCAATCGAATCATTAGTATAGTTCTGCAATGTGCTTTTTGACCGCTTAGTGTATCACTATTACCTAGGTTCATGACAATAAATCAACTCTTTTTACCTGCTGCATTGAATTCCCTCTGAGGGATGAGCTGTCATTCCTCTAAGCAGTCTCCTGTTGAGTGGATGGTTCAATTAGTTACCACTTTTATACTTTAAAAATAGTTCTGCAACGTCATTCTCACAGAGGCTTCTCACTGCACCCATGCAAGTACTTTGCTGGACTAGACATCAGAAAGTGGAATTGCTCAACCAATTGTGCACTTTCTAAATTTCATACTTCATGGTATTGTATGAATAAAGAAAGTTCCAGTGGTTTTGTCCCATGAACAAGATCACGCAGCTTGTGAATCTTAGAGCCTTTACCTATTGCTTAACTTCTTTATGTCCTTAACACTAATATAGTAGGCCTCACCCATTGTGGGTGCTCAGTAAATATTTGTTGAATGACTTTATGAAGGGAAGAAAGAAATGATGAGTAAGTCCTGGTCTTAATTTGCAGCTCTCTGATCACTAGCCTTGGATTAAATGTGGTGGGTTCAACCCCTGACTGATTCCAGAGCCCCCACCAGGCAGTCTTCCTGAATCCCACCAGGAGTCCACTGGGCCATGACTTGACCATGGTGATGGCCAAGAGTTGGGGCTTTCAGGAGTCCACAGTGGTGGACACCCACAGTGGTGGATCCCAGTGGAACCAGGGAGCCCAGTAAAGAGGGTCCTGCATGAAACACAGCAGGATGGCAGAGGGTTGGAAATGGTAGGGGAAGTTTGGGAAAGTGATAGGATTCTGAATATTTTCAAGCAGTACAGTCAAGGATTTCTTGATTGAATAACATGTGCATTATACATAGACATGGTTTTATAGATAATTTTCCATGTTGGGACTCAAAGGTAAAGACACTGAGGACAGACCTTTTTGGCAGAGGTAAGATCTTCTTTGGTCACCATACTTGAGTTGCCCCTGGAGAAGTGGACGTTTCCATGTGGAATCCTAAAGCTTTTTCTGGGCCATTGTGTCTGTCCCTTACCTTCTGGTGTCTCCTGATATGCAGCACAGATGAAAATGGCAAGTTCCCTGGCCTTTCTTCTGCTCAACTTTCGTGTTTGCCTCCTCTTGGTCCAGCTGCTTACTCCTTGCTCAGGTAGGGAATGACTCAATGCCTGTTTCTGAAGCAGACAAATACCTATGAATGTCCTCATAGAACTTTTTACTCCTTCCCATACCTGGAAGTCCATTCCAACCTGAAGGATCACCTGTCACAAAGAGACAAAGGGTGCTTCTGTTAGGAATGGTTTCCCCTCAAGGTTCTCTGCACCTCGCCTTCCCTGTCTGAGAAGCACCCTTCCTCTCATGACCCCAACTCCAACACCCTCTGACAGAACCTCCCTCTATGCCGACAGCTCAGTTTGCTGTGCTTGGACCCCATAGGCCCATCCTGGCCATGGTAGGTGAAGACGTTGATCTGCCCTGTCACCTGTTCCCGACCATGAGTGCAGAGACTATGGAGCTGAGGTGGGTGAGTTCCAGCCTAAGGCAGGTGGTGAACGTGTATGCAGATGGAAAGGAAGTGGAAGACAGGCAGAGTGCACCGTATCGTGGGAGAACTTCGATTCTACGGGATGACATCACTTCAGGGAAGGCTGCTCTCCGAATACACAACATCACAGCCTCTGACAGTGGAAAGTACTTGTGTTATTTCCAAGATGGTGACTTCTATGAAAAAGCCCTGGTGGAGCTGAAGGTTGCAGGTGAGCCTCCGGGTTTGGTTCTGAGAACATTTCTCTGTAGGATCTAGAGCAGAGGCAGAGTCCCTCTTCCAAAAGCACTGCAGACACTCCTGGCTGATCACTAGCAATTGACTGCACTGCCTTCCAACTTAGCTTCCCTGAGGCCCTTAAGAAAGACACACTCCTTCTTTAGAAAGACTTCCTGCTATACCATACATGCTCAAGTAAACAACTCCCTCCCGCTGGAGACCAGAGATATAAGGGAAATGAAGGACGAAGGATAGGAAGCATTAGAAATCACCTCTTCAGTGACTGGTACACAGTCATTTTGGTTTAGTTGTGTAACAGACGGCTTCTGTTGTGTCTCCAAGTGCACACTACCATGGGCCCTGGGAGGTGGAATAGTGACTGTATCTGCTGCCAGTATTTTCCAATCAGTGACTCCCAGAAACATTTTTGTAGTAGAATGAGGCATGTTTCTTACTTGTTGCAGTGAGGAAGAACACACATCATGGGGAGCTTTGGCAGTATCTCAGTAAGGAAGTTTTAGAGCAGACTTATACAATGTGGGCTTGTGTTAGGGGATTTGGGGGATGGTTTATAGACTTAGCACTCTGCTCTGGATGAGATACTGTCGGGAAGGTGTCGGGAGACGAATTCTATGAGCGGGAGCCTTAATCAAGCTTATCCAGGAGGAAGGAGACTAGGGTGAAACTAAAGCTGTAACTGATGAAGAGGCAGAAATTCCTCATTGCTGATGGGGGATGTTTGGTCATTGTTGTGGTTTGTACAATGTTCATGTTTTTCTCTGCACTCACACATGATGTGGGGTGGTCTTGTATTTCCCATGATCTGTCACAGTGATAAAGTACTATTGTTTGTGTTCTGTGAAATTGTTCATGTTCAACAGGTGGATACCAAGACCTGGTGTCAGGTTCCAGATGCCGAGGACAACTTTTTTCTTTCTCAGTGCAATCCCTTGCCTCATGGCTTCTGGTTGGGTTTGGTTTAAGGGGAGCTATAGAAGACAATGGTAGGAAGAAGAGAAAAGGGAGAGGTCTGGGTGCTTATTTCCTGGCTTCCTGACTGCAAGATACCCTCAGGATGGCTGCATTGCCTTGCTGAAGGTCACAGGTCAACTCAAGAAAGTCCTCAATGCATCAATCTCTTCTTTTATGTCTACGGAACACATCCCTCTTCTCCTCCCTCTGGTAATTGGGGGGGGTGGGAATAGCCCCACCTTACTGACTCTGGGATACTGCACTAGCCCATTTAGTTTTCTTCTCATCATGACCACACTTGTGTAAATAACTCCTGAATGAAATCTTTCTAGAATTATCAAATGTGAGTCTGCCATTGATTCCTATTGAGACTCTCCCTGATATAGGAGCTCTCAAGAATTTATGTCAATTTAACCTTCCACAGCATTGGGTTCTGATCTTCACATTGAAGTGAAAGGTTATGAGGATGGAGGGATCCATCTGGAGTGTAGGTCCACTGGCTGGTACCCACAACCCCAAATACAGTGGAGCAACGACAAGGGAGAGGACATCCCGGCTGTGAAAGCACCTGTGGTTGCAGATGGAGTGGGCCTGTATGCAGTAGCAGCATCCGTGATCATGAGAGGGAACTCTGGGAAGGGTGTATCCTGCATCATCAGAAATTCCCTCCTCGGCCTGGAAAAGACAGCCAGCATTTCCATCACAGGTCAGTACCCTGCTTGGCCTCAGCTTTACTGAGCTGAGCTGTGGCAGTTGATGAAAGGGGATGTGTGAGTCTCTACCGTGTGAGTCTCTGCGGTCAACCTGGGTCTCTGCACTGCATGTAAGGCTCAAAGCAGGGACCTGGAGGCCACTCCCTTCTCCAGGGGAGCTTCCCCACTCCACAGAGCTGTTCACGCCACAAACATTTACTGATCACTTCCTGTCTGACAGAAACAGAAAGTGTGACAGGCAGTGGGAATTGGGGAGAAACGTTAAGATAAGCTCTTTATGTAAAGTCAAATGACAAAATGGGAAAACATATATATATTTATAAACTCATAGAGAAAGAGCTAATCTTTTTGAAACAGAAGATTCTGAAAACTGAGTAAAAAATGTTAACAAAGGTCCAGAATTGTTAATTCACAGGAAAGGAAATAACCCACAAAAGGGTGCTCTATCTCACTCATTAGGGAAATATATAGGAAATAATTTTTCACTTACGATATTGGCAAAACTCAAAACCACACTGCCTTGCTTGATAACACATGATTATAGCAGGAATGTAGGAAGGCAGTGATTCTCAGTCATTTGGTCGTGTCACTTGTATTTTTGGTGTGCATTAGCACAAGCTCTATTGGGGGATCTATCCAAACTATGTATTTATTGATCCAAAATTCCAGTTCTGGGATATGCTTGCATTTGTATGAGATGATCCATGTAAAAGGTTTCTGGGGTTTTTTTGTTTGTTTGTTGATTGTTTGTTTGTTTGGTTTTGGAGAGGGAGTCTCACTCTTCTGCCCAGGCTGGAGTGCAATGGTGCAATCTCAGCTTACTGCAACCTCCTCCTCTTCAATTCAAGAGATCCTCCTGTCTCAGCCTCCCCTAGCCGGCCAAGCACGCACTACCACAACTGGCCAATTTTTATATTTTTGCTAGAGATGTGGTTTCACCATGTTGGCCGAGCTGGTTTCAAACTCCCGACCCCAATTGATCTGCCTGTCTCAGCCTCCCAAGGTGCTGGGATTACAAGTGCGAGTCACCAGCCTAGCCTGTAAGATGTTTCTTGATTATGATTGTAAAACGTTAGAAGCTATACAGATGCTAACTGATGGTGAACTTCCATACAAGGGAATACTGCCCAGTTGTGAAAGAAAAGAGATAATTCTCTCTATACTAATGTGGAAAGATCTCCAAGACACACTTTACACAGAAGAGTGAGATGCAGAGTGATGTGTATAGAATGTTATTTTTAGTTTAAACAAGAGGAAAAATAGGAACATATTTTAATGGACTTTTCTAGTTCTTGATTGTGTTATTTAATTTACATTTTTAAAATTTAACAAGCGATTTTGTAACGCTCGCTGTACATCAGGCACTTTATTTACTTATTTAGAGACAGAGCCTCACTCTGCCACCCAGGCTGGAATGCTGTGGACAATCTTGACTCACTGCAAGTTCCCCTTCCTGGGCTGAAGCAATTCTACAGCCTCAGCCTCCCTAGTAGTTGGTATTACAGAAACATGCCACTACATCCAGCTAATTTTTGTAATTTTAGTAAACATGGGTTTTCACCATGTTGGCCAAGCTGGTCTCGAACTCCTGATCAAGGTCTGCCTGCCTTGGCCTCACAAAGTGCTGGGATTACAGGCATGAGCCACTGTGCCAAGCCCATCAGGCCCTTTATAAGTATTAATTTAATTCTTCTAACCTCAGGAGATGGGTATTATCATTACCCTCATTTAATAGAATAGGCCACTACAAACAGAGAGATTATATAAGTAGTCCAACATCACACTGCTAGTCACATGGGGGAGCCAGCATTTAAACCCATGCCCTCTGACTCCACAGTTTATGTCCCTAAGCATCATATTAAGTGAACCAAGGAGAAGTTAATAGATGGAAGGAGGGAGTACTAGGTAGATGGGAGAGTTGCATGACTCTACGTGTACGTCATTTTTGAACCATGTAAATGTGTTACTGGTTGAAAAAATATTTAGAAAAAAATGAGTATGACTCTGCCCAAGTTAATTTCCATATGAGAGGCAGACATCTCAAGATAGTAACAGTAGTAGCTTATAGTGAGGGTTTACCAAAGTGTTCTCTACGGTCCTCTGAGACTTTAGGGAGAGGGCACTTATTTAACCTAATGAGATAGATTCCATGCCCCCAACCTGGGCTGAGAAGCTAAAGCTTGGGGCGCTAAGGTTGGGGAGGCTGAGTGCACCAGCGCCCATGACTCACAGCTCTCCCTTTCACAGACCCCTTCTTCAGGAACGCCCAGCCCTGGATCACAGCCCTGGCAGGGACCCTGCCTATCTCGCTGCTGCTTCTCGCAGGAGCCAGTTACTTCTTGTGGAGACAACAGAAGGAAAAAATTGCCCTGTCCAGGGAGACAGAAAGAGAGCGAGAGATGAAAGAAATGGAATATGCTGCAACAAAGCAGGAAATAAGCCTAAGAGGTATCCAAAGAAAACAGAGAATCTAAGCCCCAGGCTTTCATGCCCAGCCCAAAGATCTCACCCCCATACCCGTCCTGGCGCTGCATCATGTTTAAGGTTTATTTTCCCGAAATCCCCCTCACCCATAACTGTTCTTTTTTTCTCTCTCTCTCTCTCTCTCTTTTTTTGCTTATTTTCCAGAGAAGCTCCAGGAGGAACTCAGTAAGTTCCCATTCCCCCAGAGATCCAGGCATGTCTTCTTATCCCCACTTTGAGCGCCTTGATAACTGTTCCTTCCCTGTTCATTCCATTGCAGAGTGGAGAAAAATCCAGTACATGGCTCGTGAGTGACTCTGACATTTTCTCTGAATTTGAATCTAGGACTCTCTTCTGCTTGGAAATTTTCCAGCCCATAAGTCTTTGCCCAGGATTGAAAACTGGTTAGATCCCCTTACTCAGGAAAAGAAAATAAGTGTGGCTCTTTGGAGAAACCACCCAGAAGGAGTCTCTCTCTTCTCTCTCTCTCTCTAAGAAAACAAAAAGAGGTCTTCAATCTCTTTGTACTAGGGGCCACAGACATTTATGCCCCAAAAAGCACTGAGGAATATCCAGGGGTGCACTTCAAAAGGGAGAGGGAAGAGAAGGATGAGGTGCATTTTCTATGGCAGGAACCTTACATATTGTTTTCCATAATCTAGAGGAGGTTGAAAGGAAAACAAGAAGGGAAGATTTAAGAGATAAGAAAAACAGAAAAGAGAGCGGGAGTAAAGTGTGTCTAATAAAGAGGAGTAGCTACAGTGGCTCAGTTCGTACAGATTTATCATAACTGCTTTCAAAACTATTCCCTGAAATTGTGCATTAAATTTCCCAAATTCTTTTTAGAGCAAGGTAGGAAATGATACAGATTGACAAGGATGGATCTTGTACTCCTAGACTTTCACCTATAGACATGGTGACACCTATGCCCAGGCACAGGAGTATAGACAGATTCAAAATAGATTAGGTGGGCTCCATTGGGAAGGAACTCTCACAGTGACTGCATTGCCACTAGCATCCAGCCAGTGTTCCCAGACTGGATATTAAGAAGAAGAGGTGAAGAGAGAATTCAGCATGCAGAGTGAGACCATAGGGAAGGGTGAAATGGTCAAAAAGAAAGACTAGATGGACGCGAAAGGAAGGGGAAGGGACCAACAGAGCAAAGGCAGTGTTCATGTGACATCTCTGTCTTTCTTTCATTGTAGGGGGAGAGAAGTCTTTGGCCTATCATGGTGAGTGAGCCTGATGCTCTCTGGGTTTGCCGGGTCATGTACCATGAACATTTCAACCTTTTCTCTGCTGTGACTCATTGACGTTCTCAGTTGGATTAATCAGTTCTAACCCATAGACTCAATCTTGCATGGTACGGGGTTGACTTCTGCTTTTCTGGAGCCTCTGAGAGACTCCTGACCCTGCACATGCCCAGGCAAAGCATAGCCGTGCAGCCTGCACCCCTCATGACATTGTTTAGAAGGTGCCACCTCTGATCCATCAGACCTGTACAGGAGGGAGGCTGAACCCTAGAAGAGACGCTGAAGAAAAGGAGAGAAAACGTGTAGTGAAAGGAGAATGGAGTGGAGAAAAAACAAAACTACTGATCTTTTTCTTATCTGTGTCTCCTTCCTTTCAGAATGGAAAATGGCCCTCTTCAAGCCTGGTGAGTAAATCACTATGTGTTCCCTGGACCAACAACCTGAGGGACCGTATGCCTTTTTCCTCCTCCAACTCTTGTGATTTGGGGAAGAAAACTTCCCTTGACTAAGAGAGTCTGGGATAGACAACATTAAATCCCAATCTGAAAAGTGGGCCCATCTCCAAGACCCTTCCTGCTGAGAGCCCGGGGAACCAGAAAGAATTGCTCTCTTGGGCTTCCTCAGACCTTCCTGGGAAGGAAGACACATAAAGGGTAGAGCTGAGGGGAAGGAGATACACACTGAGTGATACTGCAGGGAGAGTGAGGGTGGAAATGCCAAGGAGAGGAGGTGATGCCTGCCCAAAGAACTTTACCCTTCCTAGGCTTTTCATGCCACCTACCGCCTGTGTCACCTCAAAGGATTTAATGCTTCTGAGCTTTGGCCTCCACATTTTTAAACGAAAATTGCAATCTGTGTTTTGTTGGGGTTGAGGTGAAGACTGAAGGAATAATAAATATCCATTGGTTAAAAACCTAGTTAGAAAGAGATGACGAGTTCACACTGCGTGGTTGAAGGTTTGCAGAAAGGAGGGTTAAGGGAAAGCAACAAGGAAAAGTGCAGTGCCCCCATGGTTCCCAACAGTGGGGAGCTGTCTCCACTCCTAGGGAGGGGAGGCAGTTACTGGAAACCAGAGAAAAGTAGCGCAAAGACAGGGCTTCCTGAGAAGAGTCATCAGGCCTTGTTAGAGCAGCACCAGCTGCTGCTGGCAGGGAGGAAGCAGGAAAACAAACGGTGTGTCTCTCCTTTCTTTCTTCTTCCAATCTTCTATCAGGGCCTCCCATTGGCCAAACCCAACAGCAAACCAGAGAACAAGGGAGCCCAGTGGCACTGTCGCTAGAGTACAGATTCCTGGGGCCCAGAAGAAGGTGGAGAAAGCTGAAGGTTAGAGAGTGAATCTGGGGCCCCCCACAGAGCCCAGCACAGAGACTGCCTTGCAGCTATTAGAACATCAGGAGCTTCCTTCATGCCCTGCTGTGGGCTGAATAAATGATTCCCCTATACTATGCTAGAGATTCATATTTTTATCCCCGTTTTTCAGGTGAGGAAATGCTTCAGATGAGGCTCCACCTTGTTAAATAAATTGGATGTACGGAAAAATAGACTGCAGAAAAGGGGAACTCATTTAGTTCATGAGTGGTAGAGTGAAGATTGAAAAGTAACCTCTGATTATAAAGCATTAGGGGGCAGAGTCAGTGTGGGGAGGGAAACAAGAAAAATGTAGCAAGAGGATCCTTGTTGCTTCCTGGGGCAGCATCAGGGTATTGGATTAGGCAGATACTGACCTTACTTTCATTTCCCCTCTGGACACAAGACCCCTTGAGCTTTCTCCCACAACACTGATGAGACAGTCAAATTCAGGGCAGGCTAGGGACGCCAGGTTCTGTAAGGACCTCCTCAGCATGGCCCAGGCCTTGCATGCTGAGGCTCTGAAATCCAGGAAAAATGGCTGACCCCATGGACACCTCCTCAAACTCTCTGCAGCGGATGTGATTCTGGATCCAGACACGGCAAATGCCATCCTCCTTGTTTCTGAGGACCAGAGGAGTGTGCAGCGTGCCGAAGAGCCGCGGGATCTTCCAGACAACCCTGAGAGATTTGAATGGCGTTACTGTGTGCTTGGCCGTGAAAACTTCACATCAGGGAGACATTTCTGGGAAGTGGAAGTGGGGGACAGAAAAGAATGGCATATTGGGGTGTGTGGTAAAAACGTGGAGAGGAAAAAAGGATGGGTCAAAATGACACCAGAGAATGGATACTGGACCATGGGGCTGACTGATGGAAATAAGTATCGGGCTCTCACTGATCCCAGAACAAACCTGAAACTTCCTGAGCCCCCTAGGAAAGTGGGAATCTTCCTGGATTATGAGACTGGAGATATCTCATTCTACAATGCCACGGATGGATCTCATATCTACACCTTTCCGCACACCTCTTTCTCTGAGCCTCTGTATCCTGTATTCAGAATTTTGACCTTGGAGCCCACTGCCCTGACCATTTGCCCAATACCAAAACAAGTAGAGAGTTCCCCCAATCCTGACCTAGTGCCTGATCATTCCCTGGAGACACCAGTGGCCCCGGATTTAGCTAATGAAAGTGGGGAGCCTCAGGCTGAAGCAACATCTCTGCTTCTCCCTGCCCACCCTGGAGTTGATGGCCTCCCCCTCCACAACAACCAATCAGAACCATAAAGCTACAGGCACGCACTGAAGCACTTTACTGATATTCATTCAATTATTCCATATGACAGTTGTTTGAGTTTGGTACCACCTATTGTCCCTTTATACAAATAAGGAAACTGGGGTGCAGAAAGGTGAATTAACTTTACAAAGTAGACATGACTAGTGAACAACAGAGCTGGGATTTAAACAGCAATAGCTAATATTAACAGATAATTTAAACTGTTCTGAGTGCTGTGTTGTACGCTTTGGTGGATGTCACTCCTTTGAACGTCACAACACCCCATGGGGTGGTCTCATTTTGCAAGTATGAAAGCTGAGGCAGGGCAACGTTAAGTAACTTACATAACTCCTACGGTAATTTGTGTAGTTAGGAGATGTTCAGCCTCAGTCCCTGGCTAATTGCCCATTCTTTTCCAGCCTGATTTTTTTCCCTGGGAAGAGCCCCCATGTAGCCCTGAGGTTTTCTTCCCAGAACAGCTCCAGGGTAGAGATAATTGTAAGTGGTTGTGGAGTTGACACCCCTATTGACTCCTTCCCAGCTGATTATCAGAGCCTTAGACACAACACTCCTTAGATTAGCTCTGCAGAGTGTCTTGGTTGAGAGAATAACCTCATAGTACCCACATGACATGTGACTTGGAAAGAGACTAGAGGCCACACTTGATAAATCACGTGAAAGAGATGTGTGCCCACCCAACAAATGTGATAAGTGATCGTGCAGCCAGAGCCAGCCTTCCTACAGTCAAGGTTTCCAGGCAGAACAAATACCCTAAAGACTCTCTGTGATATAGGAAATTTGGATCAAGGAAGCTAGAAGAATTACAGGGATGTTTTTAATCCCACTATGGACTCAGTCTTCTGGAAATAGGTCTGTCCACCCCTGATCATTGGTGGATGTTAAACCCATATTCCTTTCAACTGATGCCTGCTAGGGAAAACTGCTCCTCATTGTCATCACTATTAATGCTCACCACTGTATCCCCTCTACTTGGCAAGTGGTTGTCAAGTTCTAGCTGTTTAATAAAGTGTTAATAATGCTTACTCTTCAACTTGGCTTTTTCTAGACTGTGGTGTCTACTCAGCACAGTAAAGTAAAGTAGTCTGCACACTCACTGTACTCACCACAGTCTCAGTTTACCTCACTGCAGCATTTTCACAAAACCCTTATTGGATGTATTCTCTTTGTTCTACTCCCAGGCTGGAGTACAGTGGCACAATCTCAGCTCACTGCAACCTCTGCCTCCCAGGTTCAAGTGATTCTCCTGCCTCAGTCTCCCAAGTAGCTGGGACTACAGGTGCGTGCAACCACACCCAGCTAATTTTTTGTATTTTTAGTACAGACAGGATTTCCCCATGTTGTCCAGGATGGTCTCAATCTCCTGACCTCGTGATCCACCCACCTCGGCCTCCCAAAGTGCTGAGATTACAGGCATGAGCCACCGCGCCTGGCCTCAGAAATTCATAAACTTAAAGCAACACAAATGTATTATCTCACTGTTCTGTAGGTGAGAAGTCCCACAGGGATCTCACCAGGCTAGAATCAAGGTGTCTGCAGGCTGGATTCCTTTCTGGAGTCTCTAAGGAAGAATCTGTTTCCTTGCTTATTCAGACTGTCGTCCAAATCAGATCCTTTCATCTATAGGACTGAGGTCCCAGTTGTTTCCTGGTTTTTACCCATTTCTAGAGGCTGCCACACTCTGGCTCCTAGCTCCCTTCCCCGATCTTCAAAGCAGTAACAGTGCATTGAGGCTCATCTCCTAGATCTTTTTCTCCATTGTATCTCTCTGATTCTTTTTACCTCCTCCTTTTTTTTTTTTTCTTCCTTCTTTGACAAGGACTCACTTTGTCACCCAGACTGAAGTGCAGTGGCGTGATCTCGGCTCACCACATACTTTGTCCCCTGGGCTCAAGCAATTCACCCACCTTAGCTTCCCAAGTAGCTGGGACCACAGGCCCACATCACCATGCCGGAGTATTTTCCTGTAGAGACAGGGTCTCGCCAAGTTGCCCAGGCTGGTCTCAAACTCCTCAGCTCAAGCAATCTACCCACCTTGGTCTCCCAAAGTGCTGGGGTTATAGGCATGAGCCACTGCGCTCAGTCTGCCTTTTACTTTTAAAGACTCCTATGATTAAACTGAGATCACCCAGACAATTTAGAATAATCTTTCTATTTTAAGGTCCATAACCTTAATTCTGTGTAAAATTCATTTTACCATGTTATACATTCTTTTCATAACTTTCGGAGTGGATATAGCTCAAAGGGTGGGTAGGGGGAGCACTATTCAGCTCACCACACTGATTTGGGAAGTGATCCCAGGAAACACAAGTGCAGAAACAAATTGAAATGAAAAGCCACTTACATGAGAAATGGGATAAAGGGTTCACTCATGGGAGTCAGTTACCATGTGGATAACGGCTCCAATCCCTTTTAGGACTCTCCTAAGAAACCATATGAAATGTGTGATGCAGCTCAAGAATCTTCCCACAAGGACTATGGGACCTGGGACTTTATCTCCACTTCCCATCCTCCTTTGCTTGGGTGGTTGAAGGTTGGCCTGGGAGTGTTAATTCTAATGCACTTTTAAGATTGGGCTATGTAACTGCAGAAAAGCAACTATCACGGGTGTGATAAAGCTCACAGGCAAAGGAGAAGCGAAATACTCACTGGAGGTGGGGAGGTTGTCATCCTTGCAGAAAACTGTGCCTTAGCTATTGGCAAACTGTGATAGGCCAAGAGAATATGGGATGGGACATCAACAGTGCCTGTTCTAAGGGCTCTGCCTCTGAGAATATAGTGAACGCCTTTCAAGGTCTCTCTACCCTCCCTGTACCACATTTAGCATTAGTGACCTCTTCTCTTCCAATACATGTCCATATCACGTGGCCCTGCAGCCTCACCACATGGACTGGGTCTGGGATGGACACCTGACCCAGGCTAGGCCAGAGGACCAAGTGACATGTGACCAGTTACACCTGTAGCAGATGTGCATGGGAGCTGTGGGAAGAACTGTTCCATTCATGGTGTGGACTAAACGATGGTGGATTGCAGAGAGAACACCAAAGCCGATGAGCAGAGAGAAGGCTACAAGATGGAAAGAATTTAGGCAAATTTCTTGTGTTTGGTTCTTTTAGAAACTCAGTATCATTTCTTCTCTTTGAAAAAAATTGTTCTTTTGAGGCAAGATAAATGTACTCATTAATATTGCTATAGTCCTGATATTCAGAAGCTTACGCAACTATTATAATATGTTCAGTGATTCTGTGGGTCAGGAATCTAGAATTTGAACAGGGCAGAGTAGGAATGGATTTTTTGTGTGCCAAGATGTCTAGGCCTCCCCTGGGAGTACTCCATAGCTGGAGATGACACACCCATATTACCTTCAAAGACGGTAGTTTATTGCATAGCAAAAGGGAATCAGTGCTCACCCTGTGTCCTGGTTCTTCCAGGGTTGGCAGGTCCATAAAGAACCTTGCTGAAGTAACCCTTCCTGTCTCTATCCCTCCCACTACAGAGCATGATTGGGTTAGGTTGTTACTATCTAACCGGGCACACCCCAGTAGAACTTGATTTCTTTCTAAGCTACCCCATCTTCAACTGATCCTCTTTCTTCTCAGAACACACATGTTTCCCTCTGGCTCAGATCAACTTTGGCAGAGGCTGAGGCCTGGCTTAGCTGGATGCTTCTGGCAAAAGGGCTGCTTCAAAGCCCTGGGCCTTATTTCTTCAGGTAAAAAAATATAAAGTCAGATCTCATCCTGGCTGACCATGCTCTTAGACCCTTGCATCCTTCTCTTCTGCCTCTTCTCAACAGCTGCCCAGTCCTGTTTGGAATGTTCTAATACTGATGTATTTACCCTCATGAGCCACTCAACCCAAAATCTTATTTGAATGATAATCGAGAAACATCAGGTGATGTGTGAGACTACTGTATGAGAAAGAGAAAGTTTAAGGGTCAGTTCAATGGAAAAAATAGTTCTCCGAGCTTTCTTTAGTTTATTCTCATCAAAGAGCTTTCTCTGCAGAAGGAACCTACTGGTTCCTCCTTCCCAGTCCTAGAAATCCTGACCTAGAGTGGCTTAATCCTACTAGCACCTCTCTCTCGCACTCTGGTGCCAAATGACTCCAGGAACTGGGCCATAATGTGGTGGGAATGACCTTACACTGAGCATGTCACACATGCATTGAACAACAGCTGAAAGCAGAGCTTAGAGCTTAGAGCTGGGCCCTGTAAGGTGAGAGGAATCACATCCTGCAGAAGTCTGTCCTGAGAAGCAGGTACACCCATCACAGCAAAGACACAGTTCATACCTGAGTAACAATAATACAAGACAGGACATGGGAACAGCAAAAGATTTAGGTGTCAGAAGAGGCTGAGAACACTTCAGGCAGGAACATTCAGAGTTATTTTTGGAGGAAGTAGTCACGAAGCCTGGGCAGGATTTCAAGGGTCAGAGATGGAGCAAACAATTCAAGTGAAAGGCATGGCGTGGGAAAGGGAGTGCTGGCCACAGGGAGTGCAATGTTGTGATGCAAGGCCACTGTGGAACCATTGCTAGCGTATTAACTGCACAGTTTTGAATTGAATCAGAAGGGAATTGGAGGCCTCCAGACTAAGCATTTAGACACTTGAGGGGAATACTGACAACTGGGCCTCGGGAAGATTATTCTGGAAGATATCTTTACAATTACAAATTGGAGCCTTTGGGAGAGGGATGATGTTGACGGGAGGATGGTATGTGTGCTGGTGTGTGTGTTTGTGTGTGGCTCTTGGACCCAACCTGACCACTTACTATCTAGAAGGTGAAGGACAACTAGAAAGTTTTGGTCAATTCCATCTTCTGCAGCCACCAGAATGCCACTTCCCTGAAGGAAAGGGTTTTTGATCCTCACTCAGGATTCTCAGCACCTCTTATCCAACAGCTTTGGAATGAATGACAAGGCCTTCATAACAGCCACTGCAACTGCTGTCTCCTTTCCTTTGCTACCCCTCCCCCACCAGCCATGCCTGCTTCCCCCAAGCCCTCCCGTGCTCCAGGCCCAACCTCCAAAGCCAGCGACTTGAACAAGGGTCCTCTGGCTTTGGAAAAAGGGTGGCTTATGTTTTCCTCCTCATGTTTCCTCCCCAGCAAAATTGCCCTCTTCATAGAGAGGCCTCTCCTCGCGGACACCAGCAAAGCCACCGACCTCGGTGACAAACCCAAAGGAATCTCCCCAAGGAATCTTAAAGAGAGAGAGAGAGTCTTGCTTTCGAACAAAGAAAAAGGAAATAAAAAGGCCCGATAATCTCGAAAGGTTATTTGCTGTTTGAAATGTTTGATTCCGTTTTTCTACCTAGTAACTGCTGAGAAATAAGGCTCAACACCATTGGCTGGTTCACTCACACCCGGCCAATCCTGGACTCTAAACTCTTTAGGGAAATCTTGAGGCTGTGGAAGCCCAGTGGTCCAGATCTCGGTTCCTGCATCTCCAGACATGGCGACCTAGGGGAAGGGGAAGACCAATTTTTTCTCCTCTTTTGGGACGGTTTGTGTCTAGTAGTGCCTGTGCCCCTGGGCAGCTTGGAGAGAAGAGGGGCGACTGGAGAATCGTCATTTGAGAACCAGAGGAGAAAAGAAAACGCAACGTTAATTCTAGAAGGTAGGAAAGGGAAGGAAGGCGCCACAGCTCCGGGGTGGGCACAGTAGGTGTGGGAAGCGGAATCTGCTGTGGACATGAGACGGGGTTCTGGGAGAGGGGAAGCCCACCAGTGGGGGGTCGCGGCCTCGCCTGGCTTTACCTCAGGCTGCCCGGCCTGGGTCTCTGGGAGGGGGAAGTGAAGGGAGGAGGGTGTGATCAAATCCAGCGACAACTGAAGAAACCGGGCTCTGGCCAGAGAAGTGAGCCGAGGAGGGCGGAAAAGGGCCCATTGATCTTTGCATTGATGGCTTACTTCATGGAATGTTTAAGGAATCCCTCTCTCGGGAGATACCTGAGCCTTCGGATGCAGGGGACTCCATGAAGTTGGGGCACTGATGAGACCTACTTGAGTAACGGGAGAGGTTGAGCCCGACCAGCACTGAGGTGCCAAGACTCCTAGGCTGATTCTCCTCTGTAACCGTAGGCCTCCCGTCCCTGCCTGCCCTGGGTGCTCATGGAACCAGCTGCTGCCCTGCACTTCTCCCTGCCAGCCTCCCTCCTCCTCCTCCTCCTCCTTCTCCGACTGTGTGCACTGGTCTCAGGTAGGGATGTGTCCCACTTGCTGCTGTTACCTATCAGAAAGGAACATCAACCCTGTAGTCTGCAAAGGGAAAGAAAGAAAGGATTGTGGAGTTGCTGACTTATCCTTTCATTCTGATCATGTTCACTGAATTTATACCAGCACTGTCCAAAAGAAACACAGCGAGGCACAAAGGCCAAGTGCATGTACAGTTGCAAATTTTCAAAAAAGAATTAAATTTTACTTTTTATTTTAAAAAGTAAAAAGAAACATGAAATAAATCTGTATACTATGTTTTGTTTCGCCCCAAATAATCAAATATGAATATTTAAATAGTTAATACACCATATTACCAATAAGATAGCCAATATTCTGAAATTTTAAATCTTCACAATCCTGTGTATATTTTATACTTAGAGCTCATTTCAGTTGGAACTAGCTAGTGGGTAGGTGCTCTATTGCACAGCTCAAGTTTACACTACACTCAGGCACAGCGCTAGATTGGGGAATGGAGGAAAAACCCCTCAAGGGCACAGGGTGGACAGAGGGTGCTCAGGGCGGGCTCCCCAGGGTTTCCTTCATGAAGCAGAAGCACATTTTATAGTTACTGCTCCCAGGAGTGCTGTTGACACCCACAGCTACTGGTCCCCAGATTTCTCAGCCCAAAGAGACCATATGGCCATGGAAAAAATATGTTTATCCCTGGAGAATCTGCTTCCTTTCTTGCCTTAGAGATGTGATGGCTGGTGTCTTTGTCTGACTCTACCCCTTTGTTGAACAGCCCAGTTTATTGTGGTAGGGCCAACTGATTCCATCCTGGCCACGGTTGGAGAAAACACTACGTTACGCTGCCATCTGTCACCCGAGAAAAATGCTGAGGACATGGAGGTGCGGTGGTTCCGGTCTCAGTTCTTCCCCGCAGTGTTTGTGTATAAGGGTGGGAGAGAGAGGACAGAGGAGCAGATGGAGGAGTACCGAGGAAGAACCACCTTTGTGAGCAAAGACATCAGCAGGGGCATCGTGGCCCTGATCATACACAACATCACAGCCCAGGAGAACGGCACCTACCGCTGTTACTTCCAAGAAGGCAGGTCCTACGATGAGGCCATCCTGCACCTCGTGGTGGCAGGTGCGTTGCTTCATTTTGCTCTGTTGCTTTGGCACAGTGTGACTCTGGGGAAAGTATGTCTCCTAACCTCATGCCCATTGCAGACCAGCAAATTTTTGTCTGGAATCCCCTTTCCACAGGGAGATACCACAGGGACACTCTTCCTGTGGAAACGGAATTCCAGGGAAAAATCCTTCCTACTGCACAAGGGCCGCACGAGTGGGTTTGCCCTGCTAAGGCAATGGCTTCACTTCTTGAGAAGCACACGCAGAATTCAGCTGAGGCCATGAGCAGGGGAAAATGGTCAGTCTCGGAAGAGAAGTCTTATGCCTGTCTTAGCATTGAGCTGTGCACTTCTTTTGGTTTTTTTTTTTTTCTTTTTGAAACAGAGTCTTGCTCTATTGCACCCTTGCTGGCACGATCTCATCTCACTGCAACCTCTGCCTCCCAGGTTGCACTTCTGAGAATGAGAGGAGACACTGTCAATAATTGTTCCAAGACAACTGGAATCAACAACGATTACCCAGAGAACGGCGACATATCAAATCTTATTTCTTGATAAATATTAACTTTGACTTCTTCTTTACCAAAATGCTGATTGCAGAGAGATTGACTTATTGTAAATAGATGGTTTCGTTAAAGCAAGACAAAATACAGAAGCAAAATTATATATAGTTCCTGCTAACTCCATAGAGAAAGACTACAAAGTTCACTGGGAGGTAATAGGGAAGCCTTCAATATAAAAATGCATTTAAACTGAGATTTCTAGGAGTTTGTTAAAATGAAGTTAAGTGATTAGTTCAATTTGGGGTCAGTGTATTATGCTTTAAAAGGTATATTTGGGCCAGGCGCAGTGGTTCACACCTGTAATAAGAGCACTTTGGGAGGCAGAGGCAGGTGGATTTCTTGAGGCCAGGAGCTCAACACCAGCCTGGCCAACATGGTGCAACCCCATGTCTACTAAAAATACAAAGACATTAGCCAGGCTTTGTGGAGTGTGCCTGTAATCTCAACTTCTTGGGAGCCTAAGGCATGAGAATTGCTTGAACCCAGGAGGCAGAGGTTGCAGGGAGACGAGATCTTACCACATCACTCCAGCCTGGGCGACAGAGTAAGACTCTGTATCAAAAACTAAACAACAACAACAAACAGATACATTTGTGGACTGAAAAAGCCTTTCGGGTGCGGGATAATCTGTGGTGGCATTTCACTCCATCAGACCAGAGGATGTGAGGACTAAGGAATTGGGTCCTTCCCTGGGGGCCCCAAATCGTAACAGGTAGGATACCCCATCTTTGCTACACACAAAGGCAACCTTGCATCTGATTAAAACACAATATCATGGAGGGAGGGTTTCTTGACACTGCATCCTCACTGTGTTCATAACAGCACTCCAGGGTTGACCAGTTATGGTTTCTGTGCGGCAGGAATCTGCCATTCTTTGCCTGTAAAACTGACACTGGCCTGGCCTTCCCACTCTGAATTGGGTTGTGTAGGACTGTTTGTTGGTTTGTTTACTGTCTTCTCTTTGTTAGGTTGGTTAGTGGCTGATTTTGCCCTTAAATCTATTTTGTCATGCTTCCTGTATTGAACCTCATGGAATGTTTTGAAGAACTTTGTTTTCCAATTTGCTGAGTTATTTTATTTCTTATTCTACTGAGCCTTTAAATGTACAACTGGTTTTTTCTCTTGATAAAAATTAAAGTGATCCTGGGCCCGGTGCGGTGATTCATGCCTGTAATCCTAGCACTTTGGGAGGCCAAGGTGGGTGGGTCACCTGAGGTCAGGAGCTCGAGACCAGCCTGGCCAACATGGTGAAACCGCTTCTCTACTAAAACTACAAAAATTATCCAGCAATGCTGGCACATGTCTGTAGTCCCAGCTACTTGGGAGGCTGAGGCCAGAGAATCACTTGAACTCCGGTGGCCTAGGTTGCAGTGAGCCAGGATCCTACCATTTCACTGTAGCCTGGGCTACAGAGCAAGACTTTGTCTAAAAAAAAAAAAAAAATTAAAGTAAGCCTGGGCAACATGGCAACAATCCAGTCTCTACAAAAAGATACAAAAAAAATAGCTGGGCATAGTGGCACATGCCTATAGTCTCAGCTACTTGGGAGGCTGAGGTTGGAGGATCACCTGAGCCTCAGAAGTTGAGGATGCAGTGAGCTATGATCATGCCTCTGCACTGCAGCCGAGGTGATAGAGTGAGACCGTGTCAAAAAAATTTTTTTTATTATTAAATTGAGCCAACACACCAGACTTACATTATTGGTTTCATTTCTTGTCTTTGGTAAAATTCTTTGGGAGACTTTACAAAGGAATTACTCAGAGAAGTTTAGATGGTCACACATGGCTGAAAGGTCTCCCAGGACCATGCTTTTGCAGCTCTTTCATACCCAGTGTTCACTCTTATGGAAGATTCATTTAAAGATGGATTGTAGTTAGGGTGAGTGTAGTTTCTTAGGATTTTTGGTGATGATCTCTGATATTGAAAAGGTAGTATGGTTATCTTCGTCCCTGGATCATCCAGATCTTTCTAATAAGTTGATGTTCTCAAAGTACTATAAGAAAACCACCCAGCCTGGGCAACATGTTAGCCAAGAATGGTGGAACATGTCTGTAATCCTAGCTAGTTGGGAGACTGAAGTGGGAGGATCTCTTGAGCCCAGGAGTACAAGGCACAGCGAGCTATGATTTTGCCACTGTGCTCCAAGCTGGACAACAGAGCTCAAACCCTGTCTCTAAAAAAGAAAAGCAATACTGCCTAATGGATGGAGCCTCTGGGAGATAAACAGTGTGAAATAGGATTAGAATTGGCTTTGCGGGCTAGATCTGTCAAGTCTCCTAAAAACCATCACCTCCTATGGGTGGTAGAGAGCAGTGGTTATGTGAAGTTCTGAACTAGACAGAAGGGTCAGTGTCTTTGGATCAAAAGGTTTCTTAGGATTCTGCCCGCCTGGCAGACTTTTGTCCTCCTCGTTATTATTCTAGAGCTTCTGGAAGCTGAGGTCTACTGAGAAGTCGTCCCAGAAGCAGAAAGTGAAATCCAAAACCTGCCTGTTTGAAGTTGGAGTCGACACACCCACCTTGAAGTGAGAAAATTAGTCTGGCAGGATAAATTGAACAAGCATTTATAGCAGACAGATAGATGTTTGGTGCTGTGATGGGGCCTGTACGTGGACCACAAAGAAAAGGGTGCAATGGGATCCTTTCCTCTTAGAGAGCTCACAGTTTATGTGGCCCGTTGGTCTCCTGGTGTTCTCTAACATCAACGTTCTTTCCTCCTTACCCTCATTCTTTTTTTCCTCCTTCCTATTTCTTGCTTTCTACCTCCCTCTTTTTCACTTCTACTTTTTAGATTCACAGAAGAGATGCAATAGGCACAGAACAGATGCAAAAGGCACTGACTTTTGTCTGGACTCTGGTATCTCTCCACAGGACTGGGCTCTAAGCCCCTCATTGAAATGAGGGGCCACGAGGACGGGGGCATCCGGCTGGAATGCATATCTAGAGGGTGGTACCCAAAGCCCCTCACAGTGTGGAGGGACCCCTATGGTAGGGTTGTGCCTGCCCTGAAGGAGGTCTCCACCCCTGCCGCAGACGGCCTTTTCATGGTCACCACAGCTGTGATCATCAGAGATAAGTCGATGAGGAACATGTCCTGCTCTATCAAAGACACCTTGCTCGGCCAGAAGAAAGAAAGTGTCATTTTTATTCCAGGTTAGTTCTCTGCCCTCTGAGACTCGTCGGGTGCGTGGGGATCCTTAGCACACAGATGGAGCCCAGAGCAGGGATGGGGGCTATAAGTGCTATAAGAAAACCACCCAGCCTGGGCAACATGTTAGCCAAGAATGGTGGAACATGCCTGTAATCCTAGCTAGTTGGGAGACTGAAGTGGAAGGATCTCTTGAGCCTTCCTTATTCTACTAAGGTGGAATGGTCCTGGGCCCTGAGGACATGGAGGCTGCAGCTGAGCTGAGGCCTCTCTGCTTCTCAAAAGGAGAATCAAAGAGTCCCAAAACTCAGGATTAGGAGCCTCTTCTCTGAGAGTGAACCTGGTTTGTTGTTGTTATTGCTGTTGTTGTATTTCCCCTGATAAGGTCCTCACGCTGTGGCAACTTTTTTTTTTTTTAAGACCAGTTCTCGCTCTGTCACACAGGCTAGCGTGCAGTGGGACAATCTTGGCTCACTGCAACCTCTGCCTCCCAGGTTCAAGCAATTCTCATACCTCAGCCTCCTGAAGGCTAGGAGTATAGGCACGCGCCACCACACCTGACTAATTTTTGTATTTTTAGTAGAGATGGGGATTTCACCTTGTTGACCAGGCTGGTCTCAAACTCCTGACCTCAAGTGATCCACCCTCCTCAGCCTTCCAAAGTGCTGAGATTACAGGTGTGAGCCACCATACCCGGCCAGCAATTTTTAGACATTGAAAACAACCATAACACATGGAGGGTGGTGTGGATAGGTGACTCTCTACACTTGGTGTTCCTGTATGCTGCAGCCATCCCTTCCTGCGCAGGGGATTTTCCACAGGACAGAGCTGCAGAAATTCCCTATTGACACACACTCATAATTCATTCAACAGATGGTCAAGAAGCATATCATATGTTTAGACACTGTTCTAGAAACCAAGGGTAAATCATTAAAATAATTACATCAAGAACTTTTCCCTCAAAAAGTGATTAAATAATTAGTTGACCATATATTCTATCAGATGGTGATGAACATCTATAGGAAACATTAAGCAAGGAAGGAATAAAGAGGCAGTGTGAGACATTGCAATTCTTAACAGAATGGTCAGGGAAGACTTCGCTGTAGAGATGGGAATTGAGCCATCCCATCTGATGGTAAGGAATCATCAGATGCTTAAGGACTGAGCAACCAGCTACAGGAAAAGCTTATGCAGAGGACCTGGGAAAGGAACATCTCTGGCAGTTTCCAGGACCCCCAGAAGGCGATGCTGGTGTGGCTGAAATGGAGTGAGTGCAGGAAGTGAGAGGAGATGAATTCACAGAGACAATGAAAACACATTCTACATGGCATTGTAAGCCACAGTCTTTGGTTTTTAGGACGAGTGACGTGGAAAGCATTGGAATGTTTTGAGCTAAGAATTAACATGATCACACTTGGGCCGGTCTGTTGAGAATAGACTGTAGAAGGTGAGGGCAGAATAAGAAGGAGGGCACTGCAGTGTTCCAGGCGTGAGTGATCGTAGCTTGAGGCAGGATGGTGGCTGTGCTGACTCAGCATGACGGGTTAACTTTATTCACCCTGGCCCTTCCCATGGTGACTGGTTTGCTACCTCTGGGCCTTGGCCCTGGAAGCCACTGAGGTGTCAGCCAGGTCTGAGCCAGCATCACTTTCTCCATCTGAGTTTTCTGAGGGAGAAAGCAACAGAGCAGGTGGCTGAGGAGCCCTTCAGCTGTGCTCCTAAGGGCACTCTTACCCCAGATGTTCTGTTTCAAACTAAGTGGACATTTCTGGCTGCCTTTTCAGAATCCTTTATGCCCAGCGTGTCTCCCTGTGTGGTGGCCCTGCCTATCATTGTGGTCTTTCTGATGATAATCATTGCCGTATGCATCTACTGGATCAACAGACTCCAAAAGGAAAAAAAGATTCTGTCAGGGGAAAAAGAGTTTGAACTGGAAACAAGAGAAATTGCTGTAAAGGAACTGGAGAAGGAACGTGTGCAAAGAGAGAAAGAACTTCAAGTACAAGGTAAAAGAGGCTGAGTATGGTGGCTAATGGCTTGAATCCCAGCACTGTAAGAGGCTGAGGCAGGCAGATCACCTGAACCCTGGATTTCGAGACCAGCCTGGGCAATAAAGTGAGACCCCATTTAATTCAAAAAAAAAAAATGTAGAAGAGTAGGAGGACAGATCAGCACCATAGAAAAGACACAACTCTCCCAGGTACCAGCATATAGAAGAGAGAGGAAATGCACAGCAGCAGCAAGGACTTGGAACTCTGATGTCCTTGGAATGAATCTCTCAGAGCTTTTGTTCTTTCACTCTGCCCACCTTGCATCCATTCATCTGGCTACATGAAGTACTAAATGGTTGAGCAAAAGCAAGTATAACAATGTACCAGCACTACCCACCACCTGATCACATATCATTTCTGGTTTCTGACATGAGGCAAGGGAGATGTTGCTGTTCATAGAAAGGACGGTTCCTGCATTGTTTACTATAAACCCAACTTCTTTTAGTTCTTCTGTCAAAGACATGATTTTCTTTCTGTTTGTTTTTCAGAGCAACTTCAAGAAGAATTGCGTAAGTGTAGCCTTTCCTGAACTACTCCATATACAATTTGAGTTCTGCTCAGTTAGCAACATCTCATGACATTCACCTCTGTCTGTCCCTTGCAGGATGGAGAAGAACAGTCTTACATGCTGGTGAGTGCCTCTGATGTTCCCTTAGATCTCAGCTTTCTCCTGCTAGGCAGCTAACAGGACTCCTTAGAGGAGATGAGCAAGGGGACCAGGGCTAGGCAGGGACAGCAGGGAGCTGGGGTCAGTTCATCAACAGTGTCCCAGCAATGATGCATCATGGCTCTTCCGTCAGGGAATCCCGGCAGCTCTCAATCCACCCTATGGTTTACATCCCAGGATCCTTTCTCTTTTGGAATAATTTAATGCGTGATTACCAGAGGTGTCCGATATATAGTAGCCTTCCTAAGAGTTACGTTTCAGTAGTTGTTGCTCTTTGATCCTGGATAGATTTGAAAATAGACAGTGCTGTCTTAGCAGCTTACATCCTGGGGATAGTATAGACTGTGCCAAGTTGAAGACCCATGTGGGGAAGAGGCCAGGAGGGTTCTTAGTAAGCCTGACCTAAGGGTGTACCAATACGTGGCCAGAAATGCCTTTCTGCTCCTAGGAGAACACTGATACTTTGTGTACAGACTGCCGGGGGAGGGGGTTCGGGTGAGTGAGAGAGCACAGAACCCAATTGCCCACTCCTAGTGAGCACTTTTCATCTTGTGATTCATCCCCTCTGCTCGTAAGCACCACAGAATCCAAACTTTACCAGATACTATGGCACACGGACCTTTCCTCTTTAGGTGAATTTCAGAATTGCCACTGTCAATGTGGAACAAAATAGCAAATTGTCACAGCCAGACCTATTAACTTGGGGAATGGAGGAAATCATTTTAACACAATAGAAAGGTAGACTGAATAAGTAAGAATAAATACAGATGGGAGAGGCCTGCAGCATGCCCAGTGTCCAGAGCACTTCTTGTAACTACAGAAGTGATACCTGAAGACATCAGACCCACACTGTTAAAGCAAAACTGGATGGGAATTGTTCCTCCCCACATTTGCCTACAGATCTCTCAGGAAGCAGTTTTTCTTTTGGGGACATTTATTCTCCTTTATTTTTTGAAAGGTGCCCTTGTCAGTCATTTAAGTCAGTTGTGATATGGTAAAAAGGAACACACGGGACCAATGAAGAGACCCTTTACCCTCCGGGATAGTGTGAAGGGAAACACTCACCTTATCTGATCCACTGAGGAGAGGAGGAGCAGGACATAAAGGCTCTGTGCTGGTTTGAGCCAAGTTGGAAAGTTTCTAACTAAAGAAAATCCAGAGATCATAGGTCTTTGTTTTGGTTTCTTTTTTTTTTTTTTCTTTCGAGATGATATCTCGCTCTGTCACCCAGGCTGGAGTGCCGAGGCACAATCTGGACTCACTGCAACCTCTGCCTCCCGGGTTCAAGCAATTCTCGTGCCTCAGCCTCCTGAGTAGCTGGGATTACAGGCGTGCACCACCATGCCTGGCTAATTTTTGTATTTTTAGTAGAGATGGGGTTTCACCATGTTGTCCAGGCTGGTCCCAAACTCCTGACCTCAGGTGATCCACCTGCCTCGGCCTCCCAAAGTTCTGGGATTACAGGCGTGAGTCACCGTGCCCAGCCAGAGATCCTGTGTCTCGAATAGAAAAGCGAACACATCTTAGAATTCTGAGAGAAAGTAAGAATGATTAATTTTGCCTCATTTGCTAAACTGTCTGGATTTCTTAGAGCTCCAATTCTTCTCAAACTGAGGGAACTGCTGGAGAGATAGAAGGGAATCCTGGGGTTGGATTTTCAGTAATTCTCAGTGTGTGAGCTGCCTAGGATCAGAGAGCCTTCATGGAAGTGGCCACTAGATGGGGATCCCCCACAGACATCTGAGACCTCTCTGGGAATAAGGAACCACACAATCCCCAGGGTTTCTGAGACCCCAGGCCTAAACCTGAGACTTCCTCTGCAGTCGATGTGGTCCTGGATCCAGACACCGCTCATCCTGATCTCTTGCTGTCAGAGGACCGGAGAAGTGTGCGAAGGTGCCCCCTCAGGCACCTAGGGGAGAGCGTGCCTGACAACCCAGAGAGATTCGACAGTGAGCCTTGTGTCCTGGGCCGGGAGACCTTTGCTTCAGGAAAACATTACTGGGAGGTGGAGGTGGAAAACGTGATTGAGTGGACTGTGGGGGTCTGCAGAGACAGTGTTCAGAGGAAAGGGGAGGTCCTGCTGCTTCCTCAGAATGGCTTCTGGACCTTGGACATGCATAAAGGGCAATACCGGGCCCTGTCCTCACCTAAGAGGATTCTCCCTTTGAAGGAGTCCCTTTGCCGGGTGGGTGTCTTCCTGGACTATGAAGCAGGAGATGTCTCCTTCTACAACATGAGGGACAGATCGCACATCTACACATGTCCCCGTTCAGCCTTTTCTGTGCCTGTGAGGCCCTTCTTCAGGATAGGGTCTGATGACAGCCCCATCTTCATCTGTCCCGCACTCATAGGAGCCAGTGGGGTCACAGTGCCTGAAGAGGGCCTGACACTTCACAGAGTGGGGACCAATCAGAGCCTGTAGAATCAATTCCCTGGTCTCACAGCCATGCAGATAAGCCCTGGTCATCTCAGCAGCCACTGCACAATGTTGTTGGTGGAAGACACGCCCTCCTCCCCTCTGGTCATGTAAGAGAACAGCTTCCAGCTGCCTCTTTCACACCCACTCCAGCCCTCAGCCCCAGTTTTCTCCTCCTCACTAGGCTGTGGCTTTAGTAGTTCCTTTGCTTGTAACTATGGGACGGGATCCAGGCATAGGGAACTAGTTGTTTCATAGCTCCCAGCCAAGAAAAAAGTGTGAGAAGTTGATGGGCAGCAAACCTGCTGTTTAACATCAGGGTGACCACACTGAGTCCAGTATGCCAGTTGGCACCAGATGATATGGACTTGGAATGAGGCCAACAGGGTTCATCAGGATGTGAGAGGAGAGAGGAATCCACAGGACCACCAGAGAGGAGAGGGAACCAGATCTGCAGGTCAGAGATAGAGGAAGTGGAACCAGAGAGCTAGGAGGGACCAAGGTTGTAAGGGTGGCTAAGTCCCACCATAACATCCAAGGGAACCTGGGAAATGATGGCTCATTTCCACCCAACCCCAGGATTTCCAGAGCACACAGCCACAGGCCTGGACCTGGGACGAAGATGAATGAAGAACATGGACGCATGTGGATGTGGTTTGGCTCAGGTGTCTCTGCAGTTGGCAAGGAGTCAGTACTCAGTCCCTGAGTGTGGTTTAAGTTTGAGGTCCTGGCTGAGCCGAGGAGTAATGGACCAGATCTACCTCAGCATTCAGGTTCAATGGGGACACCAGTGGCTTCAAACTTCCTGGTCTCATGATGTCTTTAGACACCTTACAAATGATGGAGGATTCCAAAGAGTTTTTGTTTATTTGAGTTAATATTTGTTGGTATTTAAGGCATTGGAGAATGAAACTAAGAAATGTTGTAATTTATTACCTTTACAACAGTTATTTATATTACATACATTTACAACATTTATTAATTTATATTAAAGTAAATAGAATGTTTGTGAAAAAATAAGTATGGTATCCAAAGCAAAATAAATTTTATTTAGAAGTGTGGCATTGATTAACTTTTTCCAAATCTAATGTGTGCTTAAAAGAATATGACTGGATTCTCATATCTGCCTTTATACTTACTCTGTGGAGATATCATAGACTATATAGGCTAAAAAAAACTTTATCCTAGTGACAGAATGAGATTAAAAACCACAAACTGTGTTTTATTATTAATATGAAAATAAGATTATTAACCTTGCAGGCCCCTTAAAACAGTTTTAGCCAACTAAGTGAGACCTTGTCTCTACCAAAAACAAAAAAAAATTAGGTGTGGTAGCGCACACCTGTAGTCCCTGCTTCAGGAGACTAAAATGGAGGATTGCTTGAGCCAAGAGTTGGAGTTTGCAGTGAGCTGTGAGCCTGCCATTGCACTCCAGCCTCAGCAACAGAGGGAGACTCTGTCTCAAAAAAAAACAAAAAACACGTCAGGCACGGTGGCTCACGCCTGTAATCCCAGCACTTTGGGAAGCCGAGGCGGGTGGATCACCTGAGGTCAGGAGTTCAAGACCAGCCTGGTCAACATGGCAAAACCCCGTCTCACTAAAAATACAAAAATTAGCCAGGCATGGTGGTGGTCGCCTATAATCCCAGCTACTCAGGAGGCTGAGATGGAATCCTCGAACCCCAGTGGGGCGGAGGTTGCAGTGAGCCAAGATTGCACTACTTCACTCCAGCCTGGGTGAAAGAGTGAAACTCACGTCTCAAACAAAGGTCGGGGGACAAAAACGTATGTCAAAGACCCCCCACCCCACCCCAGGAATCCTCAAACCATATTTGAGAGTTGGGATAGAGGATTTGGGAAATAAATCAATGTGATGGTTAATTTTAGGTGTCAACTTGACTGGGTTAAGGAATACCTAGACAACTGATGGAGCGTTATTTCTGGATGTATCTCTGAGGGTGTTTCCAGGGGAAACTGGTATGCGAGTCAGTGGACTGAGTGGAAAAGATCTGCCATCAATATCTTTGGGCACCTTCCAATCAGCTGTGGGCCCAACAGAGCAAAAGGCAGAGGAAAGGTGATCTCTCTCTCTCTCTCTCTCTCTCTGGAACACTCTTCTCTTGTTCTTCAATATCACAACTCCAAAGTCTCCAGCCTCTGGTCTTTGAGACTTACACCAGTGGCCCTGAGGTGTCAGAGTGAGAATCTGTCAAAAAAGAAAAGAGGGAAGGAAGGAAGGAAGGAGGGAGGGAGGGAGGGAGGGAGGAAGGAAGGAAGAAAAAGTAACTGGAAAGATGGAGCTGTGAATTTCTGAGATAGGGAAATGGAGAGACAAGGAGCAAGATGGGGGTGGTGCAGAACCAAAGGTTCAGTTGTGGATACATTAAGGTTGAGGAGCCTATTAGAGATGCACATGGAGATGCAGAGTAGTGCATTGAATAACCAAGAGTCCAGGTGAGACCTCAAGGCTGGAGATAGAAATTCCATATTCAACTTTCCTATATGTTTGAAGAGTTTCATGATAAACTGTAGTGGGTAGAGGGAAGAATTGCATTTTGTTATTAATAACAGAGTCCTGAATACCATTGGCTTTGACAAAATGAGGACCGCTTTTCATGTCAATAAATATGGATGGTGGCCATCAAGGGCTGATCTGAGAGCTTGAAATGTCATACATGCCCCAGCTTAGTTCTGTCTTTATTTTCTTCTGTCTTAGCTTGTGGCTTGCATCTTCAGTGTTGCCTCATGGTCACAAAGGGCTGCCCAGCTCCAAAGTCCATATTCTACATAAGAGGAAGTAGAACATAGGGGGAGTGTAAGGGTCTACCAGCTGTTTTAGCCTCCCCTTAAATAATCTCTCTGATAAAACTTCCACCCTCAAGCAATTGGCTCAAACCTAGTCCCTTGGCCTCCCCTGTCTACAAATGAGATGGATACCTTGCAATAAGAAAATGGGATTTTATTACTGAGAAAAGTGGATCTGGTATTGTGCAAGCAGCCAGCCAACTCTACCAAGAGCCTCAATTCAAACTGTTGTAGTATCATTTTCTATCACTCAAGGTTTCAGCTAAGTCCTGGGGGTTTTAATTACTTTAAGTGTCTGTTTTATGTCATAAACAAATGATAGGCCTTTATATTTTATTTGTGACCCAACTAAAGTTGCAAGTGCTAGTGATGTAGGATTTTTCTTCTTTATCACTTTGCAAGCAGGGAACCTCTGGCCAGCAACATCCCACCCAAGCCTTGCTTGGCTACACTGGCATGCCCCAGCTCACCTGAGTTATAGCGTGTACCCACATTCGGCAGTTCCTGAGCTCTTGTGCCATGCCCAAGAAGAATGAGGATACACTAGACATTGAAGGGTGAGGAGGGATGAGAAGAATTTTATCAAGCAACTGAACAGCACTCAGCAGAGAGGGGATGCTGGCACCCCTACCCGAAGGCGGGAAAGTTCCCCCTGTGTGGCTGGGTCCAGGCCTGTTTTATGGACTCATAATGGGAAGTGTATGCTGATTGGTTTGTGAGTATGCAAAAAAGGTTAAAGTGAAGACACCACTCAAAGGTGGCCACAACGCTGTAAAAAACCAATTAGGAAAGGGTGGGTATATGGAAAGTAGTTGAAGGGTGGGGACCAATAAGAGGAAAGTGCACCAAACATGAAGACAAGTTCTCAACAAGTTCTCAATCAGGGCTGAGGATTTACCTTGTAGTTTGACTTTCAGGCTTTAAACTGTCTTCAGCTTGGAGGTGGGGTTTCACCAGGGACCCATTGCTACCTGCCTTTGCATCTGACTGCCTCCTGTCTGCTATCACTAGGTCCCAAGGTTTGTAGCAAGGACCCCTTACTACATCCCCCACAGTCTACCCAAAGGTTAACCTCAGAACGTATTTCATTGTCAGAGTGAGAAACAAATACACATGAAAATACAGTATGGCACAAAAAAGGAGCAAGAGGTGAAGAAAGGCTCAGTCACACCCAAAATAATTTTGTGAAAAATATAAAATATGCAGTTACTGACAGCACTAACTCTGGATACCAGAAAATTCTATAATTCAGTAATGGATCTGAGACCTGAATTTTGGAGGTACTAAAATAGATGCAGTAGATCTAGTTTTCATTCTGTTCATACTTTCATTTGGCTCTGTGGTAAAAGATGATAATATTTAAAAAAAAAGGATGATAATATCCTCTATGTAACAATTACATGCAAGGGGATGTCTGCAAACTGCCACAGTATCATTTTAATTAATACCTATCTTCTCTTCTTAAAATCATTTCATTTTTCCACTCAGTTCTCCTGATATTTCTGTTACGATATAAAAGACAGCTGAATGTGAAGAAACACTGATTTTACACATAACACACACATTAATGATTCAAATAGGTAAACACAGAGAGCTGCACACACTTTGAGAGGTAGGGCTGAAATTTTTCATCAATGTGTACGATTCAATATAGTTTCAGTTTTCATTCTAACCTTCCCCAGTGGCTTCTGCCCAGCAACTGATGAGAAATGGTAACTCTGAGCCAATCAAAACACAAATTCCTACAAAGAGGATTATCTTACTGTTTCTCAGATGGAGTGTACAGCACATGCTTTCTTTTCCTTTATTCTGGATCAGAGAATCTTAACTAAAGCAGAAATAATTGTGTTAAATTAAACTAAATTTGGTATGAGATATACCTACATTTAGCCTGAGGGATGGCTCCTTACTTGAGCCCTTAAATAATGAACTGCAACCTAACTTAGTATGTAAACTAACTGAAAGCTTAAGGCACAGGAGTATACTTTTGTAACAAATAGCTGAGTCTCAGCCAATCCCAGTAGCCGAACTTCAGTCGGCTCCAGTCAACCCTGCAGCCAGTGATCAGACTATGTTCAAATAAGGCCAACTCTGAGCTGTAACCATTTAAGCTGTTTCTGTATGTCGCTTCCCTCGTGGAATGGAGCTTACTGAACCTCTCTGATGGCTTCCTGATCATTCTGATGGTTTGCAAATTGTTCTTTGTTCAAATTAAACTGCTAAATTTAATTTGTCTAAAGTTTTCATTAACAACAGAGAACTATTGATTACCTTTTTTCTTTGGGCTATGATTTTCAGATAGGAATATTCAGGAGTAAGTGGGGAAAATTGCTTAGAGCCAGGGCTACAAGGCCTGGAAGAAGAGGGACTGAAAAGCTGAGAGGGGAACTGGCACAGAGAAAGGGGTGGGGATGGAGAGGGTAGAATGCATAGGGTGAGGAACTGAAGAGGCTGAGATTTGGCTGAAGAGGGACAACCTGAATGGAGAAACCTTCCAACTGCATGTTCTTAGGAACTAATTACGATCAGAAAGGAGCAAAGACTCTTCTTTTTTTTTTTTTGTCAGACAG
This sequence comes from Papio anubis, assembly GCF_008728515.1. Classification (NCBI taxonomy): domain Eukaryota; kingdom Metazoa; phylum Chordata; class Mammalia; order Primates; family Cercopithecidae; genus Papio; species Papio anubis. Next base: position 26,585,348 of record NC_044981.1, read on the forward strand.
AGTCTCACTGTTGCCCAGGCTGGAGTGCAGTGGCACAATCTCAGCTCACTTCAATGTCCGCCTCCCCAGCCAAGCAATTATCTTGTCTCAACCTCCGGAGTAGCTGGGATTACAGGCATACGCCACCACACCTGGCTAATTTGCTGTATTTTTAATAGAGACGGGGTTTCACCATGTTGGCCAGGCTGGTCCTGAACTCCTGACCTCAAGTGATCCGCCCACCTTGGCCTCCCAAAGTGCTGTGATTACAGGTATGAGCCACTGCCCCCAGCCAGGAGAGGAAAAGACTCCTAAAATATCTCCTGGTTATGTTTAGGAATGTATTCCAAAAGGTTCTAAAAAGAGATGTGCCTTAAAGATTCATATGTATATTGTAAATTTTCAACTCCATATTTTCTAGGTGCCCCCAACATCCCCCCAAGAGCCTGTCAACGCCCTGCCCAGGTAACCAAGTATATCAGTGCAACAGGGCCAGTTCCTGCCTTCTTTCCCTTGCCTAACTGTGACTTCCCATCTTTTGATCTTTCTTCCTCTAGTTCACTTCCTTTGTCACTATCTCTGCCACCCACACCCACTTGCCTTAATCACCTTAACAGCAAGTGCTGAATTATTATAAACAAAAGGAGTCTGTCTTTTTAGTGCATGGGTCCCCAAGTATGTATATATGAATATGCAGCGAACTCCATGATACTAAGCTTCACTTAAGGATTTCTCCTACAAGGACTCAGTTGTCATATTTGGGGGCATTTCGTTTCGTTTTGTGAATGTTTAACCAAACTAATGGAGGAACTGTTGGTACAATGAGCTCAAAAAATATACAGGATCAGCGGGGCGTAGTGGCTCACGCCTGTAATTTCAGCACTTTGAGAGGCTGAGGTGGGAGGATCACTTGAGCCCAAAAGTTCTAGACCAGCCCTGGAAACATAGTGAGACTTCATCTCTAAAAAATCCTACAGCAGTGCTGTTTCTTAGAAGCAAAATAGTCCTGTAACCACTAACACTCACCAATGGTCAGACTTTTTGTTTCTGTCTTTCTCTCCAGTTGAAGTGACTCTCAACCCAAACACAGCCCACCCTCACCTCTTTATTAGGATTCAAATCTGTTTGACTGGAAGATTCGTGTCAGAAACTGCCTGAAAAACCAGAGAGATGTGACTCCTGGCCCTGTGTGCTAGGCCTGGAAGCCTTCACCTCGGAGAGACATTACTAGGAGGTAGAGGTGGGAGATGGGAAATAATGGTTGGTTGGAGTCTGTAGGAAGAATGTGAAGAAAATTCTCCTTGCTCCCAAGAATGGAATCTGGGCTGTGGAGTCAACTGTAAATGGGTACTGGGCCCTCTCTCCTCTCAGGACCCTTCTATTCATGTCAGAGCCCAGCCCCCAGGTTGAGATTTTCCTGGACTGTGAAGCAGGAGGCATCTCCTTCTACAACATGAATGACAGAACCCCTTATCTATGCTTTCCCCAAAGGCTCTTTCTCTGGCCCCCTTCGGCCTTTATTCTTCTTGTGGTCATGTGATAAAAAGCCCCTGACCACCCACCCAATTGTTGATGGACTTTCTAGGGGTCAGTCTTGTGAAGCCAGGGGCCTAAGGAGATTCTGTTATCCAGAATTCAGAAAATTCTGCCTCCAGAAATACAAATATGCTCTTTTCTAAACAAGTGACAACACAATGTAGCCACAGGCTCCCTTAAGCAGCCACCTCATGTCAACTGATAGTCTTTGCTTTCTAACCTCTCTCGTCCGAAGTCCATTTCCTCTCCTGAGGCTTCAGCTGTTACTGTCAGACCCTCAGTTACTTCTGATGAGCAGGGATTAGGCTTGAGAAAATGGAGATACATCTAGATTGGCATATTATGGGGGACTTCTTAATGTGCTTTTATTGCTGCTTTATCTCTGAAAACAGGTTTTGGCAATTTGGAAATAATTCTGAGGACATATAAAGGATTGAGACTGAGTGACTTAGGAGTGTGAGAGGAAATATCTTGGTGTTGAGAACAGGGTTGATGTGGAGGAGTATTCTCTGTGTTATGCACGTAAAAAGAAAAAAAGGAAAAAAAAATCATTAGTGGGAAAGGAAGCATCCCAAACTGAAGTCCAAGAAAGGTACACAGAGGAAACACAGAAACAGTTGTGTTAGCAGAGATGACATGAAACCCAGCTGACAGTGAAATTAGGAAGTCGCCTTGGAATTTCAAGAACTTGCATTCTTAAGTTTTTGGTTCTATGTCCAACAGAGCAGCAAAATCCAGGACTTCTTTTGAGTCTCCATATCAGGCTAACAGAAAGACAAGGGGTTGGGAGATGCAGGGATGAGGAGGAGCTCAGGAGTAACAGTGTTGAAGAGATTCTGAGCAAAACTCCACAGTGATCTGTGTAATTTATATCCAACCCTGATCACTCCCATCTTCTGCCTGTCCAACCCTTGCTCAGATCTCAATCTAACTTCACTTCATTGTGTCCAGGAAGTTCTCTGGTCTTCTCTTCCCCTGTGGATTTAGCAACCCTCCATTTTAGAGGTATTTTCAGGAATTTTTTTGCAATGCATCATCACTATGAGAGCTCAGCTTCCTGCTCCCTAGGCCAATTTAGCCTAACATCCCTGTGCTACACCACTCCAACAGACATGCTATCAAATTAGTCACCATCTTTCAAACAACCCATCCCCAACCCACCTTTCACATATACAAAACCTCTTCTACCTACAGATTGTGTTTCTGTAATAGGAATTAGCTCATGTGCTTTTTGTTAATCCTGGAATTATGACAGCATTATAATGTCAGTGTTCCTTTTACTCACACTCAATTTTCTCCCAAATTAATGTTTTATGCCATTGAGGAAGAGTTATTTGAGTACAAAATACACCAATAGCTGAGCTCAGCAAACCTCAGAGAAATGCGCTAGCATATCTAATGCCTTTTAGCCCCATGGTTTTCCTTTTGGCTTAAAAGAAACAAGACTTTGTAGATCACATTTTGTACAAAGATGACAACTTCTCCACCTTTAGCCTGTTGTCACAATGTTACTCAGCCCTTACTCCTGTTGATGTCCTAGAGCCAGCCAGCTTGCACCAGTTTAGGAGAGCTGATTGTTAAATTTTCAGGAAAGTAGTGAGCAAAAATCACTCATAGTAGGAGTATTTACACCACAGAAATTGCCAAACAATACAAAACAAGGCATTTCTTCCTGCATACGATTTATTAGCCCACTACTGCTTTGTTCCCAAATTCAGCAAACTCATCTTTTTGGTATACTTTTTTTTTTTTTTTTGAGATGGAGTTTTGCTCTTGTTGCCCAGGCTAGAGTGCAATGGCGTGATCTCGACTCACCACAATCTCCGCCTCCTAGGTTCAAGCGGTTCTTCTGCCTCAGCCTCCCGAGTAACTAGGATTGCAGGTGTGCGCCACCATGCCTAGCTAATTTTGTATTTTTAGTAGAGATGGGGTTTCCACATGTTGGTCAGGCTGGTCTCGAACTCCCAACCTCAGGTGATCTGCCCACCTCAGCCTCCCAAAGTGCTGGGATTACAGGTGTGAGCCACCACACCCGGCCAGTATACTTTCTATTAAGCTACATTCACCTACCTTCAGGTAAAGCCCTACATTTACTATTAAACACCTTTAGTTATTAGGAGTTTGGATAACTGTGCTAAAATTATTACTATTACTAATGTTTTTATTAGTGTTCTTTTTTTCTCTTTTCAAGGGTTTTTATGGACAATTTGGTGGGCATTAGGGAATGGGTGCTGCCTGATTGGTTGGCTTTATTAGTGTTTTGAAAACAAACCTGCATGGGTTTTTAGTTGTCTAAGCCCAACTCTATTTTTTTATAAGCCCTGGTGTTTTTGGTGCATGATTTTGAAGAATTCAAAGTGTTTGGTGGTTTTTTTTCCCCAGGAAAATAAAATAATATATTGGGTTATTGTGGAAACACATACTTTATTTTCTCTAAAATCCCATAAATGCTTGGATAAATGCTTGGTTCCAGAATTTTAAGCATCTTTTTTTTTTTTTAGAGGGGAAGTTGAGGCCAAGAAAAGTGAAAGCATTTAGTTAAAAACACATAGTAAGAGACTGAGCTGCAAGCAAACCAGTCTCCCAGCTATTCATGCAGTAAAATGACTGAACTACAAATGGGAATAAGAACAGATTAAACTAATCTGGAGCCAGAGTTGTCAGAAAGTTCTGTAGGGAAATCCACAAGAATGTCCCCTTTGGTTCAAGGAATTCTTATGCAGAGGAAGATAAATAATGTGATTTCTCTCACATGAACTCAGTGGCCAACTTTGGATAGAACTGCAAGCTGTACCTGAGAAACAGAGAAATATTCCTTTCTCCTTCATTTTATACTATTTCCAGCACCAAAACCTTTTCTTCTCTCTGCCTGCCCCCTTCCACACAAACTGTGCAGCTCCATTCTCATTTCCCCACTGAGGTAGATGCTGTGGTAGCACTGCCCTGATCACTCCATGTTGGACTGAGACACACAATCAACCAGCTGCAGAGAGTGTTGGTGGGTCAGGGCCCTCAGCTGACTCCATATCATGGAATTGTTAAAGAGCCAAAGAGAGCCCTGTTGCCCAATGTTATTCCACCTCTTAGTGAGTGGACCACATCCAATGACTGGACAAGGTAGGTGTAAAGGGCCTGGACCCCTTGCACAAGGTGCACAACTCTGAAGGGTCGCCCCAGTTCCAGAGTTCATTGTGAGACTGCATTATATTTCAACTTCTGTCTATCCTCTTTCCTTAACTTCCCCAAGGTATTGATGCTGAGGAGCTCCCCAGTGAACGTCCTATAGTCTATTTCTCTGGAACCACCTAAGATAGGGATTCTCAAAAGTGTGGTCTCACCCTAAGATCCTTTCAGGGGATCCATGAGGTGAAGACTCTTTTTTTTTTTTTTTTGAGACAGAGTCTCACTCTGTTGCCCAGGCTGGAGTGCAGTGATCTCAGCTCACTGCAACCTCTGCCTCCTGGGTTCAAGCTATTCTCCTGTCTCAGCTTCCCAAGTAGCTGGAATTACAGGTGTACACCACCACTCTAGCTAATTTTTGTATTTTTAGTAGAGATGGAGTTTCACCACATTGGTCAGGCTGGTCTCAAACTCCTGACCTCAGGTGATCCACCCACCTCTCCCTCCCAAAGTGGTGAGATTACAGGTGTGAGCCACCGCACCTGGCCAAGACAATTTTTATAATGATACTTAAATGTTATTTGTGGCTGAGTATGGTGGCTCATGCCTGTAATCCCAACACTTTGGGAGACCGAGGTGGGCAGATCACTTGATACCAGAAGTTCGAGACCAGCGTGGGCACATAGTGAAACCCCCATCTCTACAAAAAATACATAAAATTAGCTGGGTGTGGTGGTAAGTGCCTGTAGTCCCAACTAGTCAGGAGGCTGATGTGGGAGGATCTCCTGAGCCTCGGAAGTCAAGGATGCAGTGAGCCATGATCACGCCTCTAGACTCCAGCTTAGGTGACAGAGTGAGAACTCTTTTTCAGAAAAAAAAAGAAGCAGGAAGATCACTTGAGCCCAGGAATTCAAGATCAGCCTGGGCAACATAGTGAGACCCCCCATCTCTATTTTTAAAAATAAATAAACTTTTTAAAGTTATTTGCCTCTTTTACTTACATACTCCCACATGTATGCATTGGAGTTTTCCAGATGTTAAAAACATGATGACATCATCCCTCTGACACCTATTGGAATGTATGTCACAATGTGTATTATTGTGTTTAAAATGCTGTGTTTTAAGGGCCGGGCATGGTGGCTCATGCCTGTAATCCCAGCACTTAGGGAGACCGAAGCACGTCGATCACTTGAGCCCAGGAGTCTGAGACCTGGCCAACATGGTGAAACCTTGTCTCTATGAAAAATACAAAAATTAGCCAGACATGGTGGTGCGTGCCTGTAATCCTAACTACTAGGAAATGGAGACAGGAGAATCACTTGAATTTGGGAGACAGAGGTTGCAGTGAGCCGAGATTGTACCACTACACTCCAGCCTGGGCAACAGAGCGAAACTCTGTCTCATTTAAAAAAAAAACAAGGTTGTTTTATTTATTTATTTGAGACAGGGTCTCAATCAGTTGCCCAGGCTGGAGAGTAGTGGCGCCATCTAGGCCCACTGCAACCTTCACCTCCCAGGCTCAAGTGATCTTCCTGCCTCAGCCTCCCACATAGCTGCAATTACAGGTGCATGCCACCACACATAGCTAATTTTTGCATTTTTAGTATGTTGCCCAGGCTTGTCTCGAACTCCTGAGCTCAAGCGATCCACCCACCTTGGCCTCCCAAAGTGCTGGAATTATAGATGTGCACCACCACACCCCGCCCAGTTTTAATTTTTAAATGCTAAGTGTTGGTAGATGTAACTCACATAAATAAAAACTCTCTGGGGTTCTCGATTACTTTCAAGAGTATAAGAAGGTCATGAGACCAAAGCATCTGAGAATTGCTGCTCTAAGATAACCAAATCTACCCTGGGAGGAAAAGGCTTAGGTTTTAAAGCACAAGTTATTTTCAAATTATACTTTTAGACATTAAACACACGTGTGCACACACACACACGTAGAGAAGTCAGTGAGAATGGCAAAGTGAGGACTTCTGAAAATCCCTCCCCCCATAAAAACAATAAACACTGGCAAAAATTGCCAAAAAAGGCCAGGTGCGCTGGCACACGCCTGTAATCTCAGCCGTCTAGGAGGCCAGGGCGGGCGGATCACCTGAGGTTGGGAGTTCAAGACCAGCCTGACCAACATGGAGAAACCCCATCTCTACTAAAAATACAAAATTAACCAGGCATGGTGGTGCACACCTGTAATCTCAGCTACTCAGGAGACTGAGGCAGGAGAAGCGCTTGAACCCAGGATGGGGAGGTTGTGGTGAGCCAAGATCATGCCATTGCACTCTAGCCTGGGCAACAAGAGCAAAACTCCATCTCGAAAAAAAAAAAATTGCCAGAATCAACTTTCTCAGAACTCTGTAAATTAACCTAAGGCTTGCAGCAATCAGACTGAATTTTATTCAAGAACAATGGCTGAACCTCAGTAAGAACAGTAAGTTTTATAGACATTTTAACATGTCCTATTACACCACCACCCCCCCACCACAGCTCTGCAGTAGCCTAGAAACCACCCCACAATTACAGTGAAAAACAGCTCCTGACAGTCACTGGAATAGAAAGGGATTGGGGCTCCTTCAAAACCCCATTCCTAGAGAATTGTTGTTACTAGACCTGCCTGGTCATTCTTTGTGTAGGGGAGGGAAAAATCTGCTTCTCTCTACCCCTCTAGGTTATTTGGCTAGGCTATGAATTAAATTGATCTAAAACAGATTAACAGGAGAAAAACCATTTTAATTACATGTGTATGTACAGGAGTCCCTCAAATCTCAAAATATGAGACTCAAAGAAGGGCCAGATGATTGAAGCTAATGTAGCATCCTGAGCTACAGAAAGGAAGGGTCAGGGCTTCTGGGAAATGATGGAGGCAAATTATGGGATGGTGAGAGGAGAAAATGTATGGTGAGTAAAGGTTACCTTGTTAGAGATAAAAGTCCCTCAAGTGATAAAATTTGTCTCAGGGCAGTTCTCTTCCTGGTGTAAATACCTCTACTAGTAAAAATTTCTTTTATAGATGTAAATGTTTCTCTACAAAAGGGGTGTTTTATACTTCATTTTAGACAATTGAGGGGAAGGCAAAGAGCTTTTTCTATGTTGGCTGGTCTTCAATTTCTCTTAGCTCAAAAAGATCAATATGCCAGGGTGGCATATTTTGAGATGGCATATTCTGGTCTCCTGCACTCATATTTTTGGATGGTGTGTCCTGAAACTCAGCACCCAGAAGACGTCACTTGCAAACTTTGTCCTTATTTGATCTGACTCAAAGCTCACCAAGTGTGAACAGGGTTTTCTCTGGGAGCATTTGTTGACAATAATCAGTGACAATTGTTTAACATCACAGCTATCTGAGATGGTGGATAATCATTGGAGCAAACAATAACTAAAAAGCTTAATAAGAAAGGCTGAGGAGTGAAATATATACAGAGGGCTTTGAAAATTTCTGACATATTTCTGGGATTCTAGAAGTCCACACATATATATAGGGTTGTGCCCATGCCCAGGGCCGTGTGCGTGCTCTGGAAAGACCTGAGAAGGCCCTAGTTCTCACTCTAGCTGATCTTGAGGCTCTGTGTGCCCTCATCCTTCACAGGATGGGGACCCACTGCCACCACTACCAAATTCCTGGTCTCAGAGTAATGTAGAGAGAGCCTGGCCATCTTGACTACCATAGCACAGCACACTCTACCCCATGCCTGGTGGTAAATGAGCTCTTCCCTCTGGTCACATAAAAGGACCTCTTCCAGTTGCCCCCATTGACACCCATTTTAGGCCCAAAACCCACCTCTCTTCCTAATTAAACTGTTGCCTTAGTAGTTCATTAGCTTATAACCATAGGGCGGAATCCTATGGGCGGTCTCAGGGAAACTCTTGCTGCCACAGGGTTGTCAGCCAAGGAGAAAAGTGTGAGAAAATGACATGTTGTAAACTACTTGCTTTAACATCAGGGTGGCACATTCAACCTAGTGCTTGATGGACACTGTATGCTTGGACTTAGAGTGGAGAAAATAGGACATATGAAGATATATATATATAGAGAGAGAGAGAGGGAGAGAGAGAGAGAGACAGAGAACTATGGGGCCTCCTAAGAAGAAGAGGAAACCACAAAGGAAGGTCAGAGACAGAAGTGGACAGAGAGCTGAGAAGGGGAAAACAGCTGTGAGCCTGATTAAATCCCATCGTGACAGCTATGAGGCCCAGGAGCTGGCAGCCCATTTCCACCCAACTTCAAAGATTTCCAGTCCACACTGGAAATCTCCAGGCCTAGAACTGGGATGAAGAAATATTGTATTCTAAGTTTCTATGAGAACAAACTCATGATAAGCTGACTTGGTTCAGGTGCTCCTAGAATAACTAAGGCTGTAGGCATGGTTACCCATGACCTGAGTTTGAGCTTACCGGCAAGCAAGTAAGTAGTGAACCCGGGCTATCATTAGGTGAATCCTCAGTAGCCGGAGGGGACTGAAAGTGAGCCAGGCATCTAAAATGATGACTTCAAGGGTAGTGTTTGGATTCAAGCCAATTCAATAATTCATTTTTGTAATAATGACCAGGAAAAAGTTTTTAAAAAGTACATTTATCAATGTTGGTCAAAACCATCATTAATTCAGATAGTCAGATCTGGAAATATTTAATAGGAAAGTATAAAAATAGATCTTTTATGGCTGCAGCTCTAGAGGAGTTGTATGCTTTTTACATTTATTTGTGGTATTGCTGATACTCTTTGAACAGTTTTGTTTAAAGAAAAGGTACAACACTAAGTTTCAGGAAGAGAGAAATTCAGCCGCGGTCTCACTGGTTGTATTGTTTTAAAGTCATTGTATTAGACCATTTTCACATTGCTATAAAGAACTATTTGAGACTGGGTAATTTATAAATAAAAGAGATTTAATTGACTCATAGTTCTGCATGGCTGTGAGGCCTCAGGAAACTTACAATTATGGCAAAAGGTGAAGGAAAAGCAAGCACCTTCTTCACAAGGCAGCAGGAGAGAAAGAGGGAGGGGTGAAAAGGAAAGTGTCACACTTTTAAACCATCAGATCTCTTAAGAACTCATGCACTATCATGAGAACAGCATGGTGGAAACTGCCCTCATGATTCAATCACCTCCCATCAGGTCCCTTCTTCAACACATGAGGATTAAAATTAAAGATGAGATTTGGGTGGGGACACAGAGCCAAACAATATCAGTCATATCTTCATGGTGCCTCTGTTTCTTCATCTGTACAAAGAGTGAGTTAAACCTGAGGACTTTTTAAAATGAATTTGTGTGTGCGTATGTGTTTAAGTTATAAAATGTTTCTATCACTTTGTTAGAGTTCTCATGACAACCCTGTGAGACAGAGTTTTTTATTTTATTTCATTATTTTTTTTTCTTTGAGACAGAGTCTCGGTCTTGCCCAGGCTTGAGTGCCGTGGTACAATCACGGTTCATTGTGGCCTCAACTTCCTGGGCTCAAGCAATCCTCCCACCTTAGCCTCCTGAATAGTTGGGACTGGAAGTGCATGCCACCACACCTAGCTAATTTTTTATTTTTTTGTAGAAACAGGGTCTCATTATGTTGCCCAGGCTGAAATAGAGATTATTAAGTCCATATTGTGGATGATAAAACTGAGGTCTAGAAAATTTAAGTCTTTTTCCTTTCTGAATATTTCCAGATCAAATAAAAAAAAAAAAAACTGTTTTGTTTTTTCTTTTCTAAATCCTACTCATCTAGATCAATTAGCTATTGTTGCTTAGTAAACTATTCAAAAACTCAATGGCTTTAAAAAGCAAGCATATTTATTGCTTACATTTCTACAAGATGACTTGGGTTAGCTAATCTAAGTGGAGTTCAGATAGGGTGCTCTACTTCTCACCTGCCAGTTTATGTGTCAACTGGAATGCCTCTGCTCTATGAATCTACCAACCTCCTGGGACCAGTAAGCAAGCCAAGGTATCTACTTCTCATGCTGCTGGCAGAGACGGAAGAGGATGAGAAGTGACGGTCATGAGGCTTTTAAGTCTTATGATTAGAACTGGTACACTATCATTCTCACCCACATGTTACTGGCCAAAAAAGTCATATGGGCAAGCTTAGAGTCAAGAGGTAGGACATACATTTCACCCATGAAGAAGCATCGCAAAGGTTTCAGGGATGGCCGATAAGTCCTTCAACCACAACGTATCTCCAGGCCATAATTATTCATGTCTCTCACACATACAAAAATATCAATACATTTAATCCCAATCACAGGACCTTCAAAAGTCTTACTCATCCTGTCATCATTCTTAAGGTCCAGCACCTCATGTTCTACCTGAGGCTTGATCCAGCTTCTCTTGATCTGGAGATCAATGAACAAAAAAAAGATAAGTCCACCCACCATCAACTTGGATCCCTGCATTACACACACACACACAATGTACAATGGTGGAATAGAGGCAGAATTACCACATTAACTTCCATTTGAGAGAGAATTATTGGAGAACCATAGCTGTCACTGCTCCACAGCAATTATGAAATGAAATCCCACTGGGCAAATGTTGCCGTTCTTCCTTACTTTGTGATAGAGCCTGTTCCTTGATTAGGCTGTGGTTCTGTTCACTGGGAGTGGCTCTGGTGTCCTTGTCCTCCACAGCTCTTGGTTCCACCCTTTGGGAGGGTCTTCATTTTCCATCCTCCTTAGCCCCTTCTGAAGAGAACTTTGGAGAATAAACCATTTTGGGCTGCCGAGTAACTTTCTCTGCCAGCTTCATGGCATTCAAATTGGGGGTCCAAACAATCTCAGTCTCTTCTAATGTAGGCTGACTGTCAATACAGTTTTCTCAAACCTTTGTGAGTTTTCTTTGTATTTGATTTTAGTTCATTCACATGTCAAAAGCAACACCCAAATTATTTTAGAGAAATACCTCTTTCTCTAAATCCTATTTGTGGTGTTTTGGGTACAGCAAGCTGTTACGGGTCCACACCCTTTAAGCTGTCCAGAAACCCTCTTGTACATTACCTTATTCCTTTCAAGGGATTTGAAAAGTATTTTGGTCTACACTGGGCTGTAATAATAACAATAATAATAATAAAGAAGTATGTTACAGTCACACCCATCATTTGATCTTAAGCCAGAAGCCATGCCTTACATGGCAGTCCCTGGATTTCATCTTTGCTCCCAGAGTATGTCAACTGCTGGCTGGAGATCTACTGTCTCATCTACACTCATAGATGAAAAACAGTTTTATTTTTCAACCCAGAAGCGCAAAGCTCTTCATCTTCTAAATTCTACTTACAAACTTGCCTGGGCCATGCCCAGTGGCTCACATCTGTAATCCTAGCACCTTGGGAGGCCGAGGAGGGTGGAATTGCTTGAGGCCAAGAGTTCAAGACCAGCCTGGGTAACATGGCAAAACTCTGTCTCTACTAAAAATACAAAAATTAGGTGGGCATGGTGGTTCATCCCTGTAGTCCCAGCTACTTGGGAGCCTGAGGCACGAGAATCACTTGAGCCTGGGAGGCAGAGGTTGCAGTGAGCAGAGATCTATATTGCACCACTGAGCTCCAGCCTGGGCATCAGGGCAAGACCCTGTCTCAAAAAAAAAAAAAAAGAAAGAAAACTTGCCCATTCTTTCCTGAGCCCATCTCTTTCCTGCAGTATCTTATATGCAACTAAAAGCAGTTAACTCACATGTCCAACATTTTGCCTGGAAATTTCTTTGCCTAAATCCAGAAGTTCATTAGGTAACATTTTATATCTCTCAAGTTCTACAGGTAACAGTTTGAAAAAATATTTGGTAAATACATAACACAGGCCACCATTTCTTCTAGCCTTCTCTGGGGAAAAAGCAGTTTTTCTCTCCCTCTACTCACACACTCAAACACAGAACACTTTTGTGATCAGACCTGTGGGGTTGGCCTCTGCTAACCACAAGGTAATTATCCAGTGGACACCAATTTGGTATCTTATAATTAAATTCTGACACCATCTACCTGGAGATAGTGTCAGATCTCACAAGTTGGGGGCTGGGTCCAATAAGACTGCCCCCACTTCAGATGCCATTCTAAAGTCTGGGCCACCCATACTTCTGACCCAACAGCTACAAACCAGGGTTTCCACGACCTCTTTTTGGGGGGGAGGTTCATAACTTTGCTAGGATGACTCACAAAACTCAGAGAAATGGTTACTTACATTTACTTGTTTATTCACTTGTTTATAGACCAAATATACTTATTTATAGACCAAAATACTTTTCAAATCCCTTGAAAGGAATAAGGTAATGTACAAGAGGGCTTCTGGGTAGCTTAAAGGGTGTGGACCCATAACAGCTTGCTGTGCCCAAAATACCACAAATAAGATTTAGAGAAAGAGGTATTTCTCTAAATTTTTTTTTTTTTTTTTTTTTTTTTGGCTGAACATCTCCTTGCAGACATTTACTGGGTTATTATAAAGAATATTACAAAGGATAAGCTCCACAGCCAGATGAAGAGATGGACAGGACAAGGTATGCGCGTGGATGGGAGGGTGACACGGAGTGTCCATGCCCTTTCTGGGCATACCACTCTCTAAGCACCTCCATGTGCTAAACAGCCTGGAAGCTCAGAGAGAGCTGTAGTTGTATAGTTATTGTCAGGCCTCTGAGCCCAAGCTAAGCCATCATATCCCCTGTGATCTGCACGTATACATCCAGATGACCTGAAGCAACTGAAGATCCACAAAAGAGGTGAAAATAGCCTTAACTGATGACATTCCACCCTTGTGATTTTTTCCTGCCCCACCCTAACTGATACAATATAGTCTCCCCGGCCCTTAAGAAGGTACTTTGTAATATTCTCCCCCACCCTTAAGAATGTACTTTGTATGCCTATCCCAAACCTATAAGAACTAATGATTGCTGACTCCTTTTCGGACTCAGCCCGCCTTCACCCAGGTGAAATAAATAGCCTTGTTGCTCACACAAAGCCTGTTTGGTGGTGTCTTCACACGGAGGACAGGCATGACAGTTATATAGTTGTATAGTTTGTATAGAGCTTTGTCTGCAAACCCCATACCATTTCCTGGAGGTTGGCCAGTGGGGCTAAAAGTTCTAACCCTCTAATCCTCTGATCACTTAGTCCTTCTGGTGATTGGCCCTGTCCTGAGGCTATCTAGGGGCCCTATCCTAACTTATCGCATTTAATAGCTCAGGTGTTATCTAATTGGCTCGCTATGAATAACGAAAGACACTCATATGAATTTTCACTCAGGACATTTCAAGGGTTTTTTGCTCAGTACAAAGACCAAATATATTTCGTATTATACCACACCTTCCATAACAGTTTCCAACCATTTTCAACTTCCCATTAAGATTTTTTTAGCTCCTGCCTATCCAAAATCAATGCCACATATTTTTGGTTTTCAATATTGTAACACCTCACTTTCAAGTATCAATTTCTGTATTGCATAGCTATCGCTGAGTAAAATATCACTCCAAACTCACTGACTTACAACAACAACTCTTATTATTATTCATCTTCTGGGTCTCAGCTGAGTGTGGCTGATCTAGTCTGATGATGAGTTCTTATGCCTTCAGGATCCCCCCTTCCAACACCTGCCTAAATTAAAAAACAAAACAAAACCAACACCTTCTTAGTGGTGACCACATGGCCAGAGTTAGCGACTTATTCCAGAGTTTTTAAAGATATGAAACTTGCTCCAAAAATCTCCATTTAAAGAAACTGAAAATTAAGAAATAAACAAAACAAAACAAAAAACACAGATTGGGTGTAGTGGCTCAGGCATGTAATCACAGCACTTTAGGAGGCTAAGGCAGGAGGATCACTTCAACTCAGGAGTTCAAGACCAGCCTGGGCAACAGAGCGAGACCTCGTCTCTACTAAAAATTTTTTAAAAAACAGCCTGGCTAACATGGTGAAACCCTGTCTCTACAAAAATACAAATATCAGCTGGGAGTGGTGGCACATGCCTGTAGTCCCAGCTACTCCTGTGGCTGAGGCAGGAGAATTGCTTGAATCCAGGAGGCAGAGGTTGCAGTGAGCTGAGATAGCACCACTGTGTTGCAACCGAGCGAGTTATAGAGAAATGCCACACTTTGAGACTAATTCAGGAGTCCTTTATTGCTGGTGAGTGAGAGACAGCTAGTGCTCAAAATTATCTCAGCCCCAAAGAAGGGGCTAGATTTTCCTTTATACTTTGGTTTAGAAAGGGAGGGGGAGCCTAGCTGAAGCAATCCTACAGAAGTAAAACAGACAAAAAAAGTTAAAAAGACAAATGGTTAAGGAAAAACAAACAGTTCCAGGTGCAGGGGCTTTAAATCTGTTACAAGGTAATAGACGCAGGGGCTTTGGGTACCATCAACCGGATACAAATGCGAGGGCTTAAGGTACTATCAACTGGGTGAATTCCTGGGAACTGCAGATATAGCTTGCCACAGTATCTTATCAGTTAATTGCATTCTTGGATGTGCTGGGAGTCAGCTTGCACAAGTTAAGTCCTTGAGGAAGGGGGCTGGGTAAGGGGCGGCAAGTGAAGGAGCCAAAATGGAGTTTGTCTGGCTCTTTCAGCTAAGGAAGAGTCAACTCAGGTTAGAACAAGGTAGGGTATCACAACTGTACTCCAGCCTGGGTGACAGAGTGAGATTCCATTTTAAAAAAACAAACAAAAAAATAGCCGGGTGTGTTGGTGCACACCTGTAGTCCCAGCTACTCTGGAGGCTGAGGTGGGAGGATCACTTAAGCCTAGAGGTTGAAGCTGCAGTAACCAAGCCTGGACAAAAAAGCAGGATGCTATCTCAATAAATAAATAAATAAATAACCAATACCCGAAGGAAAGTAACGTCTCAATAGTGCCTGTTTAAAAAGCAGAGAGGGGCTCCTCAGGAAGCTGACTTATTCCTGATTCTATGTGACTCTTGAAAAGGTAGAGAAAGGGAAGACAGAAGAATCTCCAAAGGCGAGACCCCTTCCCACTTCATGTCACATTTTCCCCATTCCTACTCACCTCCCCTTATTCTCACTTTCCTGATTCTCCCCATTTCCCATACTATATTTATTAGTTTGGAGGGATTTAAACATCAACTCCAATGGTTTAATTTTTTGTTTCTTTTTTTTCACAAGTCCTTTCTCATAATCTCTCTTATCTCCCTCCTTCTGTCTCTCAGAAAGATTCAAAACTTTTTTGAGATGATCAGGTTAGACTTGGAGCCACTGTTTCTTGCTGTAGGAGGGAAGAATGGATTGGAGCATAGATGCAGCAGGCACAGAAGGCCCTGAGTCGCCCCCAACCTCCACACCACCACGCAATTAGGGGGAAAATGCTTCCTCAGAGTTTCTCATCAACTTTTCTGGGGTATTTTGTTTTAGCTCCCTTACTCTAAGAGTGATTCTCTGCTCAGTGGCTATAACATGCCTCAGACTTCCCATTTAGACAATAATTTTTCTTTCAGAAATGAAATAGGGGGGAAACAGAGAAATGATGAATTTACTTCCTGATCCATTTCACCATACCAGGCTATTTGTCAGGAATGTTCCATCCTGGTGGGGATTTAAACCTTAAGCATGTGCTTGGATTCATACCCTTTGTGATGATTTCCAATCAAAAGTCATCTAAATGTTACATCTAGAATCTAGAAAAGGATTCTAAGTTTTTCAAAATTGGAAGGGACAATAAAAGTTATAAAAGCCAAATATGGCCAGGCTCAATGGCTCATACCTGTAATCCCAGCACTTTGGGAGGCCGATGTGGGCAGATCACCTGAGATCAGGAATTTGAGACCAGCCTGGCCAACATTGTGAAACCCCATTTCTACTAAAAATACAAAAATTAGCCAGGCGTGGTGGCGGGCGCCTATAATCCCACCTACTCAGGAGGCTGAGGCAGGAGAATTGCTTGAGCCGAGGAGGCGGAGGTTGCAGTGAGCAGAGATCGAGCCACTGCACGCCAGCCTGCAGTACAGAGTGGGACTGTCTAAAAAAAAAAAAAGAAGAAGAAGAAGAAGAAAGAAAAAAAAAAAAAAGCCAAAACCTTTTAGACCTGAAAGAGAATGAGGGCTCTGACTGAGAAAGAAAAAAAGCAGGCCTGACAGCTATCAGCTGAGAACAGGTCAGGCACTCCCAGCTAGGCTGTGTGTTTCCTACTGAAAATAAGAAACTTCACAGAGCACTAAATATCAAACAAGGCTATTCTGTGACTGTGATTGAGTGAGATAAAAACAAGACCACTTCATAATCATGCCAGAGCACAGACAAAATGACCATACATCCCCCTCTCCTGGCTAACCAGAGTAACTGCTGCTTCTTTACCAACTACAACTTGAGCCTTCTCTGTTTTCCCACCTCCTAATAAAAAGCACTGGAATAGGGCCGGGAGCGGTGGCTCACACCTGTAATCCCAGCGCTTTGGGAGGCGGAGGCAGGAGGATCGCTTGAGCCCAGGAGTTGGAGACCAGCATAGTGAGACCCTGTCTCTACCAAAAATACAAAAATTAGCTGGGTTTGATGGTATGCGCCTGTGATCCCAGTTACTGAGGAGGTTGAGGAAGGAGGATCGCTTGAGCCCAAGAGGTGGAGGTTACAGTGACCTGAGATGGCGCCACTGCACTCCATCTTGGGTGACAAAGTGACACCTTGTCTCAAAAACAAAAACACACAAAAAATTGTCTACTGCTTGATGATATTCATCCAGATAAATCCATTGCTTCCTTGAACATCTCCCAAATCACTTACAACAAATTCCTCCTATATTTTCTTGTGGGTGATGTGCTTCACCTTCCAATTCCCCATGGTGTGTGCGATCTGCCCACAGGGTGTGGAATCCAGGCTGCTGTAACAAGTATCCATAAACTCACTTGGTTGGGTTCCAGGGGGCTCTGGCTGATGAGGTTCAGCATGGCCACAGGTCAGTGCCCACTATAATCCTCCCAGTGCCACTCTACCCACCCCAAACTTGGCCCTAAGACTTTTCGTTCCCAGGTACAGCAAAATTTCCTAGCATCTAAAGCCAAAAGGAACTTCCCACAGATTTCTAAGAACAAAAACTGAAACAAAAAGCATGTTCATGGTTTACTGATAATGTTTCAGTAATCAGGTATTCACAGAAGGGAACAGTTGTTTCATTGTATGTTTCATGCACACATTCCATCTCCCTTCCCACGTCTTTAACTCAAATGATAATTGTATTTTTTTCATTTTCTAAATACACTCATCAAAGGGCTTGAAAACTTCTGAGTTTTCCCCCCTATTGTTCCACAAACAACAAACCTTTTACAAACCCCTCTGTTACTGCAAAATGGAAAAGAGCACAATTGTGTCCAGGTCAGAGGCTCTTCACTTCTCCGGGATTCTGAGCTCCTTCCTCCCAAGGGCTCAAGGCCTCAGGATATATGAAAATGGAGAATATTTGAGACCCTGTCTCTACCAAAAAAAGGAAAGTAGGATGAAGTCAGGACAACAATGAATTCGTAGGCGGCTCCTAAGATGTCTAAGTCTTGCATTTTCACATTTATCATAGCTTGTCCTCCCGCGGGAGAATGTATACCTGCTTTGGAAGGATCTACCCCACCAGGTAACAGGAAGAAAGACTAAGATGAACAGATATGGAAGACAGCTCAGAGGCTGCAATGGGATAAATTCTGGGCAGAACTCAAACAGTGGTCCACAAACCTTGATCCCTTCCCTGAACTCTTTCTCTCTTGCTCAATCCAACCTCAATTTATTGGCTCCTGTAAGTTCCCTGTCTACCTCTCTTGTTCTAGGAACTCTCCATTTCAAAAGTACTTCCAAGAATATAATTCAGGGATGTCCACACTCCACCAGATCTCAGCCTTTTGCTTCCCCAGGGCAAACCCCTGCTAACCCCTCTTCCACACAGAAGTCCACCATCTTCATCTCCACACCATCTTCGCTTCACTTCCCCTCCACCTTCACATACGCAAACTGTTGTGCATAAATTATACAAATTATAATTATAACATTATATAAACTCTGTATGTATAATTTTAACACGGGCTTGATAAATAGCGGAATTATGTCACTATAACAATGTTGAAGTGCCATTAGGTCATATCTGATTATTACTACCATATCAATAGTGTGTGCCCCCAAGAAAGAGCAGCTGACCACAAAGCTGACTAGCAAGCCACAGAAGAATACAGTATTTACATGATGCCCATTCGCCCCAGTCCTTTGTCTTGGCTTAGTATGGCCACATGTAAAACAAGCCTAAGACCTCGAGCCAGAATCATCCCTCAGAGGCATCTCCATAATTTATGCAGAGCTGGTAGCTGCCTCTTCACAGAAAGCTTCTGAATAAGGAGCAAGATAAAGAGCTATAGCTCGGTGGGTGCAGTGGCACGTGCCTGTAATCCTAGCTACTGGAGAGGCTGAAGTGGGAAGTCCCTTGAGCCCAGGAGTTTGAGTCCAGTCTGGGCAACATAGCAAGACCACCCCCTAACCTCGCACCCTACACCCCCCCCCACCCCATCTCAAGAAAGAAATAAAAAAAAAAGAGCTGTAGGCTGTAGATCTTGCCCTGTGGACCTGTGGACCAGAGCAACCAGCAGTGAGAATCCTGGTCCTATTCCAGACCTACTAAATCAGAATCTCTTTTTAAGTAAGACCAAAGTGCTGCTCTGGGAAGAATGAAGAGAGGGGATTGATAAATTACCTGATATGCTTAACTATGGAAACTGTGCTTAGAGTCAATTAGAGGAGTGGGAAAAACCTGTGAGGGGAATAAAGAAAACTAAACAAAGAACAAAAGTGATTCATTTCACCCCCTCCCTACTCCTAAAAAAACAAGAGGTTGTACATGAAAATAAATGTAATCATATATGATACTTGGTCCCGTAAAACTATAGTTACATAGCCACGGTATTGGAAATATGGAACAGAAGTTGTGATGTATACTACTGGTGGTATAACAGAGCTAAATCATAATTGATCATAATAGGGTATAGAAAAGTAATATCTAGAAATGTATATATAGAGAAATAGCAGCATAGATATGATATTGTCTCTAGAAACATGCAGATAAGTACCAGATAAAACAACTGAGCACTTAAAGAAGCTGTTTCTGGGGATTCAGGAGTAATAGGTTGGAAGTGGGAAGTGGGACTGACATTTCTTAAAAGCTCTTTGTCCTTTAAAAAAAAAAAAAAACCTGTTTGTATGTATTACTTTGACAGAATATGATACTGTCTTGAGAAATATGTAGATAAGTACCACATAACACAACTGATCTACAGTAAACTGTTTAAAAACCACATTTAAAAAGAAAAGACATTGACCAGGCGTGGTGGCTCACACCTGTATTCCCAGCAGTTTGGGAGGCCAAGGCGGGCAGATCACATGAGTTCAGGAGTTCAAGACCAGCCTGGCCAACAAAGTGAAACCCCACCTCTACTGAAAGTACAAAAATGAGCCGGGCATGGTGGCGCATGTCTATAATCCCAGCTACTTGGGAGGCTGAGGCACGAGAATCGCTTGAACCCAGAGGGTTGCAGTAAGCCGAGATTGTGCCACTGTACTTCAGCCTGGGTGACAGAGTAAGACTCTGTCTCTAAATCAATCAATCAATAAATAAACACAAATGGTTGCCTCAGTGATGAAAGTCAAGTAAGATGAGAATGAGAGTAACCATTGAATTTGACAAGAGGATAACACTGAGAAATTTCAACAGATTATAGTGAAAAGCAGGGAGGGGAAATAAATGCTGACATTTTATCATTAGGTTCCATATGAAGCATATTATATTCCTCAGCCCAAATGATTTCATGTCTAAAAGGAAGAAGTTTTTGTTTCCATCTCCCAGTGGGCCTGGGAAGAGCAGGAACTTCCTAAGAGCAGCCCCACCTCACAAGGCCTCTCCCAGTCAGGAACCATGACAGGCAGGGGCATTCTAGGGGCATCCTAGAGGTTCTGTTCTCTAAACTTTGGGAAATTCAGAGATCCTGTCTTTCATTGTGTAAGATGATGACTTGGTTTCTGTCAAAATGACCCAGATGTTATCCAGTCAAAATAGTGTCTGTTATGCAATAGCTTGAGCTCTAAGTACTTTCTTCTTTCCCCCAGACCCTTTCTTTTCAGTATGGCTCCCTAAGTTGCAAGTAAAAGCTCTTTTGTCCCCCTGAAAACAATCTCTTATGAGAATATAAAGCATGAGACAAAAGTCTCATTGAAAGGGGCCGATAAGAGAAGTGAGATGAGGAAGGGGAAATAGATTATAGATGATATGATCAGCAAGTTAAGCATGAAGAGGAAAATGGGACAGGAGCCTCTCAAACTAGGAAGACTAAGGAATGATGGGTTTGAATAAAGCCACAAATTATATTTCAGTCTATATGCTGATGAGAAGACAGGGAGTAAGAACTAGAAAAGCTCAGTTTAAGAGGGGAAGATAAGCTTGGAAACAAGAGATGACAATAAACACATCTGCTTCTGAAACTAGGGCTCAGATCAGGTGTCTGCCATGAGAAAGGGACCAAGTGTCACAGGATACACCTGGCCTATCTTCCAGGAAAGTCTACTTCTCTTGGAGGGGACAAAGGCTAATCAGGAGAAGCCCTAGAAGTGAGGTTGCATCTGCTTGATGCAATGTCTGAAAGACATTGCAGAAGGTGCAGCCCTTACATGAGCTTTTGAGGGAAGAATAGAAGTTCATCATAAAGATAAGAGGGAACAGGCCAGTCGCGGTGGCTCACACCTGTAATCCCAGCACTTTGGGAGACCAAGGTGGGTGTATCACTTGAGGTCAGGAGTTCAAAACCAGCCTGGCCAACATTGGGAAACCCCACCTCTACAAAAAATACAAACAAAGCCAGGTGTGGTGGGGCACGCCTGTAGTCCCAGCTACTCGGGAGGCTGAGGCAGGAGAAACGCTTGAACCTGGGAGTCAGAAGTTGCAGTGAGCCGAAATTGTGCCACTGCCCTCCAGCCTGGGTAACAAAATGAGACTTCATCTCAAAAAAACAAACAAACAAAAAAAAGTTAAGAGGGGACAGAATATTCAGGAAGAGGGAAGGCAAGCACTGCTATCTGGAGGCCTGAGAGGCATTGTGGGTTGAGGTAACCACACCCACTTCAAATTCAGCCTGTGGGTGGATAGGCAGCGAAGGAGAAGGGGAATGGAGAAAAGGCCCTCAGGAAAGAAGCAGGGAGACTGCCAGAGTATTTTCTTGACCAGATCAAGCTAGACCTATAGCATTTTCCTAACCAGATTAAGGTGCATAAACTTGATGCCAAAGTCACTAGGGAGAAGTGGAAGGATTTTTAAGCAAAAAGCAATATGATCAGATTAGCATTTCAGAAAGATCATTCTCCTGGCAGTCTGGTGGGTGAAATGGAGTAACTGTCTTTCGTCTTAATCACAATTCCAACTCAAAGATAAATAACAAAACTGGGAAGAATGTTTGTTACTATAATTCAGGATTGATATTTTTAAGTTATTAAAAGTTCACACAGATTGCTAAGAACTAGCACCAGCACCAGTCTTGAAAACAATGGGCAACTGGCCTGTAAAGCTCATTTCTAGAATGTATTAAATGTCTAATTAACATATTAAAAACTCCAGCCTCACTATCATATAAAGGCACAATAAATAACAATAATTAACTTGACCCATCCCAATAGTAAGGATGTGAAATAATAACTTCTCAGTGCTAGCAGGGATTAGGTGACGGCACTTACATTGAGAGTGTGATGGGTTCAACATTTCAGGAAGGAAATATGCTGATACCATGTCAGGCATGGTGGCTCATGCCTGTAATCCTGTTATGCCCAGACTGTTTGTTCCCCAAAGAAGACCACCAGAGTCCAGAGTCAAAGCCAAGTGGCAAGGATCTTTACTACAAGTTCGAACCTGGTCCCTCCTTTACACATTATGCAAGAGGGCCCCGAACAATGCTAGCGTTTGCTTTTTATAGCCCGAAAGTTGCAGGGGAACAAAGAAATTCTTTTGGCTCCCGCGCTTTCAGTAACCTTGAACGGCTGTCTCCTTATCGGAGACTTTCCAGGTGGTGTTTGTACTGGGCCCAGGGAGTTTGAGAGATATATGGCGGTATGTGGTGGGATGGGAGGATGGGATGTGTTTGTACTAGGCTCAGGGAGTTTTGAGCCCGGGGCTGAGGAATGTGCCCAGCTCCTTTCATTCCCAGCACTTTGGGAGGCCAAGGCAAGCGGATCACTGGAGGTCAGGAGTTCGAGACCAGCCTGGCCAACATGGTGAAAGCCCGTCTCCACTAAAATACAAAAATTAGCTGGGCATGGTGGCACGGCCTGTAATCTCAGTTACTTGGGAGGCTGAGGCAAGAGGAGAATCCCTTGAACCCTAGAGGCGGAGGTTGCAGTGAGCCAAGATTACACCACTGCACTCCAGCCTAGGTGACAGAGAGAGATTCCGTCTCAAAAAAAAAGAAAAGAGAAAAGAAATATTCTTATACCATTTGATCTGATGACTCTATTTCTGGAAATTTATCAAACAGCTTATCAGGACATTATCCAATTTGTAAATAAAGACTTATATATAAAGTGTATTATTTATAATAGGACAAAAATCCCAAATGTCCCACAACCATGGCAATTTTACAACTATTAACAATATTTTGAGTTACACAAAAAGTCTAATTGATTGTTTTTATGATATACATAAGCATAAAATAAATCTTGGAAGGAAATATGCCAAAATGTGAATTGAGGCTATCATTAGTTGGTAGATTAAGTGTGACTTCCATTTCATAAAAATATTTTTCTGTATTTTTAATTTTTTTCATAACAATGAGAGGTAGGTTTAGTATAAATTCAGGAATTGTAGGTCTCATGATGAGTTGCTTCAAGAGAAATAATTGTCAGGGAGGCAACTTTGGGGCCCTATAAACAGAATTACACTTCATGAGCTGGCACATTCACAGCCTACCCTTAAGACCGGCCCTTAATGGAGTTGTGCCAACAGACACAGCACCTTCAGTAGACACTCCAATAACCAAGACAGCTGTAGCCAGAGGCTACTGCTACCTTGGCCTCTGGGCTTTCATTGTTCAACCCACATAAATAATAATAGAATAACAATTTATCCTCTGCTGAGTTCCTACTATGTGCTAAGCAGTTTACCTGTTTAATCTCATTTAATCCTCCCAACACCTCTTCAAGAAAGGTATGTTCAACATTATTATCATTTTAGAGATCAAAGAACTGAGGCTTGGAAAGAGGAAATAACTGGCTGACACCCTCACATCTCATTTGTGTGTTTCCTTGCCTCTCTTCTTTTTTTCTCTTTTCCCCCTTTCATTTGGTCCAGCTCATCAATGCATATTTTGATTACTGAGCTGAAGACCACAAATCCAGTTTTCCATCTCTCTGAAAAACTTTTCATATCCTTTTTTTTCTCAAAGTGAATATACCAGGCCACCTGGAGGCAGGCTTTCCTGAGAGCACCTCCCCCTTCCTTTTCCTGTTGGCTTTTAACTTTTGCCCAGGGGGCCACTTTCTCACTTGGTAGCAGTGGCCTCTTGTGCCTTTTTCTCCAAGATCACCCAGGTCAGTATGTGCCGTTACTCTCAGTTCCCTGAAGGAGTGAGAAGCCAGGAGGGCATAGCATAGTTCTCTCTCTCCAGCTCTTTTCTCCTTGGTCCTAGCCCTCTACTCTTCAAGCCCTTTTGCTTGCTTCAGCTCCTGCTTCCTGTGCCATCTCTTCCCATCTTTTCTCTCTTCTCCTCCAATTCATTTCCTTGAAGTCCATTTCTGCCTTTATACCCTTATCTTTATTATCATTGCCAAAAGCAAATACCAAATTCTTGTATTTGAAAAAAGACTGGCTGGGTGCTGTGGCTCACACCTGCAATCCCAGCACTTTGGAAGGCCAACGCGGGCGGATCACGAGGTCAGGAGTTCGAGGCCAGCCTGGCTAAGATGGTGAAACTCCGTCTCTACTAAAAATACAAAAAATAGCCGGGCATGGTGGTGTGCGCCTGTAGTCCCAGCTACTTGGGAGGCTGAGGTAGAAGAATCGCTTGAACCCAGGAGGTGGAGGTTGCATTGAGCCAAGATCGTGCCACTGCACTCCAACCTGGGCGACAGAGCAAGACTCCGTCTGAAAAAAAAAAAAAAAAAAGGAGACTTTTTTTTTTTTTTAGTGCAGTGATTCCAAGATTTGTTCATCAATGTGCAACCAACTAATGAGTGTTATGCCTCACAGTTCCCTTCTCCTAAGTTTTAGAGTTAGGGTGGTGGGTGGGAAGGTGATGATCACAGTGTAAACTAAAAATCTATACTGGGGATGGAGGCTGAGAGGAGGTTTCAGGGGCAAATGACCAGAACACTTCCTGCTGGAAAGAAGTGTAGAGAGGATTTTGGAAGACGGAGGGTTAACAGAGCCGGTAGCTGTTTCCTGTCCATTCATCTCCTAGGCTGAAGCTCCTGAGGGACTCACATCAGTTATCTTGCTGCTCCAGAAAGGTGGGAGATGGCAGTTTTCCCAAACTCTGGCCTCCCCAGATGTCTGCTCACCCTCATTCTCCTCCAGCTGCCCAAACTGGATTCAGGTAGGTCTCTTTCTCTCTCTCTGGCCTGCATAGTTGAAATATCTCAATAAATGTGAAATAAACAATCCCACTTGGCTCTCCCTGGAGACTTCCACTGGATCCAAACTCAGCTGTCAAAGGAGAAGAGAGCACCGGGCACTACGCTTTGGCGGGCATCTGGTCCGCGTCTGTCCGCAGTTCCCATATCCACATCCGGTCTCATCCCACTCGTTTTTCCGCAGCTCCCTTTGATGTCATTGGACCCCCGGAGCCCATCCTGGCCGTTGTGGGTGAGGACGCCGAGCTGCCCTGTCGCCTGTCCCCGAACGCGAGCGCCGAGCACCTGGAGCTGCGCTGGTTCCGAAAGAAGGTTTCGCCGGCGGTGCTGGTGCACAGGGACGGGCGAGAGCAGGAAGCCGAGCAGATGCCCGAGTACCGCGGGCGGGCGACGCTGGTCCAAGACGGCATCGCCGAGGGGCGCGTGGCCTTGAGGATCCGCGGCGTCAGAGTCTCTGACGACGGGGAGTACACGTGCTTTTTCAGGGAGGATGGAAGTTACGAAGAAGCCCTGGTGCATCTGAAGGTGGCTGGTGAGTAGACGGGCTTTGACTTTCTCCGACGACTCCCCTGCTGTATATACTTTCGTATGGATCAGCTACTTTGTAAACCATCAGATTCATTCTCAAAATCTCCTTTAGGTTGATGTCGCCGGGGAGGGAGGACTATCTGGGCCGGAGGCGCGGTGGGGACGGGGGTGGGGGAGGGGGTGGGGGGCAGGTAAAAGAATTTACCGAGACAGTTGTAAAGGCAGATTTACTTTTAAAAGTATAAAAACACTTTGCGAGGAGGCAAAAAGGGCAGGATCAGCAAAAGAGAAACTGACTGCCAGGAAACAAAGGCTTGCTGGAGAATTTATAGAATAGTTTTTATGCTGTCTGTTGAAGAGAGCTTTGTGCAGTATCTATAAGGCAAAGGTTGCAGTGAGCTAACTTGCAGGTGTTTGGTGATAGTTGGACACAGGAAGGACGACTGTGAGTTATTTGCACAGGAGGGCTGTGTACTGGACCATGAAGAAAGGCAGACTTGTCTTATCTCTTTGCTTTCCCCTGATTAGGACTCCACAGCTAGAAGGTACTGAAGGTCCTACAGTAGATCAGTGAGAAAGGGTTTTGAGTTGAATACAGAGAGAGCAGTGCAATGTCTTTATTGTAGAACTGTTTTTCAATTATCTCCAGCCCTTTTTCAATAATAGGGTAAGCATTTCTTCATGAAATAATTAAATATATGTAAGAGTTATGTAACAGTCTTTTATACAAGTACACCATAATTTACTTCATTGAGTCCCTGAATTGTACATTTAAATTGTATTTTTCACCATTACACACCTTATGGCTGTGGTAAGCATACCACACACTTTAAGGCTGGCTTATGGATTAGTTTCTAAAGACTGACATCCTAAGATTAGAGAGCATGGCTATTTGTCACATTCCTGATTCATATAGAAAAGATTCTCTTCTTGTTCCCTTTTTTGTTTCAAGCCAGAACTCAAAGGGAAACGATAAAGAAAATAATAAGCTTTGAGGAGGAAAGTACGCATTGAGGTCTGACTTTTTCAATTCCTAGTGAATGACATCAAGCAAATCTCTTTCTGATTTTAACTGTAAAACTGAGGATGTTTTTATCTAAGATTATTTTTCAAGAATAAAATAGTCTGGGAGCAGTGGCCAACTCCTATAATCCCAGCTCTTTAGGAAGGAGAGGCAGGAGGATCTCGTGAGCCAAGAAGTTCAAGGTTACAGTGAGCTGATGGTTGCCACTGCATTCCAGCCTGGACAATAGAGTGAAACGCTGTCAAAAAAAAAGAAAAAAAAAGGTGGGGTGTGGTGTCTCACACCTATAATCCCAGCATTTTGGGAGGCCAAGGCGGGTGGATCACTTTTGATCAGGATATTCAAGACCAGCCTGGCCAACTTGGCGAAATCCCATCTCTACGAAAAAAAAAAAAAAAAAATTAGCTGGGACATACCTGTAATCCCAGCTACTCAAGGAAAATCGCTTGAACCTGGGAGGCAGAGGTTGCAGTAAGCTGAGATTGCGCCACTGCACTCCAGCCTGGGTAACAGAGTGAGACTCATCTCAAAAAAATAAATAAATAAAATAAAATAAAATTAGACAATATATGAGAAATGACCTTGCCAATTCTAAAAACATTATAGATGTATTAGATACTACACTGTGCCTTAAACTGATCTAAAACATATAATATACAAACATTGCCTTTCACATATATATCATATATGCATGTATTATCTATATCTAGATGCATATATATATCTATATACATAGATATATATTCAAGTAAACATAAAGTTTGAAAAATACTTGGGTGAAATGTGGGTCCCTGCTTCACAACAGGGTCCCCCAGTTGCAGCATCATGTATAATTTAAATATCGACATTTTGTTTTTAGGGAAGAAGTATCTTAAAGGTTCATTATAAAAACCTAGAGATTTGATGGCATAAAACGTGTTACCTTTTATGAGTGGCAGACACTATTGAGAATCTGCTGAAAGTGGCAGCTCCTTCCAAGAAAAGAATATACATTCTTGTATATACACACATTCTTGGAATGTGGATTTTAACCAGTGGTTGTGGAAATGTGTTGAAGAGCTCTTTTACGCAACTCAGTTTTTCTGTGCCATGTGGAATTAGAGAAAAAAATAGGCTGAACACACAAGAAAAGCAGCTTTATGTTTATATATAGCAGGCCACAATTATGAGGGAAGATGAAGTTGAGACCATTTAAGAAAATTTCTGAATCAACCTCATGGATAAAGAAAGCTTAAATTGTCAACTATAATCTCAGGTCAAAGAATCTCCAATCCTCTACTCAAGGATATTCCTCTGTTCATCCCAGTCCTAGTTCTCCTCCTCCCCACCAAAGCTTTCTCATAATGCTCTCAACCATAGAGCTATCAGTCAGCTCTGAGGCTCTCAACCTAGACCACTAACCCACCTCTGAGTTATTGGTCTTAGTGTTCCTACTGGCTGGACAAGCACCCCCAAGTCTGTCCACCAAACTGCCGCAAACATTTCAAAGGCTTAATCCCAACAAGGCATCCCTCTCTGATAAGGTATATGAAATTCATTTTATTGGTACTTCAATTTCCTTAAAAAAAAAAAAAAAAAAAAAAGCTTTTTTAGAAACAGCATTTCACTCTGTCACCCGGGCTGGAGTGCAGTGGTGCCATCACAGCTCACTGCAGCCTTGAACTCCTGAACTGAAGCAATCCTCCAACCTCAGCCTCCCAAGTAGCTAGGAATACAGGCAAGAACCACCATGCCCAAAGAGATGGGGTCTCATTATGTTGCCAAGGCTGTCTTGATCTCCCGGACTCAAGCAATCCTGCCTCAGCCTCCCAAAGTGCTGATATTACAGACAGAAACCACTGTGCCTAGCCCTCAGTTTCCTTGTGTATTGAAATATGGAGATGAGTTCTTCCCACTACTAGTCCACTTGTGCCTTTCTCTCTCTCTCTCTCTTTCTCAAACTATGTACCTCTATGGTTATAAGGCTCTCAAAAGGGGTCCACTAAAACATTAATTCTCTCTCCATAGCTCTGGGCTCTGACCCTCACATCAGTATGCAAGTTCAAGAAAATGGAGAAATCTGGCTCGAGTGCACCTCAGTGGGATGGTACCCAGAGCCCCAGGTGCAGTGGAGAACTTCCAAGGGAGAGAAGTTTCCATCTGCATCAGAGTCTAGGAATCCCGATGAAGAAGGTTTGTTCACTGTGGCTGCTTCAATGATCATCAGAGACACTTCCGTGAAAAATGTGTCCTGCTACATCCAGAATCTCCTTCTTGGCCAGGAGAAGGAAGTAGAAATATTCATACCAGGTTAGTGGAACCAATGCTGCTGGATTCCTATGTTGACACAGCTTCAGAGCCATACCACCTGGGACACCTGCCCAGATGTGACCTCATGGCAGAGTTCTCTACTTTCCCCACCTAAGCTCTTGTCCACTGACTTAAAGGAACCCCATCAACTTTATTAGAAGAGTTAAGATACTGAAGACATAAATCTACCTTGATCTCATATAAATTTATCTATTTATTTTGATCTCAGATTATTTATCTATTTAATTTTTGAGACAGTGTCTCACTCTGTTGCCCAGACAGAAGGGCAGCGGCAGAATGATCTCAGGTCACTGCAAGTTCCGCTTCCTAGGTTCAAGCGATTCTCCTGGCTCAGCTCCAGAACAGCTGGGATGACAAGTGCACACCACCATGCCCAACTAATTTTTTGTATTTTTAGCAAAGGCAGGGTTTCCCCATGTTCCCCAGGTTGGTCTTGAACTTCTGGCCTCAAGCAATCCACCTGCCTTGGCCTCCCGAAGTGCTGGGATTATAGGTGTGAGTCATTGCACCCAGCGAAATTCCAGATTTTCCATTTTAGGAGATCTAAGTGAGATAGAGAAGCTTTGTCCCTGGAGACCTTCCTGATCCAGAGCCTTCTCGCCTCAAGTAAACAAAAAGACTAAATTGGCCGGGCGCGGTGGTTTATACCTGTAATCCCAGCACTTTGGGAGGCCGATATGGGCGGACCATGAGGTCAAGAGATCGAGACCATCCTGGCTAACACGGTGAAACCCCGCTTCTACTAAAAATACAAAAAAATTAGCCGGGCATGGTGGCGGGTGCCTGTAGTCCCAGCTACACAGGAGGCTGAGGCAGGAGAATGGCGTGAACCTGGGAGGCAGAGCTTGCAGTGAGCTGAGATCGCGCCACTGCACTCCAGCCTGGGTGACAGAACGAGACTCTGTCTCAAAAAAAAAAAGACTAAGCTACTTTTCTACTTTTGCCATTTCCACCCATACCCACTTCTCCCTCCCATCCCGTGCTAGAGCGCTGTCTAGGTTTCCAGGGTCCTCAGGAAAGCAAATCCTCTCATTATTCCCCAGATACTGTCTCTGGTTCAGGCAGGAACTTTCCTTATTCTTTGGTCAATGAGTCCCATTCTGTTACATACAGAGGCACATTTCCCCTTCCTTATTTACCTCCTTCATCCTCTTGGCTCCCATTGTGCACTGATAGTTAAGGAGGAATTTCCATAATGACATGAATTTGTCCATTATATTTATTATTTCACAGATCCTGTCCTCAAATTACTCTTCATATTTCTCTCTTTCTCTGCTGACTCCTGCTTGAAGTCAATTTTTTTTCTGAAAATTTTAGAGTGGCATTGGAGTGACTATTTTTTTGCTATATGAGGGAGGAGAGTGGTCCAGGCCATCACCTGTTCTACCCTTCTTTGGAAACTGGAGAAAAGCCAGACTTGCTCAGTGTTTCTCAACTAATGTCCTTCTTGGGGATTTTGTTTTAGCTTCCTCCATCCCAAGCCTGACTCCTTGGATAGTGGCTGTGGCTGTCATCCTGATGGTTCTAGGACTTCTCACCATTGGGTCCATATTTTTCACTTGGAGACTATACAACCAAAGATCCAGAGAGAGGAGGAATGAATTCAGCTCTAAAGGTACATCATAGAATCCACAAGGGCTACGTGTCAGGAGTGCTTCAGAGGCAGACTGGATCCAAGTCCTTTAGAATGACTTCCTTTAGGATGACAGGAAGATATTTGAGGCCGGGCATGGTGGCTCACACCTATAATCCCAGTAGTTTTGTAGGCCCAGGCAGGTGGATCACCTGAGGTCAGGAGTTCGAGATCAGCCTGGCCAACATGGCAAAACTCCATCTCGACTAAAAATACAAAAATTAGCCAGGCTTGGTGGTGGGTGCCTGTAATCCCAGCTACTTGGGAGGCTGAGGCAGGAGAATTGCTTGAACCTGGGAGGCGGAGGTTGCAGTAAGCCAAGATCATGCCATTGCACTCTAGCCTGAGCAACAGAGTAAGACTCCATCTCAAAAAAAGAAGAAGATACTTGATTCTAGAATTCTGAAAATTGGAAGGAATCATAAGGCTCCTGAAGTCACAGATGCCAATATGAAGAAGCACAGAGGTTTGAGGCATAGGCAGAGTCTAATCAAGATTATCAGGCCTGATGTTTACTCACTACCCACCCTCAGACCCTACTCCCACTTTTAACTCAATTACCCCATACCAATCTTATTATTAAAGATCTGAGGCTGGGTGCAGTGGCTCATGTCTGTAATCTCAGCACTTCGGGAGGCCGAGGTGGGTGGATCACATGAGGTCAGGAGTTCAAGACCAGACCAGACAACATGGTGAAACCCTGTCTCTACTAAAAATACAAAATTTAGCCAGGATGGTGGTGCACACCTGTAGTCCCATCTACTCAGGAGGCTGAGGCAGCAGAATTGCTTGACCCTGGGAGGTGGAGGTTACAGTGAGCTGAGATTGCACTAGTGCACTCCAGACTGGGTGACAGAATAAGATTCTATCTAAAAAGAAAAAAAAAAAAAATCTGATCCCAAGCCAGTTCCAATATGTAGGAACTTCCTGCATCTTTCTTCAAAAACAAAGCAAAACAAAATCCTTGTTCTTGATTTATTGGCAATGCTTCAAT
Source organism: Papio anubis (assembly GCF_008728515.1). NCBI lineage: Eukaryota > Metazoa > Chordata > Mammalia > Primates > Cercopithecidae > Papio > Papio anubis. The sequence goes on from NC_044981.1 coordinate 26,616,997, forward strand.
ATTCAAGTAGTCATGAATTAAACAGTTCCTCCTTTGTGTGTTTCCCACACGAGTTTTGTCCCCTCCTTTACATCCACTATACATTGAGGTATTTTTGTTTGTTTTCCAGAGAGACTCCTGGAAGAACTCAGTAAGTTCTGTCTTCTTATTATTTCACCCACAGAGTTTTCTCTATTGTATAACCTGTCGATGACTATCTTTCTCTTTTGTTGCAGAATGGAAAAAGGCTACATTGCATGCAGGTCAGTGGCTCTGAACTTCTCTAGGGCTCTGAGGCTCTATCCCCTAAGAATTCAAAGTGCTATGATACTTGGAAATGAAAACACTAACACACTTTAGTGATGAGGACAGGAAGGAAACCAGTGATGACAAATGGCCTTAATAGTTTCTGTGAGGCACACAGAGAACCCTCGGAAGATGGCCAGGAGACAAGCCCCTTCCAGCAGAGTCCCATTAGACCCTAGGCACAGTCAGCTCTTACATCACCCTCTGGCTGCTGGTAAGGGGGGATTCTGTGGTGAATGGAGGCCCATGAGCAGGCCAAACATCTCCCCACCTCCAGGAGACCTGTCACCTCCAACAACAGTGCTCTGTTTCTTAGGAGAAGGAAAGACAGTCCTGCAACCTGTAATATTCACTGATGTCAGACCTGCTGTTTCTTTCTTTCCAGTTGATGTGACTCTGGACCCAGACACAGCTCATCCCCACCTCTTTCTTTATGAGGATTCAAAATCTGTTCGACTGGAAGATTCACGTCAGAAACTGCCTGAGAAACCAGAGAGATTTGACTCCTGGCCCTGTGTGTTGGGCCGTGAGACCTTCACCTCAGGAAGGCATTACTGGGAGGTGGAGGTGGGAGACAGGACTGACTGGGCAATCGGCGTGTGTAGGGAGAATGTGATGAAGAAAGGATTCGACCCCATGACTCCTGAGAATGGGTTCTGGGCTGTAGAGTTGTATGGAAATGGGTACTGGGCCCTCACTCCTCTCCGGACCCCTCTCCCATTGGCAGGGCCCCCACGCCAAGTTGGGATTTTCCTAGACTATGAATCAGGAGACATCTCCTTCTACAACATGAATGATGGATCTCATATCTATACTTTCTCCAACGTCTCTTTCTCTGGCCCCCTCCGGCCCTTCTTTTGCCTATGGTCCTGTGGTAAAAAGCCCCTGACCATCTGCCCAATTGCTGATAGGCCTGAGGGGGTCACAGTCATTGCTAATGCCCAGGACCTTTCTAAGGAGATCCCATTGTCCCCCATAGGGGAGGACTCTGCCTCTGCAGATGCAGACACACTCCATTCTAAGCTAATCCCTACCCAACCCAGCCAAGGGGCACCTTGAGGAATATCCCAGCTCATCTGTTTTCCTTTCCTCTAACCCCTCTCCTCCATGCCTTCTGAGGCTTCACCAGCCAGCTTCACCCAGCCTGTTTCTTCCTGTTGGGTGGCGATTAATTCATCCTGTGAAGGTTGCATTACTGCTGCTAGAGAGGGTGGGGATTGCACCTTCCGAATCTGTTTCTGTACCAATATTTGGGGGATGGAGGGGTGACTCAAACTGCTTCTTGTGTTCTCCTAATCCCTTAAGACTAGAACCTATAGGAAACTACTTGGAGCAAACTCAAAGGACAGATTAGGGATCGAGATCGGGTCAGGTTAGCACGGGGTTGTGGTTGAAATGTCTTGGTATCCAGGATAAGGGTATGTGGAAAAACAGGCTTTAGGCAAGTGGAAAATTCAAAATATGCTGCGGAAGGACAATCTCAGGCTGAAATCCCATAAAGGAACTTGGAGGGAACATTATGATGGAGGGAAGTGAGGTGAACCCAGGCACATGATGAACACCTGGCTCACCCACAGAGTTTTCACAGCCTATATCTCAAATTTTCTAAGCCATGTCCCATAGGATAGAGGAGACTGGCCCCACTTCTATGGGTGCTGAGCTCTGGAAAAGGGGGAGCAGAGAAGAACTGAGATGAGCAGGGATGAAGGGTCAGGCAGAAAGTGTGATAGAGGAGAGAATTTTTGACAAAACTCGAAAGTTGTTTGCACCGCTGTCCTTTGTGCCCTATTCCTTTCTCTGCGCCCTCCTGTTTCTCCCTTGCCTGGACATCATTCCACCCTCAGTTTGTTGACTCCACAAGTTTCCAGTTGTCCTCTTCTTTTTGTTATAGCATCTCTCCATTTCAAAGACATTCCTAGAAATCATCCTTCAGTGATATCATTACTTGATCAGCCACCATCTCAACTTTATGTCACCTCAGCCCTCATCTCAATGCCCAAACCCCTTACGCACACCTTCGGTTAGCTTTAACTGCCTCCATTTCCACACTGTGCACCTTTCACTGTTTCCCTACCCAGCTTTCCTACATGCTGCCTCTCCTCGGGGTCCCCTGAATGCTGCATTATTGTGTTTAGCACAGCTGGACTGACTGCACCTGTGTATTTGCCCCTGAGCACTTTCCTGTATACATGTGGCTTGTCTTGCCAATGAACTCCAGGCTTACACCTTCCATTTCCATCGTATTCTCCATTTTCCAGGATAGATGTTGCTCATTGTCTTTACCTAATAAATAAATTTGTCTGATTGCTAAGAGCAGCCTCTTAACCTTTCTTTATGTGAACTGAAACATAATAAAACATAGGGAAAGAAACTTGCATGGGAATGCAGCTGTCCAAAGCTTTGTCATTGTATGTGGTCTAAGGCTCATCTCTAGGCCTGATGGCAGTGGGTTCACCAGGGCAGGTGCACATAGGGGCTGATGCCTCATGAGGGAACAACTACTTACCAATGGTCTTCAAGCAGGAATACAGAATCTCAACTCAGGAACAATTTTGTGTTAGTCCATTCATATATTTCTGTAAAGAAATACCTGAGATTGGGTAATTTATAAAGATAAGAAGTTTAGGCCGGGCATGGTGGTTCACGCCTGTAATCCCAGCACTTTGGGAGGCGAGATGGGTGGATCACGAGGTCACGAGTTTGAGACCAGCCTGACAAACATGGTGAAACCCCACTTCTACTAAAAACACAAAAATTAGCCAGGTGTGGTGGCAGGCACCCATAATCCCAGCACTCAGAAGGCTGAGGCAGGAGAATCACTTGAACCCGGGAGGCAGAGGTTGCAATGAGCTGAGATCGTACCATTGCACTCCAGCCTGGGTGACACAGCAAGACTCTGTCTCAGAAAAAGAAAAAAAAAGATAAGAAGTTTAATTGGTTCATAGTTCTGTAGGCATGACAGCTTCTGCTCAGCTTCTGGGGCGGCCTCAGGAAATTTACAATCATGGCAGAAGGCGAAGGGGAAGCAGGCAAGTCTTAATGGCCGTGGCAGAAGGAAGACAGAAGCAGGGATAGGGGAGGAGGCGGGGGGAGCAGGGGATGTGTTACACACTTTTAAACAATCAGATCTCATAATTAGTCACTCATTCACTATCACAAAAATAGCACTGGCCAGGCACAGTGGCTCACGCCTGTAATTCCAGCACTTTAGGAGGCCGAGGTGGGCAGATCACCTGAGGTCAGGAGTTCAAGACCAGCCTGGCTAACATGGTGAAACCCTGTCTCTACTAAAAATACCAAAAAAATTAGGCCGGCGTGGTGGCACATGTCTGTAGTCCCAGCTACTCGGAAGACTGAGGCAGGAGAATCGGTTGAACCTGGGAGGCAGAGGTTGCAGTGAGCCGAGATCATGCCACTCACTTTACTCCAGCCTGGGCGACAGAGAAAGACTCCATCTCCAAAAAGAAAAAAAGAAAAAGAAAAAAATATAGCACTGAGGGGATGGTGCTAAACCACTCACAATAAACTGCCCCCATTATCTAATTACCTCCCAACGGGCCACACCTCCAACATTAGGGATTACAGTTGAACATGGGATTTGGGTGGGGACACAGATCCAAACTATATCAAATAATTTCCAAAGATCACCCACCCCATTTTTCTTCCTTTAATTGCAAGGCCTTACCATTAAAGATTTCCCAAACATTTCCTCCTCTTGGAAAAGTACTGTTAATTTAAAGAGCTGGCTTCTCTTACCTATACCATCAATCAGGTTACCTTTACAGTAGTAGAAATGGAGTCACCACCCAAACAGGGGCGGAGGGTAGGTAGCCACTGGCATTGTGGCCCTTTGGATAGCTGAACACCTGGAGGTTCCTGGAGGGCGGTGTGTGCACAGAGAAGGATTGGGAGCTGCATGCCCCTTCCCACACACCTTGCCCTATACATATTTTCCATCTAGCTGTTCATCTGTATACTTTGTAATATCCTTTATAATAAATCAGTAAACATGTATTTGCAGGATAGGTTGGATAAAATCAAGAGTAAACTCTACTGAAGGAAGGAGGAGTCTTAGTAGCATCAGTCCCTGGATTTAAAAGGGATGTTTGAATGAAACTGGGATTCCAAGAAGATGAAAGACAAGACTAAAAAAGGAACTAAAAGAAATTGCTCGATCTATTTATAATACATTATGATGCATCATGAAACTAAATACCACTCTAATACTTTCAGGATATATTATAATCCTCCCTGCACTTACTTGCTTAAATCCAACACCTATGTCTGCAATATTAAAATCCTCCAAAGCATTCTATTTGTTTTAGGGGCAAGTAGGCAGTGGAGAAGCTGTGAGCCTGCATTGCATTCTAGTGTGGGCCACAGAGAAGAGGACTCTCAAGTTGAAGAATGGATGGTATCAACCAGAAAGAGGAAAATGGGCTTGTTTCTGGAGCTGAGGGGAGAGAAAAGGGGGTCAAATGGGAATTCACTTGGGGTTATGCATTACATTCAAGTGTGTATTTAGATACAAGCCTTTACCTCAACACCTTCCTTACCCCCATTCTGAATAGATTTCATGCCACAGTAAAAACAAAACCAATTCATAATCATTCCATTAAAAATAGTAAATATTTAAGAACCACAGGCAGTAGTTTACTGATTTAATGTGTAATGTATATCCTAAAATGTATCTCTAAACCTCACCCAGAATAGATGGACTGCCACAGAAATCCCCCTCTGAGAGTAGGGAAAAAGAACAGTCACAGATTATAATCAGCTCTATGACTCTTCTTTCCTTTTTCCCCATGACCTTCCAGGAAAATGGTCACTGGGCACAGTACTGAGCTTGTGGTAGATTCTTAGGAGATACCATGTCCTCCTTCCTTTTTCCCTCCAGCTCCAGCCAGACACACCCCTTAGAAAGAATTTATGTGGGCCAGGCGCAGTGGCTCACAACTGTAATCCCAGCACATTGGGGAGGCCAAGGCGGGCGGATCGCTTGAGGCCAGGAGTTCTGAGGCCAGCCTGGTCAACATGGCAAAACCCTGTCTATACTAAAAATATAAAAATTAGCCAGGCATGGTTACACACGCCTATAGTCCCATCTATTCGGGAGGCTGAGGTTGGGGGATGGCTTGAGCCTGGGAGGCAGAGGTCACAGTGAGCCAACATCATTCCACTGCACTCCAGCCTGGGGGACAGAGCCAGACACTGCCTCAAAAATAAATAAATAAATAAATAAAATAATTTATGTGCTAGAGCTAAGAACCTGCCTTTGGCTCCCTGTCCTGGTGGCACCAGCTATAAGAACTGTGCCCCAGAGATAAGGAAATTATCAGTCTCAGTATGTCTGGCCTTATTTCCAAATCTTCTAAAAGACAAGAAATGTTGCATCGCCAATGCTTTACCAAAGCCTGTGTTAGTCACCCAGGCAAAGTAGGTGACACTGTGATTTCAAAAGCACTGAAACTAACTGAAGTATTTGCTAATGTCTGATTTTTTTTTAATCTAGAAACAAACACCTTTCCACCCTACAACTAAAAATCATACTAAAAATGCACATACCCCTAAAATGATAACAGCTGACTTTATTTCACACTGCCAAATGCCAGCTCTGGTAGTCACATGTTTCTGGGAGCCTGCCTCTATTTAACAGAGACTATGAGGTAACTAAACCCAGACATTCAGATTGTGAGAAAAATAACTGAACTACTTCCCTATTCCCTAATCAATAGCAGCTCTTCCATGCCATTCCTCCACACATCTTGAGTCATGTCTCTTCTGCCTACAGACAGCACTCATATTTCCTCAAATACCCCTCTTGCAATAGTCTTTGACAGTCTACTCCCAACTACATATACATTTACTCTTGCTCTCATTGTATTATTTTAAAATGGAAATAACTTATTTTCCTGAAAATACATGAAAATGTATTTTACAAAGTAAAAATGGTCCAAAATCTCATCACTCAAACATGACCAATGCCAATATTTGGGTTTATCCTTTCATTTAAAACATATACACACACACACACACACAAAATATATACACACACATATTACATATTATATATAATATATATTATATATTATAATCTATTATATATTTTATATATATTATATATATATATGTGGTGCCAAGAGCTTCCAAGGAAAGGTCAGATGAGCAACAATCATCCATCATAGAAGACTGGCTGACCATGGAGGAGAACACTGCATAGGGATTCCCTGCATACTTTAAAGCATTGCTACTCATGCTGATTCTGAACTGGCTTGTTAGAACCAAAAACCTTAGGTCCCACTGAGACCTCCTGAATCAGAAACTACATTTAACAACATGGTGATTCATGTGCACTTTACTGTTTAAGAACAGGCTGCATGTGTGCTTCAAAATATTATGCATCTACTCGGGATTGAAGATCTTAGTTGAAGTAATAAGAGTCTTTCTAGAGGAATATCTCGCTGGGTGCGGTGGCTCATGCCTGTAATCCCAGCACTTTGGGAGGTTGAGACAGTGGATCACCTGAGGTCAGGAGTTTGAGAACAGCCTGGCCAACATGGCGAAATCCCGTCTCTACTAAAATTACAAAAATTAACCCAGCGTGGTGGCCCACACATGTGGTGCCAGCTATTCGGGAGGCTAAGGCAGGAGAATCGCTTGAACCTAGGAGGCAGCAGTAGCAGTGAGCCAAGATTGCACCATTGCACTCCAGCTTGGGTAACACAGCGAGACTCTGTCTCAAGAATAAGAAAAGAAAGAAAGAAAGAAAGAGAAATATCTCCAAATTTTGATAACTGTGCAAAATGCATTTATGTAGCGACTGAATATGCATACTCATAGTATTAGCAGTAACAAAGTACTTATTATGCATCAGGTCCTGTATTTTGCATGCTGTAATTCCTGCCATTTTTCAGACCCCTAGAAGGTAGGTAGGTATCAGTGCAGTTTCCATTTTACAAATAAAGAGTCTGAGGAGCAGAGAGATAAAATGGCTTCTATTACCTGCTGGAGAGTAAGCAGAGATGAGATTTGACTCCAGGCCGTCTGACTCCAGGGTCCATGGTGTTGGTTAGGTACAAAGTACACTGTCCAGAAAATGACTTTCAAACAATCTTATAAGCTGAGCAAATCTTGTGTTAGTTTACAAAGCAGTATACAACTTAGAACCAGTAGGAGGTAAGAAAGTTAACATAACATCAAGCCACTGCCACAGAAAGACCTTGTGCTGGACTATACAAGAATTTGGCCTCATGTTCTTCTAAGAGAGAGAGGTGAAGGCAGCCACCAGTTCCATTCAAACAGCAAAACAGCAGTGGAAGATAATCAAGTGTCAGGACAGTGGCTTTGGATTATAATAACCACAGTGAGACACTGTTACATTGTTGTAGTTGTTGAATTGCAGTTCTGATGAGTTTATTGTTGTTTAAAGCCTTTTAATCCTTTCAAGAGCCGCTGAAGACTGAATTTTTCTCTAGGTCTGCAGCATTAACTCTCACCTATCGGCTCACTACTCCTGAATTGATGACTCTGGCCCCAACGTGGTTTCCAGATGGCCTTACTTATTCTACTGCCTCTTGAACATCTTCTCTGTGATAAATAATAGGTACCTCAAATTTAAGGGAACCAAAGTACAACTCTAGATTCCCTCTGACTAATTTACACCTTACTTAATCTTTTCCACTCCATTAATGACTCTAATTGTCATCCATTTCCTCGATCCAAAAATATAGGCATAAGCACTAATTCCTCTTTTTATCTCATTTTCCACCTCCAAACGCCTAGTAAGTCCTGTCAGCTCTGCCTTCAAAACATATCCCGGACATGAGCACTTCTTTCCTTCTTTACCACTAGCTCCCTAAGCCATCATCACTTCTTACCTGGATTTTTTATGTAGCACCTGCTTCAACCCTTGCCTCTATGGTCAGTTACCCACAAAGACCAGAGTGTTGTTTGGTTTGGTTTGGTTTGGTTTTGAAATAGAGACTCACAGCCAGGTGTGGTGGCTCACACCTGAAATCCCAGCACTTTGGGAGGCCAAGGCAGGCAGATCATGAAGTCAAGAGATCGAGACCATCTTTCCCAGCATAGTGAAACCCCATCTCTACAAAAAACACAAAAATTAGCTGGGTGTGGTGGCGTGCACCTGTAGTCCCAGCTACTCTGAAGGCTGAGGCAGGAGAATTGCTTGAACCAGGGAGGCAGAGGTTGGAGTGAGCCTAGATCGTGCCACTGCACTCCAGCCTGACGACAGAGCAAGACTCCATCTCAAAAAAAAAAAAAAAAAAGGAATAGAAAAGAAAAAGAAATAGAGTCTCACTCTGTCGCCCAGACTGGCTATTTTTTGTTTCTTTGTTTGTTTGTTTGTTTTAGAGACAGGATCTCCCTGTGTTGCCCAGGATGGTCTTGAACTCCTGAGCTCAAGCCATCTGCCTTCCTGGGCCTTCCAAAGTGCTGGGATTACAGGCATGAGCCACTGTGCCACGCCCAGAGTATTGTTTTCAAAGACAAATCAGATTGTTATTAAAATTCTCCAATGGCTTCCCAATGCAGCCTCAGGATTAAATTCAGGCCCTACTAACACCATCTGGTCCTTGGCTATATCTGCAATTTCATCTCTTTCATTTCCTTATTCCTCTTCTCCAGACACAGAAGCCTTTTGTTGCTCCTTCATTCTCTCCTCATGTTCTTTGCCCTTGCTGTGCCCTCTGTGTGTCCTCTGGATATGTGTGGTATGTGTTTGTCTTGCCCCCCATTTCATTCAGGTTTCTGTTCAAATGATGTCTCTAACCACCCTCTGTAAAATAGCACCCGCCTCCCACTTTTCTACTTTCTGACCTGTCACCCTGCACTACTTTTCTTTTGGGAAAACTCCTGCACAATTACTAATTTTCTTAAAAGTACTTATTAATACTTGAAACTATATGCATTTTTAAAATAGTCTTTCTTCATCACAGAGGCAAGAATCCACAAAAGCAGGGATTTTGTTTTGTTTGTAAATAAAATACCTGGCACATATTAGTTGCTCAATAAATATCAGCCGACAGATTAAGTCATGATTATGCTCAAAGTTCAAGGAAGTTTGAAACTGACCTGGAGGTCAGGGATAGTATGGTTAAACTACATGAGAGAGATGGCTGCTGGATGTTTTCAAACACACGTGGGGACAGACCAAACCCTGCCTACCAAGTAGGCTTTTATTGACTCAGCCTCTTTGGGATTTAGCAAATAATGTATTTTAATGTTGGACATACTTAAACTAAAAAGTCATTCATGGTTTATCTGAAATTCTAATTTAACTATGTATCCTGTATTTCATCTAGTAATCTTATTTGAGAGCCCTGAGCCCTTATACCCTTTGGCTGAGTAAACCCCATGCTTCACCAGAAAACAACTTACCTCAAGAAATTTGTATGAATACTCACTCTCTACCCTCTTCTTATCTTTCACCTAATTTTCAATTTTGTGTCTTGCAATTTAGTTTTTCAATTCTAAATTTTGTTTCTTCTCACTATTCTTTAAGATTACTATAGTAGATGGTTGTACAAATACACCTGGGCCCCACCCTTGTAGTACCCTCTGCCTACACTGCCTTTGGTTTGGGCCCTGTGACTTGCTTTGGGTAATGTGAGGCAAGTAGAAGTTCGATAAGAACGTGCACACTGGGGCATGACCTCTGGGAACTGCTTTCCCATCACATCTAGCCTCCTTGGGAATGAAAGACTTTATGAAAAGAGAGGCTTGGCATCTTGACTGAATGGCAGGCATAAATGAGCCTAGGCAAAGCCAGCCAGAGCTGGGGGTGGGGGATGGAGAGGATGGGGGGGATGGGGGCGGGGGATGGGGGGTGGGGGTAGGGGGAAGTTTCGTTCTTGTTGTCAAGGCTGAGGTGCAAGGGCAGTCTTGGCTCACTGCAACCTCTGCCTTCCAGGTTGAAGCGATTCTCCTGCCTCAGCCTCCCAAGTAGCTGGGATTACAGGTATGTGTCACCTCGCCTGGCTATTTTTGTATTTTTAGTAGAGACGGGGTTGAAACCCCCACTTGTTGGCCAGGTTAGTCTTGAACTCCTGACCTCAGGTGATCCGCCCCCTTGGCCTCCCAAAGTGCTGGGATTACAGGCGTGAAGCCACCACGTCCGGCCTTAGTTTTGCTTTCCATATTTTTAACCATTTATTTATTTGAGACGGAATTTTGCTCTTGTTGCCCAGGCTGGAGTGCAATGGCACGATCTCGGCTCACTGCAACCTCTGCCTCCTGGGTTCAAGCGATTCTCCTACCTCAGCCTCCCAAGTAGCTGGGATTACAAGCATGTGCCACCACGCCTGGCTAATTTTTTGTTGTTGTTGTTCCTGTATTTTTAGTTGAGATGGGTTTTCACCATGCTGGCTACGCTTGTCTCGAAGTCCTGACTTCACGTGATCCACCCGCCTCGGCCTCCCAAAATGGTGGGATTACAGGTGTGAGCCACTGTGCCCGGACATTTTCAACCTTTTATAAAACTATCTAGCCAGGGCAACATAATAACAAAAAAATAAAAAACAGCCAGGCCAGCTGACGTGTGCCTGTAGTTCTAGCTACTGTAATCCTTGCTCCTGTACTCCTCCTTGGGGAGTTCGAGGCTGCGGTGAGCCAGCATCATGCCGCTGCTCTCTAGCGTGGGCAACAGAGCCAGATCCCGTCTCAAAAAATACATATATTGTTTCTAAATTGGACTTTTCCTCTCCCACTTCTCTTTCTTTAGAGGGCAATTTCACTCATTTGAGGAACTAAGTTAATTTGTCATGAGGCCCTACAGATCAAAAGCAAAATAACTACTTTATTAGAGGCCTCAGCTTCTCTATTTTATTATTTTTAAAATTTTTTATTCTTTTTGTAAAAAATGGAATGCTTTGGTCAAATGGGTCACGCCTATCCCAGCCCTTTAGAGACTTGAGGCTAACGGACGCCTGAGGTCAGGAGTTCAAGACCAGCCTCGGGTTAACATGGTGAAACCCCGCCTCTAGCCTTCAAAACATGCAAAACAGCTTGGAAGCATGGGCAGGCGCTTTGTGACCCTCAGCTCCTGGAGGCTGAGGTGGTGAGAGTTGCTTGAACCCGGGAGGCGGAGGTTGCAGTGCATGCAAGATCTCGGCCACTGCACTCCAACCTGGGGCGAGGCATGCAGACTTTGACCCAAAAAAAAAAAAAAAAAGAACGCCTACAAATTTGCCTGTCCTTTGTGCAAAGGCCAAGACCTTCTGCATTGTTCAGCTTCTTAGTAAGTACGGTCGGCGACAGCCGTCCAAGCATTTTATTTCATGTTTCTGGGCTCACTGCCCCATTATGGTATAAGCCCTTCGATGGTGAAGCTTCTTCTGTATGTTTACTGTTGGATCACCAGCACCGCAGTGTCCCCTGCCTCTGCCCAGCCTGACGAAATGAATGTCCTCTCCCTCTCCTCCTGTTCTCCCAAAAGCCAGACCACACCGTGAAACAGCGAGGTGATCACATTTTTAGAGGCCTTGTAGAGAATCTCTATTAGCTCACTACTGTGGGATTCATCCCCATAACTTCTTACTTGTTGGCTTTATATATGGCAGGCTTTTTTTTTTGAGACTTGTCTCAGCTGCTCCGCCTAGAGGGCTGGAGTGCAGTACCTGATCTCAGCTCACTGTAAGCTCCCTCCCGGGAGCTACGCATTCTCCGCCCTCAGCCTCCCCGAAAGGACCACGCAGGCCTCTGCCACCTCAGCCTGGCTGTTTTTTTTTTTTTTTAGCTTTTTCAGTAGAGACGGGCTCTCACCTGTGTTAGCCAGGATGGTCTCTCGGGATCTCTCCCTGGACCCTCGGGTGATCCGCCTCCGCTCCCGCCTCCCAAAGTGCTGGGATTACGGCTTGAGCCAATCACCGCCTATTTTATATTTTTAAAATCAACAAATAAAGATATATATATATTTATGATGTACGAAATGATGTTTTGTTCTATGTGTACATTGTGGGAAGACTAAATCAAGCTAATTAACATATCCATTACATCACATACTTATCTTTTCCTTTTTGTGGCGAGAACATTTAAAATCCACTCTCTTAGCAATTTTCAAGTATTCAATAACGTAACTGTAGTCACCATGTTGGACATAGCACAACTTCTGAATTGGTAGGCCTGGGAAGAACAGAATTTGCCTCTAATTGATTCCCTGGAGATGGGAATTTAATGCTTAATTTAAGGGATTAAGCATTGTATTCGATCAATTGAACTCACGATGAAACTATTATAGATGTCTAAGAAAGCTGTTTCTAATGTCCACAGAAGCAAAATGACTTATCTAAGATTTTCCAGGTAGTTAGTGACCAGTTCTAGTGCTGTCTGAAATTCGTATTCAGGTCCCCTGACTTCCAGTCAGTGATATTCCGACCCATGGCATCCTGACTGCTAACCCTTGCTAAGAACATTTGAAGTAGGTCACCTCTGACCTTTGTTTATGTTTTCTAGAAAGCTATGCTAGAGGTCTTCTATCAAGCAATACCGCGCGTAACTGGGTTTAGTAAAATACATAAGCTACTCCCCATTTTTGTTGCTGTTGTTTTTGCTTCGGCGTTTTTTTTTTTTTTTTGAGACGGAGTCTCACTCTGTCCCTCTGGCTGGAGTGCAGGGCCGGATCTCAGCTCACTGCAAGCTCCGCCTCCCGGGTTCAGGCCATTCTCCTGCCTCAGCCTCCAAGTAGCTGGGACTATAGGCGCCCGCCACCCTGCCTGGCTAGTTTTTGTATTTTAGTAGAGACGGTTTCACTGTGTTAGCCAGATGGTTCTGATCTCTGACTCCTGTGGATCCACCCGTCTCGGCCTCCCAAAGTGCTGGGATTACAGGCTTGAGCCACCGCGCCCGGCCAGCTTCGGCGTTTTAAAGTTTTTATTACAGTATAACATCCACACCGAAAAGTACACAAATCCTCCATAGACTCCGACCGAGAGGCAAGACAAGCCAGCCTACCCACGCTCCCCGTCCCCTCCACCCGCCCCGCCAACAGTAACCACGTGCTGGGAGATTTGCAGCAGAACGCAAAGAGGAGGGACCAGCGAGTACCTTGTTCCAGCAAAAAACTGGAGTAAGCCTAAAACTTCCTGGGAGTTCAGTGTAAATTTAAGCCAGGTAGTTTAGCAATGTCGAGTTCAACAGGATTGCCATTATTTTAACTAGAATTCAGTTGAGAGTAGGGCGCGATCGGGCGATCGCCGTCTTCTGCAGTAGTCACTCGGCCCTGAGCTTGCTCAAGCCCGCCCCTCGCTCCGCCCCGCCCCGCTGCTCCCCGCCCCGCCCGCCGCCGCCCTCGCAGCGCAGCCTGCGAGCGACTCGGCGTTCCCTCGGGAGGCGCCGCTCTGTGGCCCAGACAACCAGTCCTATGCAGTGCTTCAACTCTGAATCGACGTCCGAGGCAGTTCGTGGAGTGGCGGCTTACCCTTTAACCCAGTAACGCCCATATCTTGAGAAAAAGAGAAACAAGGGGGTGGGCAGGGGTGGGGACTGAGGGGGCAGGTGGAGGGGGAACGAATAGGGTTTAGATAGAGACAGAAATGAGTGCTGAGCAGAGAGTACAACAAGGCAGTCAGGATGGCCGAGCGGTCTAAGGCGCTGCGTTCAGGTCGCAGTCTCCCCTGGAGGCGTGGGTTCGAATCCCACTCCTGACAGCTACTGCTTTTAGTTTCTCGAGTATAAGTGTACGGTACGTTTTCCTACCTGCTCTTTTAAAAAATAAATTTTCCGAGTTCCGGAATAAAAGCGCTCTGTTTTTATTAGCCACTGCAAGGACAGCAAAAAGTACTCTGTACTCAGAAAATAATTTCAGAACCTACTGGTGTTTTGAAATCTCACGTCCTTTCCCTGTTTCTCCTCTGTCTCTAGTTGTCTTTCCCTCTCCCTCCTTCACATGCAGAGTTGAATGAATGTTACTCTTCAGTTCATGGCTCATTATCATTACTGTAGGGCTCTTCTTTATTTAGTTATAGATTTCTTTTTAATTCCCTTTCCTCAGTCTCATTCCCCACCTCATCCTGACTCCCCATAAGAAATCACTGCAAGAGTTCCGGTCCGGCAGAGAGCGCGGAGAGACGCTGAGCGCGGCCCCGCTCCTCCTGGGCCCCCCAGGCCCTCCGGCCCCGGGTCGGCGGGTGAGCTAGGGGACCCCGGGACAGGCCGCGCCCTCTGCCCTGCAGATACGGGAGGCCTCTGCTGTGACTGGGCCCAGGCCTTGAAGCGGCGTTGAACCTCTCTTCTCCACCCTACCTCGGTGACTGATGGCGGCGTTGGCCTCTCCCAGCCCGTACCCCGCCGGCCGTCGGGTCTCCCTGCCCAAGCCTGCCGGGCGTGGCGGCGGGAGTGCCGGGCCGGGGAGCATGCCGGCCGCTCGAACGCTGCGCAGCGGAGGCTGTTACGGCGTGGAGGGCCCGGGAAGGCGGCCTAGGGACGCAGGCAGGCTCGGCCGCCTCTTTAGGCCACGGAACCGCCAGATCTGGGTCCCGGGTGACCTCTCTGTCGCCGTTGGGCGAGACCTACCTAGTCCTGACGACAACGGACAAAGGCCTTAACGGGCCTGCGAGGTGAGCGAAGTCCCGAACGACAACGGGTGGAACGGTTAGCGGATATCGGGCGGTTGGTCTTCGTACTACCAGACCTCGCTGTCGGAAGAGAGAAATGGTAGAATGACAGGCCACGTTTGGCCCATTGGAAATGCCCACCACCCTCTGGGAAGATTTACTGGCCGTTATGGAAGGCCTGTGTATATAATATGAAAAAGCTGCTCTCAACTCCACCCTAACCTTTTAATAGAAAACATTTGTCACATCTAGCCCTTCTAGATGGAAAGAGGTTGCGGACGTATGATAGAGTTAGAAAGTCACACATCTTGTAAATTCTCATTTATTTAAAAGAAATCGTAGAAAATACATGTCTTCTGGAAATGACTTTTGGAAATGGAGTTGTTAGACGGCCTCTGGAAGCGATACGTCCACGTTTGTTCAGTGGGTTAGATGACATGGAGCTGGAAGACCCGAAAACGAAGAAAAGAAGGTTCTATGCTAGACTGGTCATATTTAGAAGATATTTTCATATTCTATCCAGTATTTTGTGTGCATTTTATTCCTCACTACTGTGTATATAGTTGACAATGCTAAGCTTTTTGAAATGTCTATTCTTTTTAGATATTCTGAAGTGTCTGATATATGTTAGAATTAGAGGTAGTAAAATCACATTTTGTAAATATCTTTTTGTTACAATTCATAGAAATGTTGTTTTTTGGGGGAATGGCCAAATCACCTCTTGAGTAATACTCATTGTGTTTGTGCAGTGGTTCAGGGGAACAGAGAGGAGGGGAGGTGCAGAGAGCTGTATGCCATCCTACTTACAGTGAGGCAGGATGAATCACTATGTCTGTGCATTTTATTTTACTTATCTGTGTGTATAGTATACATAAAGGACAAATGAGTCCTAATTTACAACATCTAGTCTTTCTGGATGTTAAAGAGGTTGCCAGTGTATGACAAAAGTAGAGTTTGTAAACTAATATATTTTGTACATTTTGTTTTACAAGTCCTAGGAAAGATTGTCTTATGAAAATTTGAGCATTCTTGCCCACTGGGTTGATAGAGATAGGAAGGGTTATAGGCCAGAATGTTCACATTTGGAAGACTCTTTCATATTATAACTGTTGTTACATGTTTGCAGTTTATTCAAGACTGCTGTGTACATAGTGGACAAATTAACTCCTTACTTGAAACATCTAGTCTATCTAGATGTTTAGAAGTGCCTGGTGTATGTTAAATGTAGAGGCAGTAAAATACCACTTTGTAAATATCTTTTTGCTAAAATTCACAGGAAATGCTTTTGGAAATTGAATTGCGAAGCCACCTTTGTAAGCAGTATAGTACTGTCTATACTTGTTCAATGGTTTAGAGGAGGTGGGAGGGAAGAAATTGCAAAAGATAATATGCTGGTGTGTTCATACTTGGACATTTTCAGACACCATTTTTCTGTATGTTTTGTGTGTTTTGTTTTGCTGTGTATATAGTGTATATAATGGACAAATAGTCCTAATGTTTCAACATCTAGTCTCTTGGTGTTAAAGAGGTTGCCAGTGTATGACAAAGTAGTAAAATTAGCATATTTTGTATACTTTGTGTTGAAATTCATAGGGAAACTTGTCTTCTGTAATTGACTTTTGCATAGGAATTTGTTCAACAATCTCTAAGCATTACACGTGCCTGTACTTGTCCACTGGATTGAAGGCAGAGAAGGAAGAGTAGAGGGAATGATTCAAGGCCGAAATGGTCACATTTAGAAGATAGCTCAGATGATAACCATTGTTATGTGTGTGCAGTTTTATTTAACAGTGCTGTGTACGTGGTAGACAAGTTATGAAATGTCTAGTCTTTAGATATTTGGAAGTGCTTGATGTATTTTAAAGTAGTATTAGAATAACACTTTTTGTAAATAGCTTTTAAAAACTGATGGGAAATGCTGTTTGGAAGTGGAATTGTTGAACCACGTGGGAGGTGGGAGGGAAGAAATTGCAAAAGGTTTTGCCATTGTTTATTAGAACATTTCAGCTTAATCCATTGCCTATATGTTACATGCATTTCATTTAACTTTGCTATACTGTATATATTGTGTATATACTGGACAAATGAGTCCTGATTTTATAATATCTAGTCTGTAGCTATTAAATAGGTTGCCAATGTATGACAAAAGTAGAGTTAGTAAACGCATTTTGTACATTTTGTTAAAATTCATAGAGAGGCTCTCTTCTAAAAAGGACTTTTAGAAGTGAAATAACGTCAGCTTGAAGTGACACATGTGCCTATATCCACCAGTTTGGTGGTGGAGAGGAGTTGGAAGGAATGAAGGGTTCTAGACCAGAATGTTCCTATTTAGGAAACACTTTCACATATAACCATTGTTACATGTGTGTAGTTTATTCCGTAGTGCTATGTATATAGTGGACAAACTTAAGTCCTTATTTGAAACATCTCGTCTTTCTAGATGTTTAGAAGTGCACAAAGTATGTTAAAAGTAGATGTAAATAACACGTTTTGTATTTATCCTTTTGATATGAAATATTGTCTTGGAAATTGAACAATTCTCTGAGAAGTACACATTATGATATTTGTGCTGGTTCAGGGTAAAGGAGGAGCACAAAGTACAAAGGGCTTTCTACTGGTGTCCAGTGTGTTTATGATGAGGCACATTGACCATTGTCCCTTAGGTCTGCATTTTTATTTACTGTGCTGTGTATATAGTGTATATAAGCAGACGTAGGAGTCCTAATTTACATTTAGTCGATGTTAAAGATGTTGCCAGTGTATGACAAAAGTAAAGTTAGTAAACGAATACATTGAGTACACTTTGTGTTAAAATTCATAGGGAACATTTATTAAAAACAGAAGTGAAATTGTTAAAATCCACCCTAAGCATTACAGATGGCTTATAGCTGTCAACAGGGTTGGTAGAGGTCAGAAAGGGAAGTGTTCTAGGCCAGAATGTTCCTATTTAGAAGATACTCAAATTATAGTCTATGTTATGTATATATACCATTTATTCAATGCTACTGTATATATAATGGAAAACTTCAGTGCAGTTTGAAACACCTAGCCTTTCTAGGTGTTTAAAAGTGCACAACAGCCAGGTGCAGTGGCTCACACCTGTAATCCTGGCACTTTGGGAGGCCTAGGCAGGCGGATCACAAAGTCAAGGGATTGAGACCATCCTGGCCAACACGGTGAAACCCCATCTCTACAAAAATTAGCTGGTCATGGTAGCGCGTACCTGTAGTCCCAGCTACCTGGGAGGCTGAGGCAGGAGAATCGCTTGAACCCGGGAGGCAGAGGTTGCAGTGGGCGGAGATCATGCCACTGTATTATCCAGCCTGGCAACAGAGCAAGACTCTGTCTCAAAAAAACAAAACAAAACAAAAAAAACGGTGCACAACATGGGTTAAAAGTAGAGGGCTAAAGTAACACGCCTCTAAGCATTTGTTTTCAGTACTTCTAGGAGTGGTTGCATTTGGGAATGGAATTGTTAAAACTTGATGCTTAGGAGTGTATGCTGACTATTCATTGGGTGGTGAAGTAGAGGAGGCGGGGAGGTATGCAGGGAGAAGGGTTCTGTGCCCCTGAGTTAGATTAGTTCAGATAGTCTAACCATTGTTCTATATGTGCATTTTAGTTAATATTGTGTATTAAAGGATAAACAACTCTTAATGCTCAAAGTATGTTAAAAATAGGTGTAGTGAATCCGTCCCTTTGGGAATGTCCTTCTGTTAGTTTTTAGGAAAGCCTGTCTTCTGGGAGTGACCTTTATTAGTCCACCTCTTGGAGCTAGACGTCCTATACTTAGTTACTGGGGATGGTGGAAGAGGGAGAAGAGGAAGGGTGAAGGGAAGGGCTCTTTGCTAGTATCTCCATATCTAGAAGATGGTTTTAGATGATAACCACAGGTCTACATGAGTATTTTTAGTAAAGTGCCTGTGTTTATTGTGGACAAAGTTTATTATTTTGCAACATCTAACCTTCATGAATGTCTGAGGTGACAACATATGATAAAAACTAGAGCTAGTGGGCCGGGTACGGTGGCTCACGCCTGTAATCCCAACACTTTGGGAGGCCGAGGCAGGTGGATCACAAGGCTAAGAGATCGAGACCATCCTGGCCAACGTGCCGAAACCCCGTTTCTACTAAAAATACAAAAATTAGCTGGGCGTGGTGGCGCGCACCTGTGGTCCCCGCTACTCAGAAGGCTGAGGCAGGAGAATCGCTTGAACCTGGGAGGCGGATGTTGCAATGAGCCGAGATCGCGCCACTGCACTCCAGCCTGGGCAACAGAGTGAGACTCCATCTCAAAAAAAAAAAACCAAAAACTAGAGCTAGTGAATTAGCCAATTTGTAAACACCTTTGTTATAATTGATAGAAAAGATGCATCTTGGACATGGAATTGTTAAACCACCTCTGAGGAGTATATGTCAGGACTTGTTCATTAGGTTGGCAGCAGAGGGGCAGAAGGAAGTATACAGGGAGAGAGAGATGTATGCAGATGTGTCCGTATGTGTCCTTATTTACATTTTGATGATAGCCATTGATGTATGCATCTCTTTTGGCTGTACTATAGGAATACATTAAGTAAGTTAATGGAAATATACCTTGCTTATATTATAATGGTATAGCTCTGCTAATGAATTCTTTTAGAAACATTATATTTAGTGTATTCTGTTGCTGTATGTTTCATTTTAAATTGAGCATTAAGGGAATGCAGCATTTAAATCAGAACTCTGCCAATGCTTTTATCTAGAGGCATGTTTTTATCTAGAGGCATTTTTGTCTTCTATGAAATTTTTGTCCCAAGACAGGCAGGATTACATTTTTTTTTTTTAACAGATTGAGTTGGTGTAGTGTATTCTTGGTTATCAAAATACTCGCATAGCTTTGGGATTTTGAAAAATATTCATGATGTGTGAAAAATCATGATACATACTGTACGATCTCAGTCCCGTAAGATTGGATGTTGTGCCTACACACGCAAAGGACCTAGAAGAACATGTCAAACAATAAACTGCTTGTGATTGTGAATGACTTTGTTCTTTGCTTCTTGTGGTTTTCAGTTTCCTATAATGCACATATTAACATATTAACTTTTAAAAATACAGGTTGTTTTAAAAGCCTGTTTAAAAGAAAAAAGAAATCACTGGAAAAGGCATCCTTTTCTTTGTATATGCTTTTGTAGAACAGTTATGATTGGTTTGGGTGAATGTGTTTTTAATTTACATAAGTGGTACTATGTCATAGATCTCTTTCTTATTCCATTAGTACTGCAGTTTTGAGTTATGTTGCTGCGTGTACATCTAAACCAATTATTTTAATTGCTGCATAGAGGTCTGCAATGTGAAGTCACCTACTCTCCCACTTTGCCACTACAAATAAGGGTTCCATCAATGAACATCTTCGTACATTTCAATTATGAGGCTGTGTAAGATTTTCCTTGAGATACAGCAGGAACACATTGCAGGTCATGAGATCTGACAATCTACTAATTTTGCAGTTCAGAACAGGACCTGGGACCCAGGGAGCATGATGTAGACACACAGAAGTTCATGTTTAATGACATCTCCAGAAATATTCCTCAAATTCAAGTTTCCTGATGTTCAGCCTGATTATCTTGAGCATTAATAGCTACCATTAGAAACATGAATAGGCAATGTTTCTATTTTGAGCTCATAATTTACTGCAAAGCTTCAATCAAAAACCTCAGATGACTGGAATTTTCTCTTCATCATTCCTTTTTAAAAAAGAAATTCAATCTGATTACCAAGTTACCAAAGCAGAATATAGAGTGAATCTGTTTTATGATCATTGATATTCAAAATTTTTCTGCTAAAATTTCTCTCCTAAAACTCTCAAAATTCACAAAAAGATTCAAGCATGCACTAAAAGAAAAATGAATTGATATGTGTTAGAAAGATCATCATCAACAAGGCTAGAAAAGAATAAAGTTCCCCCTTATTGCCCAAGTATTCACTCCACATATTCACTCCATTTCTGCCTACCCTGACATTCTGATCAAACATGGCTTTGAATCCCTCCTTCAGAGGTGGCAACATAAGACAGAGGAAGAAATGGCAAATAGGTGTACCACCTAGGGTAGCAGAAAAAACACTTAAAGGTGCTTGGAAGGCCAGCAGATTAGTCAAATTCAATTCAGGCTGCCTAGGCCCATCTCTGGATGCTGCCACTTGTCACCTACTTACCTTCCAGGAAAGTGACTTTGCATCCTTGTGCCTCAGTGCCCTTCTCTTTAAAACAGAGGAAATAATTGCACCTTTCCTTATAACTATGCAGTAAGGATTACATGACTTGGAATATGTAAAAAGCTTAGAAGAGTATCTGGCAAATAACAAATGCCTGCTACATTGTATTTTTTTTTTCATAATTGAGTACCTGCTTGTATTAGGGTCCTTCAGAAATACCAAACTAATAGTCTATCTATCTATTAACTATGTATGTATGTATGTATGTATGTATGTATGTATCTATCTATCTATCTATCTATCTATCTATCTATCTATCTATGCCTGTCTATCGAGAGAGAGACAGTAATTTATGATAAAGAATTGGTTCACACAATTATGGAGGAGGCTGAGAAGTCCCACAGTCTGCCATTTGCTAGCTGGAGTCCCAGAAAAGCAGGTCATATAATTCAGTCTGGATCTGAAGGCCCGAAAGCCCCAGGAGTCAATGATGTAAATCCCAATCCCAATCCAAGAGCAGGAGGAAAAAAATGAGATGTCAAGCAGTGGGATAAGGGGAGAAGGGGCGAATTCCTCCTTCCTCAACCTTTGTTCTATTAAGGCCCTCAGCGAATGGGAGGGATCATACCAGGGAGGGCAATCTAGTTTACTGAGTCCCGATTCAAATGATAATCTCATCCAGAAACACCCTGAGATAAGTTCTCGCTCTGTCACCTAGGCTAGAGTGCAGTGGCGCAACCAGGGCTCACTGCAGCCTCGATCTTCTGGGCTTAAGCATTCCTCCCACCTCAGTCTCATGAGTAGCTGGGACTACAGGTGTGTACCACCACACCTAGCTAATTTTTTTTTTTTTTTTTTTTGTAGCGACATGAGGGTCTCACTATGTTGACCAGGCTGGTCTCAAACTCCTGGGCTCAAGCGATCCTCCTATCTTGGCCTCCTCCCAAAGTGCTGGGAGTACGGGCATGAGCCACCAAGCCCAGCCAGAAACAATGTGTAATCTGAGTATCTAATGGACCACTCTAATTGACACATAATATTAATCAACACACTGCTGTTGGCCAGGCCCTGTGCTGGTCTCTGGAGATACAGCAGTGAAGAAGACAGGCACAGCCCCTGCCTTGAGAAGTAAACAGGCTAGCTCAGATAGATATGAAGCAAGTAGATGAGCATTGCTGCTTAGAATGCAATGGGAAACACAGTCCCTTCTAGTTCCACCTGCCCATAGGAGAACCTCAGCAGCCGAGCTAGAGGCCCTACTTAATCCACAACTTGTAAATTCAAATGCTATCCAAACTGCTTCGGTAAGGCATTGTCTTTTTAAAAGAAAGCATGAAACACCTGACACTTATCAACTGCCAAGTCCAATGTTCTCTAGCTATCTCCAGACAAAAAACAGTTTTAAGACTTGCACATACCCTCACGTAACTACCTTCCACTTATCTGAACTGCGCATTCTCTTCCTCACCTTTAGTTACACAGTATTTCCTTTGCCCAGAGCGTCTATTCCACTCCTTCTCCCACATCTACCCTCTTGCCTTGATAAGTTCTGTGTCTCCCTCGTGGCTCAGTGCGGGTATCACTTCTTCCATAAAGTCTTCCTTCCACCTTCGCCCAATCAAGGTTTTTGTTTGTTTTTCTGCTTTGTTTTGAATTTTTCAGCCTCAACCTCCTGAGCTCCAGAGATCCTTCCGCTTCAGCCTCCCGAGTAGCTAGGGCTACAGGTACACACCATTATGCCAGGCTAATTTATTTTATTTTATGTAGAGATGGTGTCTTGCTGTGGACTATGTTGCCCAAGCTAGTCGTGAGCTCCTGGCTTCAAGTGATCCTCCTACCGTAGCATCCCAAAGTGCTGAGACTACAGAGGTGATCCCCACTGCACCCAGCCCCAACACAGGTTTGTTTCCAAATGTAACTGCAGGCCTGAGCAGTGGCCCACGCCTGTAATCCCAACACTCTGGAAGACCTAGGCCAGAGTATGGCTGGAGCCCAGGAGTTGGAGAAGAGCCTGGACAATATTATGAAACCTTATCTCTATAAACAAAACACAAAAATCACCTGGACGTGGTGGCAAACACGTAGTGGCACACACTGGTAGGCCTAGCTATTCAGGAGACTGAAGCAGGAGGATTTCTTGAGACCAGGAGTTCAAGACTGCAGTGAGTTAGGATTGTGCTATTGTACCCGAGCCTGGGCAACTGACCCAAACCCTGTCCCTAAAAAATAAATAAATAAATAAGCAAATGTGCGGCTGAGTGTAGTGGCTCATGCCTGTAATCCCAGCACTTTGGGAGGCCGAGGCAGGTGGATCACTTGAGGTCAGGAGTTCGAGACCAGCCTGGCCAACATGGGGAAGCCCGTCTCTACTAAAAATACAAAAAGTAGCCGGGCGTGGTGGTGGGTGCCTGTAGTACCAGCTACTCGGGAGGCTGAGGCAGGAGAATCGCTTGAACCTGGGAGACAGAGGTTGCAGTGAGTCGAGATCACGCCATTGCACTCCAGCCTGGGCAACAGAGAGAGACTCCATCTCTAAATAAATAAACAAATAAATAAGCAAATGTGGCTCAAAGCACCCTGTACTCCCAATGGTATTACATCCCACTATACTATAACTGCCATTAAATTGTTTTCCCCTCCCATTAGCCTCTTCACCCATGTGTGATCAGCATGGTAACTGCCACATAATTGGTCATTGACAAATAGCCACTCACTAGACAAACAAGCATCTGATTGCAAACCGTTTCCACTTTTACATATAAATTGTTTCCATGGTTTATCCATTTATGGAGAGCTAGGAAGACATAGGCTTTTGGGAAAGATGGTGAGACTCATCACCTGGAATATTCAATAGCTTCAGTAGCCAGTACCACTACTGCCAACTCAGTAGTACAGACCATGCAATCTGTTGAGGGCCACTTGGCTACAAGCCTCCTATGAAGGTATTTCTGGAGGTGACAGAGCAGGAGAGTGGAAATGAGGCAGGGTTGGTAAGGGAATGAATTAGTGATTTAGTGTTGACATCTGCACCAGTGATCCAGCCTGTCTTATCATTTGAGGGAAGTTTGTATCTGGGCCTAGGGAAAAAGAACAGAAGATGGAAGGCTCTAGTGAAAAAAAAAAGAGTCTGCCTTTCCATTGCTGCTTGATGTTTGTAAAGAAAAGTGGGGAATTGGCCGGGTGCGGTGGCTCAGGCCTGTAATCCCAGCACTTTGGGAGGCCAAGGAGGGCAGATCACTTGAGGTCAGGAGTTCGAGACCAGCCTGACCAACATGGTGAAACCCCATCTCTACCAAAAATACAAAAATTATCTGGGCATGATGGTGGGTGCCTGTAATCCCAACTACTCAGGTGGCTGAGGCAGGAGAATCACTTGAACCCTAGAGGCAGAGTTTGCAGTGAGCCGAGATCACACCATTGCATTCCAGCCTGGGTGACAGAGCGAGGCTCGGTCTCAAAAAAAAAAAACCACAAAAAAGAAAAGTGGGGAATTAAGCTGCAGAATGGGAGTAGAAAGTCTCCATAAAAGTAGAGTTGCTTCTGAGCTGTTCCTCCAAGTGTTGGGATTTTGTCTCCAGAGCTAGAACAGGAAATCATATTTCAAGCTTTGACAATCTACACAAAATAATATGCTCTGAAGGCAAAAGCCAAAGAAGTGGAACTTTCTGTGCCAGGTGAGCTGGGGGCTGGGTTTTGGGAGATGGGTAAGAGGGTTGGTAATAGTTACAGTGAACTTCCATTTTCTTGTGTTCCTATGTGGAGAACTTCTTCTAAGAGTAAAACTGACTTCTTTCCTACTTCTCAATTTCTCTTTCTTCCTCTTGGAGAATTTGGGAGAAGGCATCTCAACCCTTCCTGGACTTCTTCAGGTCAGCCTGTTCTAGTGGGCTCCATAAGCAAATGGAGGCTTCTCTCTGACAGCTTCTTTTCTCAAGTCTCGGTGACAAATATTTGTTTTTGCTTTGATTTGTTCCTTTCCAAAAAAACTCTGAGTACAATGCAATCTTTTAAAATAGCGAATCACAACTTGTTTTATGTGGCCAGATCTTACTGTCTGCTGTGAATTTTCAGAGATGCTACAGCTTTCTCAACAACAGATTATCAATCATTCCAAAGATTGACCTTCCAAAAACATTACCTGCAGATTCTAACAATGAATCTGTTTAGGATGTCCCCAGGAAAGAAAAAAGAATGACCAAAGATTGTGATGTTGCTTGTAGTTTAAATTTGGTGTTTACCTTCGGCTTTCCCTCGTTCTTCTCGTACATGTTGTAAGAATACAACATGTGGAAGAAAAATGTAAGAAAAACAAGAAATTCACAATTTCATTATTCTGAAAGAAAGCCAAATTGATGTTTGCTTTTTTCATAAACAAGTTGGTTTCACACCGGACGCATATAAAACACTTCGAAGGAGCCCCACAGCGGAAAATAACCTTCCACGTTACATTTCAACGGTTCCATGAGTACTTCGAAGGCAGGAAAACTACGACAGGCCCCGCTGGGATTCGAACCCAGGATCTCCTGTTTACTAGACAGGCGCTTTAACCAGCTAAGCCACGGAGCCACCATGCCTACTTTGCTGCAAATGAGCATAGAAAAGAGATGATCTTTGCCTTTGTTCTGTGCATTGATTTACTTTCTTGTTACTGAGGTTTGAAAGTACCCAGACACTTCTTCAGACACTGAAGATTAACCTTGGCTTCGCCCCAAAAGACCTAAGAAACCGCTCAGTTGCAGGATAACGAAGTTTTTCGCGCGGGGGAGGTGAGAGGTGAGGAAAACACTGGCGATAGCCTGACCCCCGCCCCGGGGCGAAACAGCAAGCAGCTCATCCTAACGTGGGTGGGTAAAGTATGACCTCGGGCTTCAGTGAGAAGAGGGTAGGAAAGCGGGTAGCCCGCCACCTTTACAGAACACTCCTCCGAGTCGTGTAATACATTTACACCAGAGCACTTACGGCACCAAGAACTGATCCTAGCAGGAAGCAAGCTATTTGTTTCTTATTTCATGGCTTTTAAATTAAACTAGAATTAGATTAAAATTCCAGTCATTCCTTACCCCATTTCTTTCCGTTAAAATTGGGCTCCCCCCACCTGCTTAAAGATAACTAATGGAGTTCCAGAGTTGCTTCTTCAAAACGCAAGATTTGGCCGGGCGCGGTGGCTCACGCCTGTAATCCCAGCACTTTGGGAGGCCGAGGCAGGTGGATCACGAGGTCAGCAGATCGAGGCCATCCTGGCTAACACGGTGAAACCCCGTCTCTACTAAAAATACAAAAAATTAGCCGGGCGTGGTGGTGGGCGCCTGTAGTCCCAGCTACTCGGGAGACTGAGGCAGGAGAATGGCGTGAACCCCGGAGGCGGAGCTTGCAGTGAGCCGAGATCGCGCCACTGCACTACAGCCTAGGCGACAAAGCGAGACTCCGCCTCAAAAAAAAAAAACAAAAACAAAAACAGAAAAAAAACAAAAAAACCCGGCAAGATTTAAGAATTAACAACTTAATCTTGGAAAGAGATAAAGAAGTTCCCTTCCCGGTATAGCTACACAGAAAGAGAAGCTTTCTTGTCCTGATACTTGACCAAAGGATCTGATTTGATGTGTCAAATTATCATTATATATATGTGTGTGTGTGTGTGTGTGTGTGTGTGTGTGTGTGTGTGTGTGTGTGTGTACATAGAGAGAGAAAAAAAAATTCTATATCGTCATGGGGGCTTATGTGTTCCCAACTTATTCTGTTCTCTATTAAAAATAAATCTGATCTTGGGAGTATAATTTGAACAAAGGGGTTTAATGAAATTCTGAAGAGTATCCAAATTGTTGGCACAGCTGTGAAAGTAACTTCCCAAATGAAACCTGTAATTATATTTGGCTTTTTTACTTGAAATCTGTTGTCCTGGTGATTATGCTGAAACAGACATTTCAGTATTTCTTAGCTGTATCAATATTTGGAGGATTTCTCTGTCACAATCTAAGGCAGACACTGGCATGTACCTTTGCCTATATATGTGATGGGGGGAACAGTAAAAGGCCACACCAACTAGAGTTTTCATTTTTATAAAAAGATGCAAGTCTATGAACTCAGCACTCACTTTGATTGAGACTCATGGAATAAGCACTTATTACTTCATTATTATACGATTAGCCATCATATTATGAGTGTGCTTGGAGCCAATATAATCATCATAAATAGCACAGTCACACCTAAAATGGCTTTAACCCAACTCTGGCAGGCACTAGACAGCAGAGCCAATAGTATTTTATTTTGGTTTTTCCTTTGACTGGCAGCTGACGAAGTTTGCACATAATTTCTAGGATGTCAAAGGAGTTGTTTAGCCAGAGATAAGCCTTGGAAGCAAATTGAGACTTTGAGCAATCATTTACAGAACTCTTGGTGTGAACCGTATCTTCTATTCAGTTCCCACTGTGATTAGGATGAACCGTGGAACTCTCACGTTGGCTCCGCTCCACACATCTGAAATTGGAGAGGATGCAGGTGGCTGTGTCACAGCCTGCTGACAGTCATGTAAAACAATGTGAGAGTGGCAGATGGTGCAGTTTTCCATATGCCTGGGAGTGAAACTGAAAAAAACTGTGCACTGAAACACAGAGGAGAAGAGTCCACCACTGTGATAGTTGTATGTGTCAACTTAGCTAGGCTATATAGTACCCAGTTATTCAATTAAACGCTAATCTACATGTTTCTGTGAAGTTATTTTGTAAATGTGGTCAACAATCAGTTAACCTTAAATAAAGATTTTCCTTTATGTAGATGGGCCTTATCCAGTTAAAAGGCTTTGAGAGCAAAACAAAGACTTCCCTAAGGAAGAAGAAATTCTGTTTCAAGACTTCAGCGTCAGTTTCTGCCTGAGTTTCCAGCCTGCCCTACAACCCTACAGGTTTCAGACTTGCCAGTCCTCACCCTAGATATATATAAATATATACCTAGATTTATATATCTGCACTGTTTCTCCGATATATGCTGAAGAAAAGACTGGAAGTTGAAACTGGAACTGTCAGAAAAGACGTAGAAAGATTTTCAAAAACAAAGCGAAAGCATTTTTTTTTTCTTTTTTTTTGAGACAGACTCTCGCTCTGTCGCCTAGGCTGGACTGCAGTAAGTGGCGCGATCTCGGCTCACTGCAACCTCCGCCTCCCGGATACAAGCAATTATCCTGCCTCTCGAGTAGCTGGGACCCACGCCAGGCTAATTTTTTGTGTTTTTAGTAGAGACGAGGGTTCACGATGTTGGCCAGGCTGGTCTCGATCTGCTGACCTCGTGATCCGCCCACCTCGGGCTCCCAAACTGCTGGGATTACAGGCATGAGCCGCCGCGCCCAGCCGAAAGCATTTCCTGTAGTGAATATAGCTAAGAAATTTGAGGTACCCAAGGGAGGTCTTCAAAGCCTGCAAAACACAGATAAATTTTTATAGACAAACACTGAGGAGAGTGAATGTGGACAGAGCCTACAACCAGCTGGGTTAAAGTCCATTTTTAAAGTGCTAGGTGGGACCTGTGACTTCCAGGGATACTCTAGCCCCACCAACATGGAGAAACCCCGTCTCTACTAAAAACACAAAATTAGCCGAACGTGGTGGCACATGCCTGTAATTTCAGCTACTTGAGAGGCTGAGGCATGAGAATCACTTGAACCCGGGAGGTAGAGGTTGCGGTGAGCCGAGATCGCGCCATTGCACTGCGGCCTGGGCAATAAGAGCAAAATTCTGTCTCAAAAAAAAAAAAAGTTTTGGTAACCTATTTTAACATAATTAGTTTTCTTTTGAAATCTTACATATTTATTTTTTCTTTCGTATATTCAGAAGTATTATTCTGAGATAGAGTCCAGAATCGCCAAGCTGTCCTTGGGGTCCATCGTACAAAACCTAACGAGAAGATCCCTATGCTACTGCCTAGGGAGGAATCCATAACCTAGGCCTACCTTAACGCTTATGCAGAAAGAGCAGAATATTTTTTGTAAGGGCTGTTGAAACCTTATGAACTGAAAACAAATATTTTCTAATCTCAATGTGTATATTCTCAATATCAGGCAGTTTTACTCCTGTGTAGTAGACCTCAACTTACTTAAAATGCTCACCAGGCGTGGGGATGATTTATTCTCAGAAATATGGACAAACCAAAACACACACATATGAGACGTTTGTTTGCTTCCAAAGTGAACAAGTGAACATTCATATGTGTGTCCGGGTTGATGCTCCTTATAAAGCTGTCAAATTCTGAGATCAAGGCCCTGCAGTAGAAGCAGCATGCAGTGAGGAGACCTAGCAGTTTTGCTTAGTAAAATATTTGAAGAAAAAAAAAAAAGAACCACAGAGAGACAAATAAAAACTCAGACCATGTCACTGTACAACGGCTTCCAGTTTCCTACAGAATACCAGCCAGAGTCCTTACAAGGGCCTGTAAAGTTGGCCAGAGTCCTTACAAGAGCCTATAAAGCCGGAGGTGGTCTCCCAGGATCTCCTATTCCTCTCCACTGAGCACCGGACTCCTCAACATAACTCCCAAGCCTGCTCCCACCTCCAGGCCTTTTTCCTAGCGATTTTTTCCCTGTTCCAGATCACTCTTTTCCCCTGATATCAGCATTTATCTCTCGTTCATCGCTTTCACTGCTGGCCTTTCCTATCCTCTTTCCCTGTTTTATTATTTTTTTTCTCCAATCGCTTATCACTATTATTTCGTTTATTTAGTGCTTTATTATCCGCTTCCGCCACTGCCATGTAATCTTAAGGGCAAGGGTCTCTCATGTTTTCTTCACCGTTATCTACAATGCCGTGAACACTAATACTGGTTGAATGAACGAACGTATTAATGGAGCGGTGATACTGGGGCAGAGAGGATGCAGGGCATGCTTTTCACCGCCATCTTTCAGCCGGCAGAGACAGACCGAGAAAGGAATGAAGGCTACGGGGTGTGTGCAGAAGTAGCCACCAGGGAGTCCGTGCGCTGCGAGCCTGGACCAGCGGGCTTACAGGCCGTCGCCCAGACATTACGGGTACAACCTAGTTTCTTATGAAATACCCTGCTATCGACCAACGTGTGGGGCCAGTGGCGCAATGGATAACGCGTCTGACTACGGATCAGAAGATTCCAGGTTCGACTCCTGGCTGGCTCGTATATATACAGGTTTATTTTTACAACTTTCCTATTCCGCCGGAGTAAGCGACTTCGTGCAAGGTAAATTTGCCTGGAAGTCTCAGAAGCGAGAGGGGCCGCTTTCGACAAGAGATGGGGTTATCATTTCTCTGGGGAGCAAATTCTGCCACTGACCACGTGGTAACGCCAACTACGTCATAGAAACGCTCGCCCTACCCAAGTCGTGCCCAGCCTCGCCTGACCATTTTGGCCGAAGAACGAAGGACCGTTCAGAGATATTAAAGTCTCTATCGTGTTCTTCCCTATTCAGTCGTTTGAAATGACTGCATGTGGCTTCAGTTTTAACACTGGGGAGGCTAGGTCTGAGCTGTTCATTGGTTTTTCTGGTTTGAGAGTTCAGTACAGAGACGCATGCGCACATCAGCAAAACTCGCACTTGAACGAAGAAACACCAAGTGTATTTACTATGCAGATAGAACTGCTTGCTCTGGGAAAACAGCCCACGGTGAGTTTCCGTAGTGTAGTGGTTATCACGTTCGCCTCACACGCGAAAGGTCCCCGGTTCGAAACCGGGCGGAAACAAGTTTTTTTTTTTTTTTTCCCCCTTCCTACTACGAAATTCTTACAGTCTGTATCTTTTAACGATTTTTCAGGCCATCATAAATTTCCTGTCTTCCTGTCTTACGAGGTCGGGGCAGCGGTGCTTAGGGCGGGCCTCAGAGGCTCACACACATACCGCCACGGGGAGAACCGGCTCTCTCCGGCTTGAACTCGGGGCGGCTCCCCGCCTGCAGCCCCGGAAGCGCATCCTCACCTTCCTTCGCCTTCCTGTTCCTGGCAGTGCCGGGCTCCCCTCGTCTTCTCTATCTTGGGGCTGGTGCTGGCCCTGCCCACGCCTAGGGCTCCGGCGCGTCAAGGGCCTCAGCTGGGATTCCCGCGCCCCTCGGACGGCCACGAAACTCGGGTAAGTGCCTCACAGACTTTAGTACGCTCCCCGGGAAAATGAGGGGCGGGGTGGGGGGTCCCGCCGCCCTCCATATACTTAGGACCCTCCTGCCAGCTGGCCCCGGTCATGATTAAGGGCCTTGGGCCCCGTGAGCCCCGCCTGTCTTCCCGTCTCCAGAGTAATCGCAGCATCTCTCCTGAGCTCCGAGTGTGAATCCCTGGGAAAAGCTGAATCCAGAGGTGGGGTCACAGAGAGCCGCAGGCCCGACAGGGATGAGAAGTCCTAATCGGCGCTCTAGGGCCAATAAAAGAAGGAAAGAAGGGGATTTGAAAGGATTGCTCCCGCAGGGCTGTGGCCTTGAAGAGGTGGTGACTGGCAGGTTGGACTGACCTGCCGTGGGCTCTCCTTTCCTACCCAATTTACCTTCGAGAAACCCTCGTTGAGGAGACACCCAAGGGCTGAGTCTTCCTCCACTTTGACCTTTCGCTATCCCATCACAAAGAAAAAATGGATCCCAAGCTTAAGAAATGGACCAGCACTTGTTTAGAATCAGGACTTGTGCCTTGGTGTTTGGCCTCTTACCTCTGCCTGCCACATGGCTTGCTTACAAGTTAATTGGATTAATCAAACGCTTTTATGAGAAAGTTTTGTTGTGCCACCTGGCAGCCTGGGGTGTACCCTCAGAGAGATTTCTTTCTTAGATGTATTACTACTTTTTCTAGGGATTAGCCAAGCCTAGCCTCTCAGATCACATTGCTGCAGGTTCCCTCAAATGACTGATAAGAATGCGATGTGTTTGTTTTTGTTTGTTTTTGAGACGGAGTCTCACTGTATCTCCCAGGCTGGAGTGTAATGGTGCGATCTCTCTCACTGCAACCTGCACCTCCCTCTACCTCCCGAGTTCAAGCGATTTTTGTGCCTCAGACTCCTGAGCAGCTGGGACTACAGGCGTGCAATACCACGTCCGGATAATTTTTGTATTTTAGTTAGAGACGGGGTTTCACCATATTGGCCAGGCTGGTCTCAGACTCCTGACCTCAAGTGATCCGCCTGCTTCGGCCTCCCAAAGTGAGATAACAGGCGTGAGCCACCGCGCCTGACCGAATGTGGTATTTTTATGACCACGACAAAAGAAGGGCTGCATTCTTTGGTGGGTCTGCAAAATTAAAAAATAAAAAGAAAGAAAGAAAGAAAGAAAAGGACAATGTTTAATGAGCTGTTTTCTTTTTACCATTTTCTTAAACAGGCTGCTTGGCTGGATGTTGACTTGAAAGGTCCATTCTTTGTTATCTTGCTGTTTCCCTTAACAAGACAACATCTTGGCTAGCAAGATAATATCTTGGTTAGCAAGACAATAAACTTGGCCATGTGCTCAACAGCAATCTGTCTAATACATTTTCATTTAAAATCCCCTCTCTACTACCCAGAAATATAAGCAAGTTATTGTGGTGCCCTGAAAGGGGGCAGAGGTTCCAGGGTCCTGGGAGATGACAAGAATTTATCCTCTTCATCTCTCTCTGATGCCAGCTAGCAGGAATACTTTAGCCTGGAAGCTGAGTGTGCCTCTAACCAACCTTTACAGATGGGTGACTGGTAGCTTATGGCTCACTCCTTCTCTTTAAACCAAATGCATTCTGGCAAGCTGCAACAGCAAACCTACCGTTTTAGACACCCTGCCTTTTCTCATCTTTCCTTTCTACCCCTGCATCTCCCAGTCTCTCTCACTTAACTCCCATGGAAACTCATGCTGCGTCTCTAATACTTTGGAAGATGAAGAACAAACAGGCCCTGGAGAGTGACTGACACCATGTGACCTCTTGCTTCTGTAGCACACAGCATCTTGCCTGTTAATCTTTTTATTTTTTATTTTTTATTGAGACAGAGTCTCGCTCTGTCACCCAGGCTGGAATGCAGTGGCTCAATCTTGGCTCACTGCAACCTCCGCCTCCCGGGCTCAAGTGATTCTCCTGCCTCAACCTCCCAAGTAGCTGGGACTATAGGCATGTGCCACCACACCCAGCTAATTTTTGCATTTTTAGTAGAGATGGGTTTCACCATGTTGGCCAGGCTGGTCTTGAACTCCTGACCTCAAGTGATCCACCTGCCTCCACCTCCCAAAGTGCTGGGATTACAGGCGTGAGCCACTGAGCCCAGCATTGCCTGTGATTTTTTATTGTATATTAATTATATCCTTTATTCTCTCCTTCCTAAGCTTGGTGTTCATAACTTTCTTCCACATCTTCCTTCCAACCCCCAAACATGATCTTTCCTTAAGTAAGAGGCAGGGAAGAAGAGGGGAGCCTTCTGATTTTGGGGTGGGATTGAGGCTAAAACCCAAATTAGAACTACCTCCCAGAAACACAGTTCTGTATCCATTGAAAGAGCAAAAAGATGCTGCTAAAATGTGCCTTGTGTTTGCTAGGGATGAGGTGAAAATGAGTATTGAATGAGGTGGCATTTTGGTCCATGGATTTGCTTGCTATGAAAGAGAAAAAACATGGAAAAATATATTTTGAGGGCTGGGTGAGACCCCCAAATTAATCTAATCCAAGATGTTTCCCTAGTCACTAAATTATTTATTTATTTATTTTTTAATAGAGTCTCACTCTATTGCCCAGGCTGGAGTGCAATGGCGCAGTCTCGGCTCACTGCAACCTCTGCCTCCCAGGTTCAAGCAGTTCTCCTGCCTCAGCATCCTGAGGAGCTGGGATTACAGGCACGTACCACCACCCCTGGCTAATTTTTGTATTTTTTAGTAGAGCCAGGGTTTCACCATGTTGGCCAGGCTGGTGTTGAACTCCTGACCTCGTGATCTTCCCACCTTGGCCTCCCAAAGTTCTGGGATCACAGGCGTGAGCCACCACGCTCTACCGAAGTCACTAAATTCTTACACTGTTCCCTCTTATGTTAGTCCGTTAGGGCTACCAAAACAAGGTACCACAGGCTGGGTGGCTTAAACAACAAAAATTAATTTTCTTTGACTTCTGGAGGGTAGAAGTCCAAGATCAAGATGTCGGCAGGTTTGGTTTCTTCTGAGGCCTCTCTTTGACTTGCAGATGGCTGCCTCCCACTATGTCCTTAGATGTGTTCCTCTATGTTGTCTGTATCCTAATCTCCCCTTCCTATAAGTACACCAGTCATTTGAATTAGGGCCCACCCATAAGACCCTATTTTGCTTTTTATTTCACTATTAGTTTTTTTTTTTTTAAGCTATTTCTGCCAGTTAATTTAAACATCATGATCTTTTTCTGATGATAAAAATGCAAGTCTTCATGCTAACAAAAGGATTGGAAGAAGGATGAAGCAGATGTTCCTTCTCTCCTACAGCAATCTCATTAAATGAGGAGTTAAATTGAGAACGTTCATGAGAATTTCAGTCCAGTTCTGTGCAATGAAGAGGAGTGATTCAAAACTTTCACTAACTTGCTCTGTTGTTTGTTAATACAATGTTATTGGAAGAGTTATTTTAACAAAGGGGAATTGTTATATTTCTAAAACTTTTTAAATTGTTGCCATGTCTTGGGAAAATAACTTCAGTATGTGTCTTGATAATTTCTTGCCCTGAGGATACCACTGAAAGTCATTTCTCTCTATTTCCAAAAGTTACACAGTTACTAGTAAGATTTATCTGCCAGTTAATATTCTTTTCTTCCACATGCATGAAGGAGTATTTGTAATGACTTTTATATTTTATCATTAACATTATTTTTTTGAACTCTTAAAATGTGTATTGTTTTTACATTAATAGACTTCCTTTTTTTAGAGCAATTTTTGGTTTACAGAAAATTGAACAGAGAGTTCCCACATACTTCCTTTCCCCCACCTCAGTTTCTCCTAAGTTATTAACAACTTGCACTGGTGTGGTACATTTGTTACAAATGATTAACTAATATTGACAGCTTATTATTAACTAAAATATATAGTTTACATCAGGGTTCACTCACTGTATGAAGTTCTGTGGGTTTTGTCAAATTCATAACATCTACCATTATATAACATATGCCATTACAGTAGCATACAAAAGAGTTTCATTTACCTAAAAATCCCTTCCGTGCCACCTCAGATAATTTCTTCTAAGTTAAAACCACTGTGTGGTGAGAGCTCCTTCCTTTTCAAACCTCCTTGTCCTTTATGGAAATGGTAAGGGCTTTTACCCATCTCTCTGGCCCCTTTTCATTATATGTGTATCTATCTCCTACATTTGTAAGTTCTCTATAGAGTCGGTGACCTGCTCTCCTAATCAGCTTCCTAAAGGTGAGTTTCAAGAATTAAATCGTTATTTATATACTCAGATACAGCATCCAGACAGTAGCCTATTTTTCCTGATTTTATTTTGTCACCTGCTGTATTTTGGCCTTTGACATGTGGAGATAATGGCCCCCCTACTTGGGATGGACTGCAATGGATCTAACTTGAAGAAAACTGAACGCAGGAAAAGAGGTTGTGTGAGCATTCCCACACCAGGAAATGGGCTGAGAAACAATTTTGAAGTGAGATGGAAGGGGAATGGTACGGGGTATCCATTCTTAGAGAAATGTGTGCTAGGCCAAAAGCTCACTCTTTGGTTAAACACTCTCATTCTCTGGTAACATAAAGGTCTCTAAAAATATATGCAGAATATTTGGGATAACCTTCTTTATTATTCATTGCCCAAGTTGGGTCACTTTTCAAAGTAAAAGGTAACATTATGAATAATTATACTAGGGCAACAGGTATAAATCAAGTCACCCTACTATTAGACCAAGTGATTTTCACTAGTTCCTTCATTGTAAGAGTAGCTCCTTTTGTTTCCTAAAAATTGTTAAAATGATTCCTTAATGTTGCATTTGAAAGAAAGGGAAAAGGACAAAAATTAGCAATAAATTTATGTAATGGCAAGGATTTCTTCAGAAGAGAGCAGGTCAGGTGTAGTTAGATCAGTAGAACTGTATGTCTCAGTGGCACCATTACTTTTTTATTTTATTTTATTTTTTGAGGCAGGCTCTCACTCTGTCCCCCAGGCTGGAGTGCAGTGGCACAATCTCGGCTCACTGCAACCTCTGCCTCCCGGTTTCAAGCAATTCTCAGGTGGATCACCTGAGGTCAGGAGTTTGAGACCAGCCTGGCCAGCATGGTGAAACCCCATCTCTAATAAAAATACAAAAATTAGCTGAGTGTGATGGTGGGCATCTGTAATCCCAGCTACCTGGGAGGCTGAGGCAGGAGAATTGCTTGAACCTGGGAGGCAGAGGTTGCAGTGAGATGCGATCACACCACTGTACTCCAGCCTGGGTGACAGAGGGAGACTCTGAGACTCCATCTAAAAAAACAAAACAAAACAAAAAAATTCAAAACTGGAGCAATTTGGAGATAAGATTAAAAAAATAATAATAACATTGTAGAATGGGGCCACTCACAAGGTTACAGAATTTCCCAGAAAATGTTTTCAAGGGTGGGGCAGAAGGTATGATAGACAAAAGCTTTAAAAAAGTTACACAGTGCCTGTGAGTGCCAGCCCTAGGCCTAAGTCCTAATTACCCAAACTCAGACTCTTCTCTATTTCCTACCTGTGTGGCTCTCAATCTGTGCTCTGGGCTACCCACATTTTTTAGTATTTTTATTAATTCTTGAGCAGGCACATACAATTTTTCTGTGTAAGACAGATAATACTCCACCCATGTGCTTCCCCTACAGCTTAAAGAAGAGAACTCAACGTCCCCTATCTCTGGACTAACCTACATGCCTTCTCCAACCACATCCCTTTCCCAACTCCCAAGAGATAACCACCGGCCAATTTTTATTTATCCCCTTTTTTTTTTTTCAAGTTTTGCTATATGTTTGTGGCCTCAACATGTCATAGTTTTACATGTGTAAATGGATCTATAGTGTACCTATTCTTCTGCAACTTGCTATTTTTGTTTGTCATTATATTCTTGAGATTGATCCTTGTTTTTGAACCTAGCTGTAATGTATTTGTTTCTGCTGCTGAATAGTATTCCCTTTTATAGATACTACCAAAATATATATATATCCCTTCTACTATTGAAGGACATTTGGCATTTGGGTGATTTACAGGTTTTTGAAATTACAGTGTTGCTGGAAACATTCTTGTGGAGATCTCCTGTCCACACCTCCAAGAATCCCTCTAAGTAAACACCTAGACATAAAATTGCTTTACATAATACCACTGTTTCCAGCGTGCTTTACAAATAACCACTGTTTCCTGAAGCAAATACACTAATTTGCACACACACACGGCAGTACGTAAGGGTTTTGATTGCTCCCTATCAGTTGAGTCCTTGATATTGTCAGACAACTTGGTTTTCTTCAATTTGATAGATATGAAATGTTATATCCTATGCTTTTAATATGTACTTCTTATCTATTTTTAGGTGCTTATTCCTCACTCATGCTTCCAAGAAGTACTTGTTAACATTTTTTGCCATAGTTTTAAAATTTTCATTTTGTCCTTTTCTCATGGATCTGTAGGAATGCTTTATGTATTCAGGATTCTATCATTTTGTCCATTATATGTGTTACACATATCTTTGCCGAGCTGGTAACTTATTGTTTTACTTTTACTGTGCTATCTTTTTTGATATACACAAATTATTAACAATATAGTCAAATTTGATTTTTAATGTTTACATTGGTCAGTCTTTCCCTTTGTGGTTTACACTTTTTGTGTCTTGTTAAAGACATCTTTCCAGGAGCAGTGTGAGGAGGACAGAAACACCCACCAGGACTGCTCAAGCCGCCTGCCAACACTGCTGCCACCATGCCGAAGAGAAAGGCAAAAGGAGATGCTAAAGGTGATAAAGCAAAGGTGAAGGATGAGCCACAGAGGAGATCAGCGCGGTTATCTGCTAAACCAGCTCCTCCAAAACCAGAGCCCAGGCCTAAAAAGGCCTCTGCAAAGAAGGGAGAGAAGCTTCCCAAAGGGAGAAAGGGGAAAGCAGATGCTGGCAAGGATGGGAACAACCCTGCAAAAAACCGAGATGCCTCTACACTCCAGTCCCAGAAAGCAGAAGGCACTGGGGATGCCAAGTGAAATGTACATTTTTGATAGCTCTGTCTTATAGTGATTCTACTGTTTGAAATACTATTTTTTTAAATCAAGTTTTATAAAACCGTAGAATTTTGGCTCTCTTTTTTAAGTTATGTTGTTAGCACATAGGACACTTCCTTGTTGTCTTTTGTGGAAAGGGCAAATACCACTAATAGGGTGTATCTCAGAAACTGAATTGAAATAGGGGAAAATAGGATTTTCTGTCCTGTTTGAAGATTATTCTTGATTCCCTTGATTCCCAGGAGAGATTCTCTGACATTCACATGTCAGCCACTTTGGCACAGAAGCCTTACAGTGTGGGGAACCAAAACTTCGTG
Source organism: Papio anubis (assembly GCF_008728515.1). NCBI lineage: Eukaryota > Metazoa > Chordata > Mammalia > Primates > Cercopithecidae > Papio > Papio anubis. The sequence continues at coordinate 26,655,466 of NC_044981.1, forward strand.
TCTCCTCTTTCCCTGATGCCATCAGCATAGACTTGACTTCCTTAAACCAAGAGTCTTGATGTGGCCTTGGCAATCCTAAAATCAACTGTGTTAGGTAACAAAACTCAGGCTTTCTGTTGATAACATCGAGATGGTGTCACTCAAAAGAGCCAAGATTCCTGTTTTCAGTTTGTGGATCCATCCTGCTAGTTTTACTGTATTCCCTCCATGTCGAAGTGGGCCTGTGAAAAGCTCATACAGGCCTCATGTGAAGTGTCCACCCTTTCTGAAAATCTTTCTTGTTCAAAACAGCAACAACCTATGTTGTTAACTTTTACAGTGACTTTTAGAGGAGGGGAGTTTGGAAATTGTAAAATGTTATAGATTGTTGCCTATTTCCTGCTGAAAGTAAATGTTTTTAAAAAGTATCATATAAAGCTGAATACAAGTTAGTTTGGGGGGAGATCCTTTCCTACCCAAAGTCATAAATATATTCTTTACTGCCTTGTAGAAATTTTATACTTTTGCCTTTCACGTTTGTCTTTAGTCTGTCCTGAACTGATTTTTGTGAAAATTATGAGTTAGAAATTCAATTTAACATTTTTCATATTTCAAAGTGGTTGTCTCTGCACTATTTACTGAAAAGTTCATCCTTTCCCCAGTGATTTGTAACACTGCCTCTTTCATAAATTAAATTTTTGTGTACGTGTGTGGGTCTTTTGATGGTTTCTATTCTGACTGACATCAATTTGTCTAATCTTATAGCAGTACAATACAGTCCTGATTATTGCAACTTTAGGAAAAGGTCTGATAAAAACCAAGATGCCTCCACATTTTGTCATAATTTTAGCCAATTTCACCTCTGTGTCCAATATCACCACAAAATTTTTCTTCCTTGGAGTGTCTTGGCTATTCTTAGCCAACTGTTCCTCCATATTACTTCTTTTTTTTTTTTTTTTTGAGACGGAGTCTCGCTCTGTAGCCCGGGCTGGAGTGCAGTGGCCGGATCTCAGCTCACTGCAAGCTCCGCCTCCCAGGTTTACGCCATTCTCCTGCCTCAGCCTCCCGAGTAGCTGGGACTACAGGCACCCACCACCTCGCCCGGCTAGTTTTTTGTGTTTTTTTAGTAGAGACGGGGTTTCACGGTGTTCGCCAGGATGGTCTCGATCTCCTGACCTCGTGATCCGCCCGTCTCGGCCTCCCAAAGTGCTGGGATTACAGGCTTGAGCCACCGCGCCCGGCCTCCTCCATATTACTTCTAGAATTAGATCAACAATTTGTAAATCAAACAAACCCAAGAACATTGAAATTTTGATTGGATTTGTATTGAATTTATACATTAATCTGGTAAGCCAAGTCATCTTTACAATGTTGTCTTCCAATACATGAATATGGTTCAGCTCTCCATTTACTTAGGCCTTTGAAATATCTTTCAGTAAAGTTTATAATTTTCTCCATAAAGGTCTTCTTGTTAATATTTCCTGGGAACTTTATGCTTTTTAACACTACTTTCTATGGCATATTTTTAGTTATTACATTTTCTGGTTTTAGCTAATGTTGATTTCAATTTTTGTATCCAGCAACCTTGCTACCTTTCATTCTTGTATCTGCATATTCTTGTGGGGTTTTTGTTTTTTCCATAGACAACCATATATTCTGTGTATACAAACTATTTTGTTTCTTTTTAGTCCTTATACCTATAATTTCTTTTTCTAATGCTCAGTGTAGTCTAGGTGTTGGTGTCTGCTTTTTTTTTTTTTTTTCCCCCCCACCCAGAGCCTCACTCTGTCTCCCAGGCTGGAGTGCAGTGATGCGATCTCAGCTCGCCGCAACCTCCGCCTCCCGGGTTCAAGCGATTCTTCTGCCTCACCTTCCAAATACGTGGGACTGCAGGCGTGCACCACCACACCCGACTAATGTTTGTATTTTTAGTTAGTAGAGACGGAGTTTCACCATGTTGGCCATGCTGGTTTCGAACTCCTGACCTCAGGTGATCCACCCGCCTCAGCTTCCCAAAGTGCTGGGATTACAGACGTGCGCGACCATGCCCGGCCGCGTCTCTCCTTTTTTGTTTCTTTTTTTTGTTTGTTTTTTGAAATGGAGCCTCACTCTGTCACCCAGGCTGGAGTGCAGTGACGCGATCTCTGCTCACTGCAACCTCCGCCCCCGATTCTCCTGCCTCAGCCTCCCGAGTAGCTGGTATTACAGGCACCTACCACCAGGCCTGGCTAATTTTTTTATTTTTGTTGTTATTATTTGTATTTTTAGAAGAGACGGGTTTTTGCCATATTGGTCAGGCTGGTCTCAACCTCCTGGCCTCAAGTGAACAGCCCGCCTTGGCCTCCCAAAGTGCTGGGATTACAGGCATGAGCCACCATGCCCAGTGCCGTTAGAGTTTTGAGCAAAGAAATGGCACAGTCTAAGGTGTTTCATATATGCGTGTATGTGTATGGCTGCTGCATGAGCAATAGACTGTAAGCTGTCACAGCAATCTAGGCAAAACATGTTGATGATTTGTAACTAGTATGGAACCGTGAAGAGGTCTGAGAGAGTTGGCAGTAAATAATGCCAAGTTTGGATGATTGCTTAGCCTTTCTAAGCCACAGTTTCCTCTGTAGCAAAGCAAGAACTAATACTTATTTTGCAAGGTTTTGAAAAGAATTTGAGACACTTTATGGAAATGACTAATATTGCAGTTTACCTAATTAGCATATTGATGCATAAAGCTCTGTTGGAGATTTGAAAAAAAATTAATATTTCCCAGAATCTTACATCGCCACTGAAAAACAGAAGGAAAAAAGACGATTCGATTACTCCACAAAACTGAGGCCCCGGACACTCCATATGGAGCCCTTACTAAAACCAATAAGTAGCATATATAGTAAAATTGGAATTACATAATAGCATTTTTTCCTTTGTAATAGTGAATTGCTGGCATTTCTACTTTGTCATGCTGTATTACCATCCTTCATCTGCTCAACTATTCCCACTCCATTTTATTTGTTAAACAACACTTATCTGCACTTTATGCCTGACAACAGATTAGGATCAAGGATAAAAGAAATATTTCCTGTTCTCAGCTCAAAGTTGAATGAGAGCCGGGTGCAGTGGCTCACCCCTGTAATCTCAGCACTTTGGGAGGCCAAGGCAGGCAGATCATTGGAGGTCAAGAGTTCGAGACCAGCCTGACCAATATAGTCAAACTCTGTCTCCTACTACAAATACCAAAATATTAGCCAGGCATGGTGGCGCATCCCTGCAGTCCCAGCTACTCAGGAGGCTGAGACAGGAGAATTGCTTGAACAGGGGAGGCGGAGGTTGCAGTGAGCCGAGATGGCGCCATTGCACTCCAGCCTGGGTGACAGAGTGAAACTCCATCTCAAAAAAACAAAACAAAACAAAACAAAACGTTGAATGGGATAGAGAGATAGGTCACCATGCAGTAGTGTGCTCTCTGTTATAACACAGCAAGAGACCCAAACCCCGATGCCAGGGCATGAAGAGGCCTTAGGGAAGACTTCCTGTAGTATGTTGACACATGACCAACAAAATGAAAACAGAAAGGAGCTGGTCAAGCAAGAAGTGAGAAAAAGCCTTCTAGTAAGAACAATACGTTTACAAAGATGTTAAGAGAATGGTGCATAGATGTTTACTTTTATTCTTTTTTCCCCCTCTTGCTGTCATCTTAGGTGCACAGATGTTCAATAAATTATTGTTGGATCAAAAAATAATTAAGATGAATAACCAAATTATATCAGGTTTCCGACTATAATAAAAGAGAATTATTAAGTGTTGTTTGCCCAGCTGCCCAGTGATTTATATGAATAATTTTATTTCGAAAACTCTATGAGCTGAGTAGAATTGTTCTCATTAAACTTTACATTTAGACAAACATAAATTTAGACATATATCAGCCTGAGTGATCTAGAGTATTTTGTTTGTTTTGTTTTTTTGAGACGGAGTTCCACTCTTGTCGCCCAGGCTGGAGTGCAATGGCACAATCTCAGCTCACTGCAACCGCCGCCTCCCGGGTTCAAGCGATTCTCTTGCCTCAGCCTCCCGAGTAGCTGGAATTACAGGCGCCTGCCACCGTGCCCGGCTACTTTTTTGTGTTTGTTTTAGTAGAGACAGGGTTTCACCGTGTTTGCCAGGCTGGTCTCGAATTCCTGACCTCGTGATCCGCCCGCCTTGGCCTCCCAAAGTGCTGGGATTACAGGCGTGAGCCACCACGCCCGGCCTAGAACTTTTAATAACCAAATTTCTGACCCTCACATCTGAGGAACTGAGCATGGAAGAGTTGGAAAGAAGAGGAAGGGAAACTCATTTTTCTGTATCCGTCCTTGCACCACTACCTTCTTTTCTCAGTAGTAGTTGTGTTACAGGAAAGGGCCCCCGATCCAGACCCCAAGGGAGGGTTCTTGGCTTTCACGAAAGAAAGAATTCAGGGCGAGTGCGCAGTGCAAAGTAAGAGCAAGTTTAATAAGAAAGTTAAGTAGTGAAAGTACAGCTACTCCATAGACAAGAGTAGGGTGTTCCTGAAACACTGAGGAACGCATCCACCCTAGGTACAATACTTATATATATGGGGAGATGTGCTCTGCTACAAGGGTTTGTGATAAAGGATTAATTTTCTTATTATATTTTGTAAGAACCGATAATATTATATTTAAAGCAAATATTGTTCTCCAGATGTGGGGACATCTGGACACTCCCAAGTCTGGGTCTGTTTACTAAACATTATTAATTTGTTTCCTTAACCATAAATATCTAGAGGCTAGGAATGCCTGACTTTCTGGGAATGCAGCCCAGCAAAAGTTCCAGCCTCGTTTTCCTAGCCCTCACTCAAAATGGAGTCGCTCTGGTTCGAATGCCTCTGACACAGATACTGGTAAAATGTACCTCCCTCGGTTGCAGTGAGCCGTGATCGCTCCCCTGAACTCCATCCGGTCTGGGAGATAGAGTGAGACTCCGTTTCAAAAAACAAAAAAGAAAAAGAAAAAAAAATTACTTCCTGCTTCTCTCAAAACTCTCCAATGGCTTTCAGCCTGGGTCATCAACATGGCCTGGAAGAGCCCTACTCGGGGTACTCAAGAGCGCGGCCCAAGCGCCGCGACGCCCCGCCCCTCTGGCCGCTCTGCTCTGGGACGCACTTCCGACGCCCTCGAGGCCTGGGAGGTCAGCGCCTCTTGGTGTCGCCCTGCGGGGCCGGCTCTGGTTGGCTCACTGATTCCCAGTTGGGTAGGGGAGGCTTAGACTGAGCTCCCACCCGGAATTTCACCTTAGACCTTTAAAGACCTTGTTCCGGCCTCAGGAGCCAGCGCTAACCTCTAGTCCTCATTAGTGGAGTTGCGGCGGAAGGGGATGGCAGGCACCCGACAGTGGTCTCCTCAAAAATGGCGAGTTTCTGCGGGGATTCATCTTTTAGCTCCCAGGGAGCCCTCTGACCCCAACAGGAAGCCCATGGAGCCCTTTTCAAAAATTGTAGTTTTGAAAAATTAAAAAAATACACAGGATTTCAAAGAAAGCCAATTATACTACAAAACACTTATCAAACGATTAAAATAATTTCAGAGTAATGTGTGCTTCTCATTAAGGCATTAAATATTAAACTTCAAGACTCGTCTTATGACTGCTGTAATTTTGAAACAGTTGTCATGGGTATTTGTAACAAATGTATTTATATTGTATACAGAAATATGTGATTTTTCTTGGTGACAGAGTCACAGTTACTTCTCTTTCAATTGTATTAGCAAGTGAAAGATACGTTAAATTTCAGTTAGAATAGACTAGAATCAGAAATAATCAGAACGCAGTGTCTGTGGTAAAAGGAACAGTTCATGCAACTTTTGTTTCTGTTACTTATGTATGACTGACGATGTACACTAAACTTCAAATTGTAGGTCACTACCAAAAACATGAAAGCTACTGCCACTAGGCCCAAGTTCTGAGTGAGGAACCACGTCTGTTTACCTAGGCAGCCCCAGGGCTCAGCAAAACAGGGGATCAGAAAGGAGCACACTAATGGAGAAAACAGGGAGCCTTTGCATTTTTGTTGCTTTTCAAGAAAGAGTTTAACCTTTAACAACTTGTAACCACTGTTATTGCAACTTTATTCCTATTCCAGATGAAAAACTTTGTGCACTGAGGCTCCCTTTCCAAAAGGCCCATCTATTTTCTAAACAGCTCCTAGGTTATGAGATCTATGGTCAGCTCAAGAGTCCTTCATTTATTCGGGGATATCAGCCTGTGACTTGACCTTACCTTCCTCCCTCTAACTGCAGTAACCTCTCTCGCCTTGTCCGTAGTTTCCCTTCCGCTGTCTCAGTTACCTCCTTCAACCGTGGTCCAAAATATTAAATGAAACTTCCAGAAATAAAAAATGCATAAGTTTCAAATAACTCCCCTTTCTCAGTAGCGTCATGAAATCTCCCACCCGCCCGAGGATCATCACTTTGTTCAGAGTATCCACGGGGTATGCGCTCCCCACACGTTAATCACTTAGTACTCATCCTGGTTATCAGATCGAAAAAACATAGTATACTATGGTACTATCCGAGGTTTCAGGCATTCACTGGGTGTCTTGGAACATATCTCCCGTTGATAAAGAAAGAATACTGTACATATTGGGTTAAAAATGAAGAAATGGAAAGAAAAAAGGAGAAACACAGCGACACCTGAACAGGGATTTGAAACCTGGGCCCTCAAATTAAAAGTTCGTGGCCATACTGACTGAGCTACCAAGGTTCGTACAAAACGTCCAAACCACATCAACCCTGGTATATTAATCTATATATCTGACCTAGAACGTGATTGTAGAAGGTTCAGCTGTGATTTTAATAAGGTGCTGGTAATTTAGAAATTCTTGCTAATGACAGCACAGAAACTCAGCCACAACGAGGGTCCGTTTTAAGACCGAGGTCTAACCATATTACAAATTAATACTAATATCCTCTAAAATCTCCCACCCACCCACCTACCCATCCATTCCATTCATTCATCTACTCATCTATCTACTATCCATTCATCTATCTACCTACCTACCTAACTACCTATCTACCTATCTTTCTACACGCATATATATGTATTCATGTAATTCAGTCCAGTCACTAATCAGAATGCTCTCGGCTCTCAGTTCCTAGGGCTCCTAGATAAATATCCTTCAACCTTCCTCTCCAAACTTGAGCCCAAACAAAACATTTTCAAAAGTAGCCTGATCTGACGCTGGTGCACGTAAAGGGGAGTAATTGAATCACCTTTTCGGCGACATACTTAGGGAAGCTGATGTGAGACGAAGGATAGAGAAAACTGATTTAGCAGTGCTTGGTTTCACCTGCCTTGGTTTTCAGTGTTCAGTTTCTTTGAAAAAAGGAAAAAGAAATTAAAGAAGTTTGTAAAGAAGCGTCCTCACTCTCCTTTTTCTTCTCAGATTTCCAGGTAGTTATTAATAGTTCTATCCCTGGGTCTGTAGGTTAAGTATTTGACGAGTGTGTCTGATGCCTGGAAGGTTTTACACACTTTGAAAACTGATGGATGCTGCCCCATTAACCATTTCAGGATTTTGTTCGACAAATAAAAGAGAATTTAACTTCAGCAGTCAGCAAATCTTAGAATTTGGGGACCGAGACGGGGACGGGGGCAGATATGGGAGGACGAAGGCGCGGGGGTAGGGAACAGAAATCTCTTACAAACAACTAGGGAGAGCCACAAAGAACGGGCTTGCAAGGATGGGGATGTAGCTCAGTGGTAGAGCGCATGCTTCGCATGTATGAGGCCCCGGGTTCGATCCCCGGCATCTCCAAGTCCTTTTATCCTATCCGCCCAATACTATTAGAAAGTATATTTCAAAATGTCAAATAACTATATTTTGTATCCTCCACTTCTTTAACTTTTTATGGCGTTCTTTTAGCCACTGTGTGTAGAATTGTATATGGAGTACGGGGAACAAGGTTGCTTTGAGCTATTTTGAACTATGTGAAACAAATCGAATTGAGAACACAGGAAAACATGCCCAATGGAGAGATGACAGAAGAGGAGCAACCTGGAAAGTTGCCCGGAACCCATTAATGAGCCCTATTTGTGGTATATAGTTTGCCTTTAGGGCAAAAATAATCTTGGCTTGAGAACACGGAAAGGGGAGGGAGGACGGGCTATTGTTAGTCCTGTGCGTCATAGGATGATAAAAATAGGACAAATATCGGGAGAAGGATGAATCTCAGCTAGCTCAGCACGGGCGAATTTGACTGCTCTAGTGCACCATTCTCCCGTAGGGGAATAACGAAAACGAAAACAATCCGAAACACTGATGAAATTCTTAATGCAGTTTTTAAAACTTTCGAGACGTAGGTGGCCGGTTAGCTCAGTTGGTTAGAGCGTGGTGCTAATAACGCCAAGGTCGCGGGTTCGATCCCCGTACGGGCCACAGCTCTTTTCTTCCATCACGTAACTTACACAAAGATAAGGAAAAACCAGTTGTTTGAGGGCTGTTACTACAAGAAAGACTGTGCTAACCTCTACAACTAACGCTTTGCCAGAAGTCCAAACATTTGTAGTGAGTTCAGAGGTCCTGTTTTCTTAAGTCATGGTGCTGAAAATGTTTGCTCATGAGAAGCAGAAAAGCAGCAGGATATTTTACGAGATTTAAATTCAATATAGGGCAAAACAATGACACCAATTTGTTTAGTGCTCCAACACTGTCCTTGAAATAGTCTGAAAACAGATAAATCTTCACATACTGAAATGCGGGGCAAGTGTGAGAAGGCAGTGTTCATTATCTCTGATTGCCCAGTTAAGGATCCCTACTTGGGAAGCTCAAGACTCACACATCAAGACAGAAATTCCATTCCGAGAGAAACATTTTCTTGTTACTTTGATTTCCCAAGAAAGGACTAAGCCCCTTTCCAAAAATCTACCTTTTCCACATCAGCAACCTGGACCCTTTGGTCCAGGTTGGCCAACTCCAGGAATAACAGTTCAGTCCACTTCTTGATGTTAAATATCTCCCGTTCCTTGTACAACGAATGTCCTCTGTTTATTTAAGACCTCAAAGCTGTATATCCTGTCGAGTGAATTTTCACGTGTTTTACTATTTTCTATGGAAAATGCTGATCTCAAATCGCGAGCTCCACGTGGGCTTTGTTAGCCCCATACCTGTGGGTGAGCTCGAGCGCTTGTCAAAAACGAAACTTATTGGGCCTCGCCTCCAGACACTTTGACTCAGATTTGAGAAGGAACCCAGATTTCTGCGTTTTAAACAAACGCCACAGTTGTTTCTTTTAGAAAGGATGGGTCAAGAGCCCTTTGAGATAACAGTCCTTAGGATTGGATTGAGGGGAAATTCTGAGAGTCTCGTTGACCTGATAATTTTTTAATAAAGTTAATTAAAGGTATTATAAATTATAGTTGCATATAGCTACATGTACTTTTTTAAAAAATTAGTAAATATTAAACATATTTAAAAGAGGTCATGTTCAGGCGGCTCGTTGGTCTAGGGGTATGATTCTCGCTTAGGGTGCGAGAGGTCCCGGGTTCAAATCCCGGACGAGCCCAAGTTTTGTTTCTTGCTTTTTAATCTAGCTGCCTTCACCTAACCTTAGTCTCTAAGTTAAAACTTCCCAGTTAGAAGTGCCAGTAATCGGCCGGGCGCGGTGGCTCAAGCCTGTAATCCCAGCACTTTGGGAGGCCGAGACGGGCGGATCATGAGGTCAGGAGATCGAGACCATCCTGGCTAACACGGTGAAACCCCGCCTCTACTAAAAAATACAAAAAACTAGCCGGGCGAAGTGGCGGGCGCCTGTGGTCCCAGCTACTCGGGAGGCTGAGGCAGGAGAATGGCGTGAACCCGGGAGGCGGAGCTTGCAGTGAGCTGAGATCCGGCCACCGCACTCCAGCCTGGGCGACAGAGCCAGACTCAGTCTCAAAAAAAAAGTGCCAGTAATCGTGGCATCGATATGCATTCAAACCCAACAAGTGAGTTGCGATCTCTAGTTAAGGGCTTCTTTTTTTTTTTTTTTTTTTTTAGTTTTCCATCCGCTCTACAGACTTTTGCAAGGGCAAACGTTTCCGATCTTCTAGAACTTCCGACTCCACGATTGTGTTCATGTGAAATATGTTAGAAATAAAATGGCCACATCTTAATTCAATGCTGCTTATTATTGATTCATTACATCAAAGGATGGATTTAAATGGGAAGATTAAGAGTCAACGTGTCAGGAACCTTTGAGTTATTTCGACTTTCCTCATTGCTACAGCGTCAAGTACTACCTTGTCATACATATCAGGGTTCTGCTTTCTTCTGAGAAGGAGCATTTTTTCTCTCCTCCTGGAGCGTACGGTTGGTATACTCATTTGTCCGGAGCTGTGTGGCCCCGCCATAGCGATAATAATTGACAACTGATGCCTGAGCTCTATAAGTTTCTACTCTATGCCTCCTCCCTAGATTTACTTTCTTCCCTGTACTGATATCTCATACGCCAGTACAAAATGGCGCTCTTCCGGGTTCATCACCCATCTTCCCGCGCCCGGGAAGATGATCAACTTACAGCCCAGGCGCCATTCCGCGCCCAGAAAATTACCAACCCACGGCGCAGTCGCAACATGACTTCCGACCGAAGAAACCGATACCTACCTGGCCACGCCCACCGCAGGGCCACCGTCATCGCCCTGGCCCAACCTCCGCCCCTGCTGGTCTATATAAGGCATTAGGCTGCCACCAATAAACGAGACTTGATCAGGATACTGTCTTGTCTCCATTTCTCGTGTCTCTTGTCCCCCCCGAGTTCCCACTCCCTCTTCTAGGGTCTACGTTGACGATCCCGTGGGACGGGACACTCATTAAGTAGATTTTTTTTTTAATCTATTGTGCTGAATCTACTTTTGCGGTTGTCGGTAAACACAACATACAAAAATCACTGAATCCTATATTGTAGTGGTTGTCATATTCTTTATATTAAAATATAATTGCAACCCTGCCCCATTTTCTGTGTGTGCCTTGATTATGAAGGGCAACAAATGAGAAAACATACGAGTCCAGCAAAGGTGAGAGAACACCGCAGACATTTTCCAGAGGGCCATATCCACATAGCTTGGCAGGAGGGGCAAGAATTGATGGGTTATGAGAACGAGAGGAACGCCTCACTGGACCACGGAGAGGGTCCAAGATATTGTTTGGGCTGGAGGGCCTAAGGTCCTTGAGACTATGCTTGGAGCCACATTGGTAACCGGGTCTGGAGTTTTGGGAGTGCCCGTGCAGGAGTCACTCCGGTAAGCATCTAATGACACTGACTTTTAGGTTCTGGAAACATTCTGTGGTCTATCAACACAAATTGGTGAGAATGGGGAAAAGAGGGAAGATGTAGAGAAAGTGAGTGGAATGCATATTAATGATTCAGATAATGTTTATGTCCTTTGAGTTTCATTTCATCTTGCCTATAAAATCAACATAAACATAAAATCCACAATCCCAACTGTACAAAAGAAGTTATGTATACTCTTAGCCTATTGGGGAAGGCTCTTCATGAGCCCGGCTAGCTCAGTCGGTAGAGCATGAGACTCTTAATCTCAGGGTCGTGGGTTCGAGCCCCACGTTGGGCGCCTTGTTTTAATTCATCCTCAAATGTTTTCAGTTTCCTCATTGCTGTCCAAAAAAAAAGGGCATTATTAAAGCTCATCTACTCTGAAAGAATGTGATCGTGGTGACCATTTTAGCCTTACTGACTTGACTGACATATTCCAGCCTTCTCTGAAATTCTAGCTGAACTTAGTCTCAGCGCTCCCTGGTGTGGATACACTTTTCTCTCGCCTAGAGGTTTTGTAAAACCAGAGATACTTAAACATAGGTTATGTAGGTCGGTGGTAGGGCATGAGCTCTTGTATATTTAATAAGTTCCTGGGCTAATTCTGAAGCACAAATCCCAGCAAAAAAGGTTTATGAGGCAGGAAGAAGGATCCATGACTATGAGTTAAAAAAGCATACCATACACCTCTTCGTTGATTTCAAAAGCCCAGTTAGCCACATACTTTCCTCTCACTTCACTAACATAGTTCTCATCTCTTCAGGTGTCAGGGCAATATAAAGAAAATGTTCCAGCTCAGGTATCCAAGACTGGTTGTACATGTGAATCACCTGAGGCACTTCTAAAATTTTAGATTCCTGGGCCCTAACTCAGATTCACAGGATCTGAATCTCCAATGCTTTAGAAACCATTGTTTTATAAGGTCCTTTTTTTATTTTATGATACATATAGCAAGTTGGCTGCCTATTCAGTCTAGAATTCCACAGGCAATCAACGCCTTATGGAAAACACCACCATGTTTCTATAATAGATGTAAGGTATTCGCTTTTTGGGTTGAGAAACTTGATGTTACATGTTTTCCTGCCATTCCCAGTTCAAGGAAACTCCAGAAGGATGAGCTTCTGATTAATACATGTTTCCTACATAAATGAAAGATACTTATCCATTCATTCATTACACACGTTTATTGAGAACCATAGGTGTTAGGCATTGTTTTGGGTGTTAGAGATCCATGAGTGAACAAAACTAAGATTTCTGCCCCTCACATTCTATGGAGGGAGGCAAACAATAAGTATTAAGTATAAAAGTAACAAATAAAAAGGTAAGAAGAAAAAAAAGTCAGCTACGTAGGATGTTAGAACGTAATTGGAAGCGCTAGGAATGCTGTGGTGCATGTTGCAGTATTGGCTAGGGTAGTAGAGCTGGGCCTCATGGAGGTGACATTTGAGCAAAGACGGTCAAAAAATATTATCAAAAAGGGTTCCTGGACCAGGCGTGGTGGCTCACGCCTGCGATCTCAGCACTTTGGGAGGCCGAGGCGGGTGGATCACTTGAGGTCAACAGTTCCAGACTAGCCTGGCCAACACGGTGAAACCCGTCTCTACTAAAAGTACAAAAATTAGCCGGGCCTGGTGGTGCACGCCTGTAATCCCAGCTACTCTGGAAGCTGAGGCAGGAGAATGGCTTGAACCCGGGAGGCGGAGGTTGCGGTGAGCCGAGATGGCGCCACTGCACTCCAGCCTGGGCCACAAGAGGGAAACTCCCTCTCAAAAATAAAAATAAAAACATTAAAATAGGCCGGGCGCGGTGGCTCACGCCTATAATTCCCAGCACTTTGGGAGGCTGAGGCAGGCAGATCACCTGAGGTCGGGTGTTGGAGACCAGCCCGACTAACATGGCGAAACTCCGTCTCTACTAAAAATACAAAAAAAAAATTTGCGGGGTGTAGTGGCGCATGCCTGTAATCCCAGCTACTTGGGAGGCTGAGGCAGGAGAATCGCTTGAACCTGGGAGGCGGAGGTTGCGGTGAGCCGAGATTGCGCCATTGCACTCCAGCCTGGGCAACAGGAGCGAAACTCCGTCTCAAAAATAAAACAAAATAAATAAAAATAAAAGAGTTCCTAGCTGGGCGCGTAGCTCAGGCCTGTAATCCCAGCACTTTGGGAGGTCGAGGTGGGCGAATCACTTTAGATCAGGAGTTAGAAACCAGCCTGGCCAACACGGTGAAACCCCGTATCTACTAAAAATACAAAAATTAGCCGGGTGTGGTGGTGTGTGCCTGTAATCCCAGTTACTCAGGAGGCTGAGGCAGGAGAAACGCTTGAGCCCGGGAGGCGGAGGTTGCAGTGGGCGGAGATCTCACCACTGCACTCCAGCCTGGGAGACAGAGTGAGACTCAAAAAAGAAAGTTTCTAAGTAGAGGAATCAAGTAGAGCCTAAGGCAAAAGCACAGTCTGGTATACTATAGAAACAGCAGGGGGGCAGTGTGGCTGCAGCAGTATGAGAGAAGAATAGTGGGAAGGAAGTCAAAAAGATATGGAGCCTTCCGGGCTTTAAGGACTTTAGATTTAACTGAGAGATGGGAAGTCTGTGAAGGTTCTGAACAGAACAGTAACAGTGTTGCGGGAAGTCCGGGACCCCGAACGGAGAGACTGGCTGAAGCCGTGGCTGAAGAACATAAATTGTGAAGATTTCATGGACATTTATTAGTTCCCCAGATTAATACTTTTATAATTTCTTACGTGTGTCTTTACTGTAATCTCTGAACATAAATTGTGACGATTTCATGGACACTTATCACTTCCCCAATCAATACCCTTGTGTTTTCCTGTGCCTGTCTTTACTTTAATCTCTTAATCCCATCATCTTCTTCAGAAACTGAGGAGGATGAATGTTGCCTCAGGACCCTGTGATTGTGTCAACTGCACAAATTGTTTGTA